>NW_026858064.1:0-417500 GCF_026571515.1 Ruditapes philippinarum
ATGAAAAGCAAAAACTCTATCTAAACATAATATAATTAAAGCATACAAATGCACCAGCTGTACATGGTAAAAGAAGCAAACTATTTTTTTATTCTCGTGCCAGTATTTTCAAAATCATGTTTTTAATTGTAAATTTTTCATTCATGATAAATTATACAGGACGGCTTCTTAATACATTGATTTCCCCACTTGGTGCCCACAGAACTGTCACTTTAATTTTTCCCACAATGCATCATTGACATTTCCTTCAAAATATTCAAAATGGCGGAAGATGTTTAGATAGAGTAAGGATTACGACGAATTTTAGCGATTTACTCGTTAATTGGAGATTACTGAAGTTAATAAATGTGGCCATAGGAAGGCAATTTATTTTGTAAGTTAACTTAACCAGTTGACATTCACATAGCATCAATGTTAGATGATGTTTTCATTGAAAGAGTGCAAATTTTGACCACGTATGGTAGAAATTATCTTTAAATTAATTTTTCAAAAAATCAAAGGGACATAACCATTTGCTGCTGTTGCATATGCATTATTTTTCCCAATCTGTGTGGGTGTATTTTATATGTGCATGTTTACATAAAAGCTATGTTTTCAAAATCATTCCGCTAGATTTAACTTCTTTTCATGTTTCTTAAACTGTTAAATTTAAGCCCCTTCATTATTTGCAAGAAAACAATGTTGTTATTATCTAATTATGTTAAACTTAATAACATAACTAAATAAGAAACATATGTTACTATCTATTCACTTCCCTGTATCCTTATATTTCCTTTCCATGCGGTTAGATATATTTTCTAACTTTTGCAGCACTAAGATATATACACAAACATTGTTTCTTGTATTATAAGGGCATGCTACAAACTGATGGAATCAACACTAATGGATTCGAAAGTATATATTCATTGTAGTATTAGTTTTCCTCTGTCAATATTCAGATTGACATTGAAAATGTGAAGATTGCATTGAAAAGACATGCTTTTTTTTAGATTTTAGTTAACCCTGAAAAATGAGTTAAAATAAAATTATAAATTATTAATAATGAAATAATATTAGAGCTGTCATTGATTCAAGGCAAGGTATATTAATGATATATCGATATCAGATGACAAATATTCACGATACACTGATATATATTGATAATTACCTAAAATAACTTTTCACTTTTATACCTGTTTAAATGATTTTAGTTGAAAACATGTTCTGTTCAGTGTCTTGTTTATAAAAGCCCATTGCATTATTTTTATCCAGACCATTTTTTATTATCATTGCTGTGAAATATTTCCTCTATGTAACAACAGATAATATTAGACATATTAACGAAACATCGATATTGTTTCAATTGATGACAGCTCTAAATAATGCAATTATAATCATACAAGAGTTAAGATATAATTTTGAAAAGCATAGTAAGAAAAGTGGTACCTGTCGTCATCAGACTCTCAATGTGGAGGTCATGGTTTCACCAAAGGCAAAATAAATATACATATGAGCCGTATCAGTCAAAACCAACATAATGGTTTTGCGACCAGCATGGATCAAGACCAGCCTGTGCATCCGCGCAGTCTGATCAGGATCCACGCTGTTCGCTATCAGTTTCTGTACTTGTAATAGGGTTTGTAAGCGAACAGCATGGATCCTGATCAGACTGCGCAGATGCGCAGGCTGGTCTGGATCCGTGCTGGTCGCAAACCCATTATGTTGGTTTTGTCATGATACGGCTCATATGTTAAGTAATATTTTTAAAACAAAATTGGAACTTAATTTTGTAAGTTATTTTTTCAGTGCTTCTTTTTTCTTTAAGTGGTATGGTGGCATTAAGTTGACATGTTGCAGAGATGTTGTAAAACGTTTTTGAAGTACATCATCATGCATTCCATTTCTAATTTGGTATTATTTGTGAAATCTAAATAATAAATCTTTTGTTATTTTAGACATGTAGTTAAAACTAATATAAAGATCCTGTTACACATTTTTTTATGGTTTTATATCATAAATTTGATGCTCAAATAAAGAGTTATCAATTTTGTAAGTTCCAAAAAGCGTTATTTAAAAAGATATTACAGAATTTAACATTTCATATAAATAAAGGGAGGTAATAAAAGATTTATTTTCTATTAGGTCTAAGTCAATTTTTTGCAATAAGAAATGAATGCATATGTTTTAATATTTGCATATTTTACATATCCTTCGATGTTTGAAAATTGTTTTATAAGCATAATTATATACATATATATATATAATTCCACTTAAGTGTGGTATACAACTTCAATTACAACATACCAATCTCCTATGCAGTGATCTCCCCTTACAGGATTAGATCTCTGCCATCACAACATTTTCGTCAAGATTTTTGACGATATGAATTTTTTCAATTTTTACATTTATTTTAAAAAGTAAACACGGTTTTGCTAATGTTTCAAGACCGATAGGTGTTAGATGTGAACTAAAATAAAAAATAATTTTGGAAACATAAATATTATGAAAAATAATTTTTTTAAATTTTAATACCGCACCGTTTATTTCCAAAACAATGACCCCTCTCGAAAGAGAAATCATTCAAGTAATTATTAATTTCGACTCTACGCTTTACAAAAATCAATTTTTTTCAATCATATCGACATATTTGAGACCAGAGTTCAAGTTTTAATGTCGCTGTTTATTACAGATAAAACATTTTTTCAACGATTTCATTGGCGTATACGCCATTTTTACACAATCATGTGATAAGACCATCATCACATGATTTGTGTGAAGGCAGTGGTTACTGGCCGTAGCATACTAACCGGTGCGCGGAGTTTGACAACATACAGGATCTTTAATATAGGAATCTGTGTGAACAAAGTTATTTAAAAATACTACATTGTACTTGTATAATTTTTGCTACCTTTACAACACATAACTGGACATTCAGCCCTACTTTCCTCAGCTGTTAGATATCTAAAAAATACTGCCTGCAACTGACAAATTGTGAAAAATGCATGTTTAAGTAGCCTCCATTTTGAAGTCACATGCCCTTTGCTATAATGATCTTAAGGTGTTTGTGAAGGCAGTGATTTGAGTGCAGCCATTCCAGTGATTTTTTTTCACTGTATTTAGAAATTACAGCGGAAAAAAGGCTGTTTCCTCTAGCCCAAAATAGGCATATTTTCCCTTATCAATGCTAATATTTTCCCCTAAAATGCCTTAGGCTCTTCCTTACCAGAACCATGACTAACAGCATCTGACTTATATCAGCTAGAAGACAGAAAACTGTACCTATAGATAGCCTCTGCTATGTACCATACATGTAAAATTGAATTGAAAATGAAAATTTTATAAAATGTGTGGGTAAATTCCATTTTCAGTTGTTAAAAAAAAAATAAAAAATGACGTCGCTTCTGGTAATTTTATAAAATTTTCAGTTGTTGGAATTTGATTTAAAGCTTTCCCCCTTTTCTGATTTATCATGCTATATTTTCCCCTTCAGAAAGCCACAAGTGGTTTTAAAAATTGGCAAAAAATCACTGCAATCAAATCACTGTGATGAGTTTTAAATACTGGAGTCTATGCATCTTACAGCTCCAGCAGGTGAGGTCGTTTTGAGCCCTAGTGTTGCTTTCAGTTTGTAACACCCAAGTTTCCTCTTTTTGCACCGTATTACCTAAATTGTGGTGATGCGCTGTAAAACCAAACAAACAAAGTTTCATCCCTTTAAGAAGGAAACATGTTATTTGATATGTATTGAAAAATATTTTGTTTTTGCCTTTTTTTATTTTAAGAAGATAAGGCAATTATAATATTCAAGGTAAGACTATTATAGTCAAAATCTGCATAATTCTTGCTTTCCCAGTCATTTCTACATTCATTTATACAAGCAAAGAAATGTATTTGATTAGGCAATTTCTTTAATTGTTTTAAATTGATTAGTATGAAAAACATTTTAATTAGTTTAACAGTCTTTATTTTAATTGTTTAAAATGATGACTTAATTGGAGGGTGATTTTGTCCTAGGTAGCAAATTTAATGAGGGGATTTTGTACACTTCAAAATTTCACACATGAAGGGGATTATGTCCACTCATGGAGGGGATTATGTCTAGATATACAAAAATACATCAAGGGGATTTTGTCCGAAGGGGATTTTGTCTGACATTCAAGAAAAACACGTCTTTAGGCTGATACAGCCAAAAAACTACATCTTCACATTATGTAATTGTATTACATTTACCCCTAAAACCAGGGCCATAACATTACAAGAATCAATTCAGTGTTGTTATTTGACCAGCCTGCGCATCCGCGCAGTCTGACCAGGATCCAGGCTGTTCACTATCAGTTTCTCTACTTGTAATAGAGTTTGTAAGCGAACAGCATGGATCCTGATCAGACTGCGCGGATGCGCAGGCTGGTCTGGATCCATGCTGGTCGCAAATCCATTATGTTGGTTTTGTCATGACGCGGCTCAAAATTTTATTCATTTATGACCGAGGGTCACATCATTTTATGTTGAGTATACTAAGTCATTAAAGGAACATTATGCCTCAGAAATCCATATGTATAAAATTCTTTAGAATTATTTTGATGTTTTAATTTGATTGTGAGCATGTTAGATGTTTAACAGCTGAGGAAAGTAGTGCTTAATGTCCAGTTATGTGTTGTAAAGGTAGCAAAATGTGTACAAAGTACAATGTAGTATTTTTGACTTCTATACAGTTCTATACAAAAAGTAATTCACTAGTATAATTATACCAATTGCCAACGAAGCAAAAGGGGCAAAGATAATTCATCTATGGAATTTTTATATTGTATAAAGATCCATGCTAAACATGTACATGTATATATTGACATTTGAACAGCTGTGTCATATGTCATTAAATATTCTAGAAGGTCTGTTTGTAGATATGGTATATTGACATTGATTTTGTTTTTAGTAAATATTGTCAAAAGTCAGGAAAAACACTTTAAATATTTTACCTATGGTAGGCAGGTAAGATTGCTGTTGTTGTTTTTTGTATAATTAAAGATAATTTTACATTTCTTTTATGAAGATAGTTTTAAATTATCTGGTCACATCCTGACCTCTTATTTTACTGATATTTGGAAAAGAAATGATTGTAGGTTGTCCCACAGCCTGTATGGACAAGTGGAAATTTTCAAGAATTTACTGTACAGATAAAAACGAACAAGTTAGTCAATATCAGATTTTGCCAGCCCTGACAGAACAAGCCAAATTTCAAATTTTGTTACAGTTTATGGCATTTTTAACAGGAATTATTTTTGGGTGAAATATTGGTGGTTCATCTGTGTTATAAATGGTATATTGTGTTTTTCACTTGTGTGCATTTTTGCTAAAAGTTGCCTCAATAGAATCTTGAATGATTAGAACAGTCATCAGTGATCCAATATTGTCTTAAGACTGGTTCTAACAAATATAATACAGAATCTTGTTCACTAGATTGAATTTGACTTATTTTTCAATTAATATTTTAATATAGCTTTCAATTTTTCAATTAATATTTTAATATAGCTTTCATGAAAATGAAAATTGTAAAAAAGAGTTGGAAGTATACATTTGTATATGCATATTTTATGTTAGCCTTAAAATTGTTAAGATACAATGTACATGATTGTGTTGCGTTATGGAAATAATTCTTTCAGTTGTAATAATAATTCTGAGGAAAACAACAAAACATGATTTTGCTATGTCATCTTGTTTGTTAATAAAACAGACTGTAAACAAAACAAAACAAACCCCAACCAAACCTCGAAACATTTCACTATTAATTAATAATGACATTTTGTGCCTTGATTACAAATATAAAATTCTGCTGACATATTAATTATTCATTGACTTGCTTGTCTCACTGAGAAGAATAAGAAGCTTTGTTTGAATAAGAATTGTAAAGAAACAAAGTTAAAAGGGAAATCTAAGGGCCAATTATAATAATGCATTAACTTGCTATGAAAGAAATCATTTTCAAAGCAAAAGTACTTGGTGTAGTTTTTCTTTCTTCTTTATTAGTGATAGTAAAAACCAATATTTCCATCATATCACAAATAAAAGTAAATAACATGTACCAGTACTACACATGCATTAATAATTTGTGTTTTTGTCTTTATTGAAATATTTTCAGCTTGACTATAACTGGTTTTCAGCTTTGTTTTTCATTAATTATAGAAGAGGGCTTTTTTCCTGGAATTTGCTTATGAAGATCATATATATATATGTCTTCAGCCATAATTGTATTGTAGGCATTGATAAAGACCAGTGCATACTCAGTTATTTCCCTTACCTGAACTCTGATATATAAATTTCAGCATCCTTATATAATTATATACAAAATTTATTTTAGTTTAATTGTGTAGGAAGCTATAAGCTTATAGGTACACTTTCGAATCTGTTCCTGGAACCAACCAGTACTGAGTCATGAGTGTAAAGTTTCTTGCTATAGGAAACAACGACTTGGCCCCGACAGGGTTTGAACCCATGCGGCTAGCGATCATTAGATTACTAGTCCAATGCGTAAACCACTCAGCCATGCCACGACTTCACCATCCTTAGTACAAGCATTGGGAATGAAGAAAAGTACACTGTCCTCGAACCGTACTTGTCTTAATGTAAAGGGACGCATGACCATATTTCTACCTATGTTACTGTTTGGGTTCTAAGTGGGGCTTCTGTGTAAGTGCTAGTCAAATAGCAGTGCAAGTCTAGCCTGTTAGGTACAACTCAAATACTTAGTACTGAGTTGTTTTTTGTTTTTGTTTTTTTATCCCTTTCCAAGCATGGGCCAGACCCTGCTTTGAGAAAAATCAAATTTTAAATGACTGAAAATGTAAATTGGTACAATTAAACAGAATGTCAATGTAGAAACATTTAGTATGCAAGTTCACATTAAATCACAGACCTATGATTCCAAATGACAATTGTTGTTGTGCAAACATTTTAAGGTGAAAATGCTACCGAAAATGTCAGATTGTATAAAAAATATAAAATCCTGTTAAAACACCTGTTACTGTTGATATGTTGACATATATCTAATAATCTGTGTTTGGATAAACTATGACATTCATTTGAATTTATTGATAGTTTATGTTGTCATCTTTGTGCAGTTAGAGTAACAGGTTAACTTCTATTGAAATTAATAGGAGATAATCTCTTACTGCATGTGGTGTGGAATATGCTCTACAGACTGCATATATGTGACTTTCAGATCACTTTTTAAAGTTCTTTACCCAATGTATTATACATTTGCCTTCCTTGAGAAGACATTCTGACATTTATGTGACTTTTAGGTTACTCTTTAATTCTTTACCCCATGTATTATAGAATTGCCTTCCTTCAGGAGATAGACTGTACATGTGTGACTTTTAGGTCACTCTTTAATTCTTATTCCTTGTATTATAAATTTACCTGTTATGAGAAAACAAATTCCTTTTTTGGGAAGGCTCAAGCTATATATAGTATAATTATGCAGTTAGCCTGTTTACACCTGAGAAGTGCCTGAGGGCATATTCTGCCAATGTTGCCAAGTCGTAACAGAATCAGTATGACAAGATAGGAAGTAAAATGTCATGTTCATTAATGTCCACAATTTCCTATTCAGGAGTTAAAAATAAGTCCTTAATTGATAAATAAAACAGACATGGGATGTGTATCAACAGTTATTGTAATAATTGCCTATTGTTATCAATGCAGTCCCAATGATCTTTAATAGGAAAATCTCATTATATAAGCATAAATAAGAGCCGCGTTACGACAAAACCAACATAATGGGTTTGCGACCAGCATGGATCCAGACCAGCCTGCGCATCCGCGCAATCTGATCAGGATCCATGCTGTTCGCTATCAGTTTCTCTACTTGCAGATGCGCAGGCTGGTCTGGATCCTTGCTGGTCGCAAAATATGATGGTCATGATTCATTAACAAATTCTTCACTATTTGATATTAAAGTCATAGACTCAGGTAAGTGGGGGAAAGTTGGGGAGCGAAGCAACTATTCATTATTATAATTAATGACTGTTTGATATAGTCTAATTGACTAATTTGTCATTAACTAATATTATTGGATATAATAGTCAACTGATTGGTCACGAGCAATGCAGCAAAATTAAAACAATTGCTGCCACTGCTCCGTTTGATTGAGTCTATTTGTTTTAGGTAATGGTGCTAACATCCCCCAAACTTGCCTCAAGTTGTGGTGACTTGTTATAACATTCATCAACCTTGTTGAAATGAATTGATTGAATAGTTTTGTGACATAACAAGGTACAACTTGGTAACACTT
This sequence comes from Ruditapes philippinarum, assembly GCF_026571515.1. Classification (NCBI taxonomy): domain Eukaryota; kingdom Metazoa; phylum Mollusca; class Bivalvia; order Venerida; family Veneridae; genus Ruditapes; species Ruditapes philippinarum. Next base: position 8,267 of record NW_026858064.1, read on the forward strand.
TTGAATTATTGACAATTTTGATATAAAAATACAAATAATTTAATTATTGGTGTACTTAACATTTCTGATAATGATATTAATTATTTACAGTTGAAAAGTACAGAAATTCAAAATCCAATACGTGACAACCTCCTTTTTGTGTTATAATCAACCAAAGCTGTAATAGAATATAGCAAGTAGAACAGAGCATTCTGTTGTCAAGTTTAGGTAACATGGAACAACTAGAATCAAGCACTGTGGAAACATATAACCCTAGAACTTATAATATAAGCTCTCTCACAGTTGTCAAGTAGTAATTCAATACAAGAACCAAGCAACTATTTTGGTGCCTGTGTTAAAGAATTAAATATGGCAAATTAGTTAATCAGCTTACACTAATGAATGGAAAAAGCTTGTGTTATCATAGGATGCTAAATTTATTATAATACAGCAAACATTCGACTGCATGATTTTTTTATGATTTTTTTTCTATTTATAGAAACTGTCTGTGTCAAGATTAAATGGAGTGTATGTCAAATTCTGAGGAGGTGGTTGTTGCGAATGTTTTTCCCAAGCTGCTCTGAGTTTGCTTGTTGATTGTGGAAATAATTATTTTCAGGTGCCTTTTGAGAAATTGCCTTGAATTTGGGGAAAGAAATCATTTGTATTGCTTTATGGTATGTTTTCAATTAGACAGAAACATTTCATTTCCACAAGTCTACCCTCTTCCCTAACTCATGACATTTCATTTCCACAAATCTACCCTCTTTCCTAACTCATGACATTTCATTTCCACAAATCTACCGTCTTTCTTAACTCGTGACATTTCATTTCCAAATCTACCATCTTCCCTAACTCATGACATTTCATTTCCACAAATCTACCCTCATCCATAACTCATGACATTTCTTTTCCAAATATCTACCCTCTTCCCCTGCCTCATGACATTTCATTTCCACAAATCTTCCCTAACTCATAACATTTCATTTCCAAATCTACCCTCTTTCTTAACTCATGAAATTTCATTTCCACAAATCTACCCTCTGCCCTAACTCATGACATTTCATTTCCACAATCTACCCTCTACCCTAACTCATGACATTTCATTTCCACAATCTACCCTCTTCCCTAACTCATGACATTTCATTTCCACATATCTACCCTCTGCCCTAACTCATGACATTTCATTTCCACAAATCTACCCTCTTCCCTAACTCATGACATTTCATTTCCACAAATCTACCCTCTGCCCTAACTTTTGTTATATGATTTTTATGCCACCGCAGCATCTGTGATGCGGTGGCATATAGCGATTCACCTGTGTGTGTGTTTGTTTGTGTGTGTGTGTGTTATATAGATTATATAGTGAACTTAAAAAATCTTCTTGTGAAAAACCACCAGTCCAATTTCAACCAAACTTGGCAGGATTGATCCTTGGGTGAAGGGCTTCCAAAGTTGTTCAAAGAATTTCTTTCCATGCAGAAATCTGGTTGCCATGGCAACCAAAAGGAATTATAAGAATAAATTTAAAAAATCTTCTTGTAAAGACCCAAAAGGCATAGAGCTTAGATATTTTGCATAAGGCATTGTCTGGTAGACCTCTACCAAGATTGTTCAAATTATAGCCCTGGGGTCAAAATTGGCCCCGCCCTGGGGGTCATTGATTTTCACTATATATACATATAGTAAAAACTTAAAATACCTTCTTGTAAAGACCCAAAAGGCCTAGAGCTTAGATATTTTGCATAAGGCATTGTCTGGTAGACCTCTACCAAGATTGTTCAAATTATAGCCCTTGGGTCAAAATCGGCCCCGCCCCGGGGGTCATTGGTTTTCACTATATATGTACATATAATACCTTCTTGTAAAGACCCAAAAGGCCTAGAGCTTAGATATTTTGCATAAGGCATTGTCTGGAACACCTCTACCAAGATTGATCAAATTATAGCCCTGGGGCCAAAATCGGCCCTGCCCCAGGGGGTCATTGGTTTTCACTATATATGTAAATATTGTAAAAACTTAAAATACCTTCTTGTAAAGACCCAAAAGGCCTAGAGCTTAGATATTTTGCATAGGGCATTGTCTGGAACACCTCTACTAAGATTGATAAAATTATAGCCCTGGGGCCAAAATCGGCCCCGTCCCGGGGGTCATTGGTTTCCTTATATGTATATAGTAAAAACTTATAGTAAAAACTTTAAAAAAAATTCTCGTAGCAATTGACAAATGCTAGAGGTTTGATATTTTGCATGAAAAATTGTGAAGTGAACTTCTAGCAAGATTGTTCAAATTATAGCTGTGGGGTTAAAAATTGCCCCCGCCCCGGGGGTCATTGATTTTCAATATATACATATAGTAAAAAATCTAATTGTCTAAGGTACAAGGCTTAGAGCTTTAATATTTGTTTAATGATAACATCTATTGGTACTCTACCAAAGTTGTTCAAATTTTGCCTCTAGTGTCAAAATTAGCCCCGCCCTGGGGGCCATAGGTTTTCCTTATATGTAATATAAACTTAAAAAATCATCTTCTCTGAATTTACAAATGCTAGAGTTAAGATATTTTGAATGAAACATTATGTAGTGAACCTCTAGCAAGATTGTTCAAATTATAGCCCTGGGGTCAAAATTGGCCCCACCCCCAGGGTTCATTGATTTTCAGTATGTACATATAGTAAAAAATTTAAAAATCTTATTGTCTGAAGGTACAAGGCTTAGAGCTTTGATGTTTGGTATATAATATCATCTATGGGTCCTCTACTAAAGTTGTTTTAATTATGCCCCTAGTGTTAAAATTGCCCAGCTGCCCCAGAGGCGATAGTTTTCCTTATATGTATAAAGTAAAGACTTGAAAAATCTTCTTCTCTGAATTGAAAAATCTTCTTCTCTGAATTGACAAAGGCTAGAGGTTAAATATATGGCATGAGACATTGCGAAGTGAACCTTTACCAAGATTGTTCAAATTATAGCCCTCAGCCAGGGGTCAAAATTGAATCCGCCCAGGGGGTCATTGATTTTCATTATGTACATATAGTAAAAAAATAAAAAAGATTTTTGCCTGAAAGTACAAGGCATACAGCTTTGATGTTTGCTATATAATATCATCTATAGGTCCTATTCCAAAGTTGTTCAAATTTTCCCCTGGTTTCAAAATTGGCCCTGTCCGGGGTCAGTGATTCTCATTATGTACACATAGTAAAAACAGAAAATAAAACAAATGTTTTCTGAATGGGAGAAAGCTACAGCTTAGATATTTGACTTGAAATGTTGTTTGGTGGACCTGTATCAAGATTGGTTTGAATTAAATCCTTGGGGTCCAAAATTTTGCCTTGCCCAAGGGGACAGTGACCTACTTTCTTGTCCTTTAATGTACAGCAATGAAATTTTGACCATGTGCACAGTTTTAGTTGTAAAATTGAACTGTGATATCAGGTGACCTAGATTTTGATGATGTGACCTACTTTCTTGTAATTTGATGTACAGCTTTGAAATTTGAACCATGTGCACAGATTAAGATTTAAAGTGAACTTTGATTTCAGCTGACCTAGATTTTGACAAAGTGTCTTTACTGTGTTGTCCTTTGATGTAGTCATGAAATTTAGGCTGTGTGAAATATGACCTTCGCCACCAAATCCACTAGACTAGAGTGCATTGATATATTCCTACTCTGATCTTTTATTGAGTTAACAACAGATTTAACCACTAATCTGATAATAAGAATTAGATAGGTTAGGGATCTATGCATTATGACAATCTTCAAAATTGTATAGAAACAAAAAAAATCTGTTCCTACACTACTATTTAGTGTTGTATTAATGCGGTGGCATAGCATTTTTCTCAAATGCAATCTTGTTTTATCATATAGGGCATTTATATACTATTAGTTCCCTGGAAATACCTGCAGCCTTCATACCATTCAGACAGCTACTTCCCTGCATATTTTAGCCATATACTAAACATTTTAAATATGTATAGCGTTTTTGACATAACAATTAAGTGATTTAAATAGTATTGACCTTCGGTGTAAAATCATCCTTTTTGACATTTTATAATGTAGTATTTAATGTCTGGAATATTGTGACTTGCAGTAAAAATTGATATGTTTTAAGAAAATGCTTGGTTTAATTGTGTCTAAAGGCTACTGTTTTATTTGTTTATCTGATGTCTAGGTCTTAATTGATTTTTTAAGTTGATTATAGATCATGTCCATGAAACTACATCTTTCTTATTTATCACTAGTAAACTTAATAATGATTTTGTTAAATATGTTTTCAACACAAGATGTTCATTATGCCATAGAGTACATGTTGAATATATAGATTGCACAAAGTGCGTGTAGATTTTTTTTAAAAACATGTTCAATATATAGTTAACACGTTGTCCATGAGAAGAACATCTGTTCATCGTTTTAAATGACTGTCTGTCATACACTATTAAGTATTAACAATTTTCTGTTAATGATACGTGTCTAGGTTTATCATTACAATGAAATTGTCATAGTCAGGGGAAATACACATCAAGATTTTTTATAACGGTATGGTGTTTGTTTGATTTCAGATGCTTTTTTTTTACTGTTTATATGAATTGCGTTGTTTTAAATTTCTTATGTTATGAAAACTTTGATTTTGCTGTACAATCTTATTTTATGATTTATGCTTCTAATTTACATGTATTGAGATTCAAGTTGCTGTTATTTTAAATCATTTGAAAAGGGTAAATTCTTTATATAACAGACTGTGAATCAATTTGGCTGTTATTTTAATTGTGTTTGCATCTTTTTCCTGTGCTAAGCTTTCTTTGATCTTGAGTATAGTAAGAAATATTTGATCTTGAGTAAAGTAAGCATTCTTTGATCTTGAGTATAGTAAGTATTCTTTGATCTTGAGTATAGTAAGCATTCTGTGATCTTGAGTACAGTAAGCATTCTTTGATCTTGAGTAAAGTAAGCATTCTGTGATCTTGAGTATAGTAAGTATTCTTTGATCTTGAGTAAAGTAAGCATTCTGTGATCTTGAGTACAGTAAGCATTCTTTGATCTTGAGTACAGTAAGCATTATCTGATTTTGAGTATAGTAAGCATTCTGTGATCTTGAGTATAGTAAGCATTCTGTGATCTTGAGTATAGTAAGCATTCTTTGTTCTTGAGTATAGTAAGCATTCTTTGATCTTGAGCATAGTAAGCATTCTGTGATCTTGAGTACAGTAAGCATTCTTTGATCTTGAGTACAGTAAGCATTATCTGATTTTGAGTATAGTAATCATTCTGTGATCTTGAGTATAGTAAGCATCAGTGATCTTGAGTACAGTACGCATTCTTTGATCTTGAGTACAGTAAGCATTCTTTGATCTTGAGTTATGTAAGCATTATTTGATCTTGAGTATAGTAAGCATTCTGTGATCTTGAGTATAGTAAGCATTCTTTGTTCTTGAGTTATGTAAGCATTATTTGATCTTGAGTATAGTAAGTATTCTTTGATCTTGAATATAGTAAGCATTCTGTGATCTTGAGTACAGTAAGCATTCTTTGATCTTGAGTAAAGTAAGCATTATTTGATTTTGAGTATAGTATGCATTCTGTGATCTTGAATATAGTAAGCATTCTGTGATCTTGAGTACAGTAAGCATTCTTTGATCTTGAGTACAGTAAGCATTCTTTGATCTTAAGTACAGTAAGCATTATTTGATCTTGAGTATAGTAAGCATTCTGTGATCTTGAGTATAGTAAGCATTCTTTGTTCTTGAGTATAGTAAGCATTCTGTGATCTTGAGTACAGTAAGCCTTCTTTGATCTTGAGTATAGTAAGCATTCTTTGATCTTGAGTATAGTAAGCATTCTTTGTTCTTGAGTATAGTAAGTATTCTGTGATCTTGAGTATTGTAAGCAGTCTTTGATCTTGAGTACAGTAAGCATTCTTTTAACTTGAGTACAGTAAGCATTCTTTGATCTTGAGTATAGTAAGCATTCTTTGATATTGAGTACAGTAAGCAATCTTTGATCTTGAGTACAGTAAGCAATCTTTGATCTTGAGTATAGTAAGCACTCTTTGATCTTGAGTATAGTAAGCATTCTTTATCTTAAGTACAGTAAGCATTCTGTGATCTTGAGTACAGTAAGTATTCTTTGATCTTGAGTACAGTAAGCATTCTTTTAACTTGAGTACAGTAAGCATTCTTTGATCTTGAGTATAGTAAGCATTCTTTGATATTGAGTACAGTAAGCAATCTTTGATATTGAGTACAGTAAGCAATCTTTGATCTTGAGTACAGTAAGCATTTTTTGGGACTTAAGTACAGTAAGTATTCTTTGATCTTGAGTATAGTAAGCATTCTGTGATCTTGAGTACAGTAAGCATTTTTTTGAACTTGAGTACAGTAAAAATTCTTTGATCTTGAGTATAGTAAGCATTCTGTGATCTTGAGTACAGTAAGCATTCTTTTAACTTGAGTACAGTAAGCACTCTTTGATCTTGAGTATAGTAAGCATTCTTTATCTTAAGTACAGTAAGCATTCTTTGATATTGATTACAGTAAGCAATCTTTGATCTTGAGTACAGTAAGCATTTTTTGGGACTTAAGTACAGTAAGTATTCTTTGATCTTGAGTATAGTAAGCATTTCATGATCTTGAGTACAGTTAGCATTTCATTCTTGAGTACAGTAAGCATTCTTTGAACTTGAGTACAGTTAGCATTCTTTGATCTTGAGTTCATTAAGCATTCTTTGACCTTGGGTTAGCATAATAATTTTGTTTGATTTCAAGGTAGTTTTTTTGTGATCTTGAGTACAATATGCATTCCTTGATCTTAATTCAAAGCAATTTCTTTGATCTTTAGAAAGCATTAATGTATTTTGATATTGATATTTGATATTGATTTTGATCTGACAAGTAAAATCGGTAAGCAAGCGTAAGTCACTGTCCATATTCATTTACAAGTAATCCATTATTGTAAGTTTTTTATGGTCTTGTTGAAGCATTCTGATAAAGCATTTGGTTAAATTTGAAGTAGTGTGCTTTGATCATGCATTCTGTTGCCTGGCTTGTTTTAATTGGAGTTGTCCTCGCGTTACAGGAGTCATTGAACACCAAAAACTACAGTTACCTATAATAATTTTTTAATGAAGGCAGCCCTGTTAAAGGGCTGTAAGTGCCAAGTATTTTTAAGAACATGCTTTTAAAGCCATCACTGTTTACAAGGGGCTCAGCACCTTAGCTTAGCACCTTTCTTTGTCGCCACTGCCTGCTTTGAACGGCCTGTCAAAACATTAGAAGCTGGTTTGCAAGGTACCCAATAATAGTTGAAGGTTCTGCATCAGTGAATTGTAAAACAAGTTCTTCAAAAAATCTTCTGCTGATACCCTTTACATCTCAACAACATGAACATACTAAGGAAAAGAGAGAGCATATAGGCATGCCCAGCTGATGTTAGGCTTTATGTATTGTTATAGTTGAGTGCAGAGCTTTCTGCATAAGTTTTTGTTCCACCTCTGACCACTGCATCAGGGGCATGGATGCTTTTTGTTTAGTGGCCTAGAACATTGTTCCTGTCTTTGTAAGCTGGTGGTGGCGCCTTTGAATCCCAGCTTTACGCACAATACTTTTTTTATACGCCTGTTTCAAAAACAGGTCGTATTATAGTTTCCCCCCTAGCGGGCGGCTGGGCGGACAATGTCTAATATTTGTCCGGAGCATTATCTCCTTCACCAGTGGAGGAATTTTATGAAACTTCAAACAAATGTTCACCACTATGAGAAGTCGTGTCACAAGCATGAACCAGGTCTCTTGGTCAAGGTCACACTTAAAGGTCATGAAAAAAAGAGTTGTCTGAAGCAAAACTTCTACATCATGCATAGAGGGATTTCAATATAACTTGGCACAGAATGATTTTCACTATTGTGAGGCGAAGTGTCACACTCAAAATTATGTCCCTGTGGCCAAGGTCTCACATAGGGGTCAAAGTTCAGATAAAAATATGAAAATGTGTATATTGACCATTTGTCATCATTTATTGAAGGATTGAAACACAAATGGTCATTTTCATGACTACTTGTGTGAAACATTCAAATTTAAGTTAATACAATGTATATGCAAGGTCAAGGTCACTAAAGATGATTGTGAAGGTCATTAAACATCATAAAATATAAAGATTTTGTCCAGAGCATAAATTATCTCCTAAACATACGGAGAGATTGTAATGAAACTTCGAACAAATGTTCACCACTATGAGAAGCTGTGTCCCTTTTCTATGTCAAACAGCAAGGTCACACTTAGAGGTCATTGAAAAAGCTTGTCCGGAGCAAAACTTCTACATGCATAGAGGGATTTCAGTACAACTTGGCACACTATTGTGAGGCGGAGTTTTGTGCGCAAAATTTAGGTCCCTGTGGCTAAGGTCAAGGTCACACATAGGGGTCAAATTTCAGATAAAAAAATCACCAGAGATGATAAGATATCCAGATATTTTCCAATGGGAGAGTTTCTAGATAATCCAGCAGAGTTATCTCTGCAGCGCCCCTGACAAATAAGAGGTATACTACTGTATGCTGGCTATCTCTGTGTACAGCTGGTTTACATTGAAATTCAATGGGAGGATGCAGAGTATGTAATCAACTGATCTAATTAATAAGCTAAAGTTTATATTTCAAAGTAAACTGATTAACACTACAGTCTAAAAAATGGTGAATTACTGTTGTGTTCCACTTTGTAATGGGTTTGGAGGGTTTCATTTTCCACAAGACAAAAGATTAAAGAATAAATGGAAATTATGGTCTCGCACATTTGCCATGCCAATAATAATCAAAATGTTAGTTCTGGCTTCCAAAACTTTATAAGCCGCTACTTTACATTTTTGTTTTTCATCTGATGCAGCATCTTATCTGTTCACATCATGTCATAGTATATAAACGGGTTAGCTGAAGACCTTGAGCTGAATTCTAGATAAGTTCAAAATTCTAGAAAAATTCTTAAGCTGAGAAAATTGAAAAAGAAACCAATGTTTGCCAATTCCATTCAAAATTCGCTTGTTAAAACCTGGAAATAATGTTCGTGCATGTCGGTCGTGCATACAGAAAATGTGTCGGGTATCAGTCCGAGTTGCATAATCTTATCGATCAGTCAAGCTCATTTATTTTTCTCCATGATTCATATAATGGTATCATTGGCCTCCCGTGCATCAAAATGGTATCATCACAAAAATCGACTTGCATACATATTTAGTATCATTCAATGAATTACTGAATTTAAAATTAATAGGTCAACTTTTGGTTGATAGTAGTAACATTTTAGGACATGAATGGTGACATGTCCAGGGTCCGTACTCTCAGTGCCTGAAAGGGCAAATGGACCCTCAATAAGACTAGAATACATACATACACCTTAAGCTATCAAATTGTCATAACAATTAATAATAATAGTCACCCATTGATCATCAAGAAAAAAATTACTATATAAAATATATTTTATATACCAGTAGTAATAATTAATTTTCTTGTTGCCTGTAGTCAGAGACACGTGTATAGCATCAATTTCAAAACGGATACATGTGGAAGGGGTAATAGGATTAGCAAAGCAATGGAAAATTATGAAATCAGAACTTTCTGCAGCTATAATTAAACAGGGATCACATATTTTAAACGTCTGTTTCATGGTTATAAATTGTTGTAGACAATATTTAAGTGATTTGACATACTAGAATGGAATATCATGAATCATACAATACGTAGTTGATACTCATTAACAATAAAGACAGATATATAATGTGAAGATTTTATTATTTCAGACACACATTATCATGATTGTGTCACGTTTTAATGCACATACAAGTACATCTTGCCTTTATACATGTAATAAAGTATGTAAAACTGAGCTAATGGATTGGTAGCAGAATGGGTTAATTCTCCCTTAACCCATTACTTCATGAGCATTTTGTGAAAAATGGCTGTTTTCATTGAAAAGTCTCCCGTTACAAGTTCAAATTGCTATAATACTATAAAAACTGCTTCAACACTAATCAAACTTGGCACAAATGTTGACTGGACCATTGCCCTGGCAACAACATGCTCAGGCTTAAATTTTCTGTTACCATGGCAACGAGGGGACATCTCAAAATTGCCAAAAATCACTATTTTGCGTTGATTTTTTCCATTAAAATTGATTTCAAAGTGCTGCAACTTCTCAATGGATTGAGATAGAGTCAAATGCTTTTCAGCGTTGGTTACACATTACCTTATGATCAATCTGGGGTCATTTACAGCCTCTCACAAGTCCAAAATTTTCTTGGCGATGAGGGGGACTCCGCCCCCCTTCAAATTCCCCCAAACAGAAGGGGGCACATCCGCCTTCTGGCAACCCCCTGATGTATCTTTTGGCTGGGGGGCGGCGCCGAAAAAGAGGTCACTTTTATTAACAACATTTCTCAAACAAAAACAACTGTTTGGGGCCTAAATAAGGCATTTTTTCATCATTTGAGACAACAAAAAGGGGGGGTGTGAAAAAGGTGTTAAAAGGCGTGTATATGAAGTAATGGGTTAAAGACTAAATTTCTGTCATACTTCTCCAATCTGTAAAAATTATATAACTGGATGCATTTTATTTACTAAAGAACAAACTTGAAGCAATAAACTCTATATGATTAAATTTATTTGAAGCATCATAAATAAACAAATATACCAAAATAGATTATATCAAACAGATTGTATAATTCACTTTAATTAGTTCTACGTAAATTAAATGTATATAATGGCATTACATTTTAAAAGTTTTAACAGGAAAGTGTTAATTATTTCTCCAAGATCATTTTCATACTGTTATTCAGTCTACATTGTCTACATTGTACAGTTGACAAATAAAGCAGTTTATATGTTTAAGATTTAATGTAATATATTCAACTTGTTAAATATAATAACCTTAATATTAAATGATAAAATCTCATTTTATTCCTGCAGCTGATTTAGCCCCTTTGGTAATTAATTAATATCTTGAATTGAACAACTGACCCGTCAAAATACTCTGAAACCTTCTATTAATCTCTGTGTTTACATCAAGTGGCCGTAGTTTGTATACCTCTTATTTACTACTTCCGCTTATCAGTAGTGTGTGGGAAACTCCCCCATTGCCCACAGCAGATCTCCTTTATGCATATCTGTAATGCCCACATCTCTCTCAAAAGCTTCTGTGGCAGGCGTATATTGTGACAATGTTGCCCTTGTTATCTTTCTGTTATGAATTAAAAATGTTCAATAATTATGCACTGTTAAAAGAGGGGGAAGATTATGTAAAATTTTAAGTGAGTTTGTGGTTTTTGATGAAATAAATCATTGAAAGCATCTGGGCCAATCCCTTTTTTTATAATAATGTTTCCAACACGAAATACATTTATCCATCCCTGGTACTTAAAGTATGATCTGCATGAATGAAGATTTAAACCCCCTTTTTTATTAGGGTAAGTTTGTTCAAGCATTGGTGAATTCTCCCATAACTTCTTAAATATCATAATTATAACAATGAAATTACCCTATATGAATTAAAGGGAAAGCAAAAGGGATTTGTTAAAAGTGTATTTGCCAACTTTTATAGATGCTGAAATAAACATAGAATTTTAACTTGAGGGACATAAAATAAACTTGCCAAAACACCATTAATTTTTGTTCTTGATGTGAAAGGCTAGCATTATACCAACAATAAATTTTAAGGAAATAAATTAAGGTCATGGTTTATAGTAGTTAAGACTTATGTTCATGTAAGTTCAAATCCCATATTTTATGAGGTCCAGTGGCAAAGTATGCTAATTTGTCAAGTTTATACAAAGAAGTTGGCAGTTTCTTGCAGGAAGTATTGAATGCTGGTGCAGATTTCAAAAATGTCATGTTTATCTGTTTTTCTGCTTTAACACAGATTTTAACATGTGTTTTTGGTTACATGTATATCTCGGTGGTCAATCCACCTAACTGGCTTTCAAGGATAACTAACCAGTAATAATTTATATCACTGCAAATAAACGGCTTCTAATTTTACATGATTTCCTTATCATCATTGTGAGACAAATGACAAATATCAATTGTGAGAGGAGATGTTATTGAGAGGAGATGTTATCTGTGTGTTTTTCCCCATCTAATCAAGGGTCCAAAACAAATTTTTACCATTAAAGACGAGAATTAAGATCAACAAGGCAAAGGCAATGTTCACAGGACGCAGCCTCAAACACAGCCAAGCCACCACAGCAGGGCATTCTGGTGGCAAACCAAAACCAGAAGTGGACCTTGAAAACTACGAGAGGAGGAGAGGGACAAAATATGTGTGAAATAATAAAAACTAAAACTGGCCCATATGGGACTAAAAGGGACAAGGGTGAAAATGGTTTGGGTGGGGTGCATGGGCGGTCATAAAATGGGAGAAGGGGTTGAGAAAATACTTACTGTTAACAACAATTTACATTAAGATAGACATCACAAAAAATGCAAACATTCAAAACAAGTAATTATACAGACAAGTGAACAATGTGGAGGACCACAGAGAGGTACTACTTTGGAACGGTCAGTGATAGTTACACCACTAGGAGTTTAAACCAGTTTTAGGCATGCCAAACCTCACTTGTAGCCCAAATATGTTCCTATATGACAAGACAGTGTAAATAAAATTAATTCTAAAAGAAATTCTAGAAATGGTCATGGTTACATTAGACAAAATAAATAGAACACATAAATCATCATGTAGATATGTACAAAAAGGTACAGCCCATGACCATTACCAAAGTACTCGATGCCATAAAGGAAGGCAGAGCAACAAGAAAAACACCTTCAAGGGCCAGACTAAGCAAAACAGGAGACGGAACATTAAGATAATTTAGTCCCAAATGGCTTTAAGAACTGTCTATCATAGAGTCTCCCACTCAGTTTGTCTGATGTCATCAAAAGAGGAAAGCGTAGCGTCCAACTGTAAAAGGGATTAACGCCAAGCACCAATGGCTTAAAATGATTGGGTTATAATTTAATAAATGCCATTTGATAATTTTAGTGAAGACAGCGAAAAATTACTATCACCCATGATCCTACAAAGTTTTTAAACCACATCTCCTTAGAAATCAGGCTTGCTTATTAGAAGCCGCTTGCAAGCGGCGTCTGGTAGATATGCATTTGTCCTTAAAGCAATGGGGAAAAATTTTGACTTGATTATGTATAATTTTTTTTTTTTTTAATAAAATCACACTGGTCTCAAGTTTTCTAATAAAAATAGCTTTCCTGATGTACAACATGTCACAGAGCTTTAAGGGGTTTGAATAAACGTCTAACTAAAATGATAATGCCATGTTTGAATATCATATTCTTTTTAGCATTATCTAATGTTATCTTCATAATAAATAACATGCCAATGACCCTGAGTCTATAGTTGATCGTTCTAAAACTTAACTGTTGAAAGAGGTTACGACTGAGGCAGTGTCACTTACTTCATTTGCACCGCCTCTGTTGAAGTTTGGCTCTGCCTTAAATTGTCGCAAAAATTTAAAATGATGTTCCGTATGCTAGCATTTAGTCTTCGTTGACGGGGCAGAAGGGAACCAGGACAACTTTGATCAATATCACTTGTTGAATCATTAAAAAAAAATTACAAATCACAAAGCCTAAACACGCCCATTGTCAGAGAGGCAATACTTCTGCAACCGTAAACTCATTTAAGGTAAAGGCTACGGCCAGTAAGGGGAGATCACTGCAGAACAGTTTGTCCTCAAAATCATTCGAACATAATGCAACTCGTACCAATATTTAAATGGATATATTCTCGGCACATATTGTCTTGAATTCATTTTAAGAATACCAATTATTTCAGGTTTACTCGTTATCCAATTTTTTCTGCTTCGACGCAACAGAAAAACATTTTAGAATTTCAGACATGGCATTACTATGTGAATTTATGCATTAGGTTCTGCTTTTTCACAAAAATATGCAAGTTTTCATATTTAACAACGAGCACATACCAATTTGTGCTTCGGATATTCAACTGTAATAGAGAACTATTTTCAATGCTGATTGACTGTTCACATCATTTGGCAGCGTCGTTGATGTTCAGTGAGCATCAACATTTAACTTTTACCTAGTCTTAAAAGAGTTTTACCATGAAGCTTCATGGTGCACTACCATTCACAATATCTGTGTTCAAGGCATCAACATTTGTAAAAGTTTGTTTATACCCAAGGAGTAGTTTTATATTTAAATATAGGAGTAGATGGGATAAACCCAAAATTGCTGATTTTCTGAGCATCTCTGTAAATTTGTAAGCTCTAGTTCAGTAAACAAGTTTTAATACTCGGGTACAATATTTTAGTTATACTGGTACAGTTTCGGTGATGACTGACACATGACTGTTAAAAAAAAAAAAGAAGTGTTTGAAAATATACCCAAAATTTAAACTTCACAAGTCCTGTGCTGAGAGAGACTGTTGTCCTATTTTATATAAATTGTCAACTGTCAACTAGAATTAAGCTGAAGTCTAGCCAGATATTTAAATAGCTGGAGATAATGTTGGAATGCAGTTGACTTTTAAATTTTCCTACTTCTTAAGAAGTCATATTTAAAGGTTATCTGTTTTTAACTCGCTCAACTCCCTGTGTTTACAATTCTGTCTCTACTATACAAGGCATTCTGTTCCTGACCATTATCTGACCCAGTTCCGTGTTATTGAAATTTTACATATTTGTTTACATGTCCTACATTTAAGGAGAAAAAGGCACAATAAGGGTTTGTCTCCTTTTATATGTGGTATCATTACCCCACATTAAATCATTCATGCTTTGTCTGATTGCTTTGAAGTCTTGAAGCTTCTTTAACTTTCAGTAACCTTTCTCAATAAAAAAGAAAGAAGATCAAAAAGATTGATCTTTTTTTAAACCTTAGAAAAATTTGCTGTTATAAATTAGTATGATTTAAAGACACGCAAACAATAAATAAAAAAGATTTATATAAGATGACATGGCAATTAATATAGTTCACTGATTTAACTTTTAGAGTGCCATAAACTATAATGACTTGTCTGTGTTGCTGTAGTAAACAAGACCGCCAGCCTTCATTGTATGTCCGTGTCTGAGTTATTGTTCTCTGTGAACTTCTTGATCTGTCTTTATTCATTGAACTTCTTGATTTGTTTAATAATTCAATGAATTCTTGGTTTGTTTCTTTTTTCTGTTTTAAACGTAATTTTTGGTACTATCTGGGCATTTAGTCTACCTTACTGGCTTTTTCTGGATAATTAATCAGTTAATTAACATTTTCGTCATTAAGGACCAACTACTTATTTAATCAGTGTTGAGAGACTTAAATGTCCATTAGCCTCAGTATCTGAAATTGTTTGTCAGTGAGAAATTTCATCTTTCTAGAGGATTGAACCAGGGACTGCTGGATTGCTAATCTTATGCTGGATTGCAAATCTTATGCTGGATTGCAAATCTTATGCTGGATTGCTAATCTTATGCTGGATTGCAAATCTTATGCTGGATTGCTAATCTTATGCTGGATTGCAAATCTTATGCTGGATTGCAAAGCTTATGCTGGATTGCAAATCTTTTGCTGGATTGCTAATCTTATGCTGGATTGCAAATCTTATGCTGGATTG
The DNA here is from genome assembly GCF_026571515.1 of Ruditapes philippinarum. Lineage (NCBI taxonomy): Eukaryota > Metazoa > Mollusca > Bivalvia > Venerida > Veneridae > Ruditapes > Ruditapes philippinarum. Next base: position 23,842 of record NW_026858064.1, read on the forward strand.
TAAATCTAATGCTGGATTGCAAATCTTATGCTGGATCACAAATCTTATGCTGGATTGCAAAGCGTATGCTGAATTGCTAATCTAATGCTGGATTGCAAATCTTATGCTAGATTACAAAACTTTATATGGTGGATTGGAAATTTTATGCTGGATTACAAAACTAATGCTGAATTGCAAATCTTATGCTGGATTGCTAATCTTATGCTGGATTACAAATCTTATGCTAGATTGCTAATCTTATGCTGGATTGTAAATCTTATGCTGGATTGCAAAGCTTATGCTGGATTGCTAATCTTATGCTGGATTGCAAATCTTATGCTCGATTGCAAAGCTTATGCTGGATTGCAAATCTTTTGCTGGATTGCTAATCTTATGCTGGATTGCAAAATAATGTTATGCTGGATTGTAAATCTAATGCTGGATTGCAAATCTTATGCTGGATTTAAAGTGTATGCTAAATTGCTAATCTTATGCTGGATTGCTAATCTAATGCTGGATTGCTAATCTTATGCTGGATTGCAAATCTTATGCTGGATTGTAAATCTAATGCTGGATTGCAAATCTTATGCTGGATCACAAATCTTATGCTGGATTGCAAAGCGTATGCTGAATTGCTAATCTAATGCTGGATTGCAAATCTTATGCTAGATTACAAAACTTTATATGGTGGATTGGAAATTTTATGCTGGATTACAAAACTTATGCTGAATTGCAAATCTTATGCTGGATTAAAAAAAACTGATGCTGAATTGCAAATCTTATGCTGGATTACAAAACTTATGCTGAATTGCAAATCTTATGCTGGATGGCTTGAATCTCATATAAGTCATGAGAAAATAGTGCAACATTGGGAACTTGGAAGATGAAGGTAAAGCATTGATGCTTTAATGGAAAGATATCGAGCTACCTTTCAGTGTCTTAAAAATAGTAACAGAACTTCATAAGTATTACATAATTATATTTGATGGAAATGGTAATTATGCATGTTGAGGCAGAAATTTATAGAAAAAAGTCTTTCAGTTTTAACTCTGCTTCTTTGAACAGAAAATAATTTAGCATGCATGATTACTTATACCGTTGTTGTCTGCAGCTGCAAAGAAATGCCTAATCAACTTTCTTTTCATTCAGTGTATACAGTTATATCTTGATGGACAAGAAACCGTGTAAGTATCTTGCCTTGCAATATTGAGTAAAGATGAAGCACAAAAAAAAGTCATCTTTACCGAGGCCTCAGCTGCTTGCAGAGAAAATTAAATCTATTTTTGAAAACCTCTTTACCTGTTTAATATAAGATAAGGATATTTTAGGATGTAAATCGGAATTACTTTGTAGGCGACATATTAGAACCTGTTGCCAATAAATCTTACCCACCTCTGTAATACATTGGTAAAATCTTTTCCTATTGTTGTAGGACGAATCAATGAAATACTTGGGGAAAAAAAAGAATTTCACAGTGCCTGTATACAGATTGCTATGACTGTGTGGGAGTGAGTTTTTCATGATAAATATTTGCCGTAAGGACTGGCAGGAGAGACGACATTTTAAAATGTCATGAATTCTGCCATTCATTAATGCCATATAAGGGAGGGTGAAAAGTTCGGAGTGCCTGGAATATGTCCTCTGTATGAAGTATAATGTAATTTCAGACATTTATTCATGATTTTTCTCGCCAGTCGCTCTGCATGAAAATCAATATAGTGGCTGTAAAATGATTCTGAATGGGTTTACGTCAGCCTGTTAAAGCAAACATGAAAATAAATAAAAACAACAGGAAATGTATTTGATGAATGATTGAATAGCCAGATTGGAAAAAAAATGTATCTGCAGTTAAGATGTGAGTTTATATGTAGGTGTGATATATAAATTAATTGTAGTTTTGTTTTTAAACAATATTTAATGTGTAAACAGGTTTTCAGTTTTGAAAAAAAAGGAAAATTCTTTTGGGAAGGGTCATGATGATACAAAAAAGTAAGTTTTAATGATTTAATTAAATCAGTTTCATAGATGATACAGGATGAATAAATACAGGATCTGAAGAAAAAAGAAAAGAAAAAGAAAACTAGTGAGAGAATTGATTCTGTTATGGATAAATAAGTAGATAATTTTAGGAGCTATATTATTTTCTGGAGTATATTAAGCAATATGTGAATGTATTTAAGTTATTTAATAATGTTTTACTGAAATAATTGAAGGTGTTGTTTTTTTCCATGTTACTTTATATATTGTCATAAGATACATCGGAATGTAGTGTTGGCAACTGTTAGCAATAAGAGTTTAAATTAAATGAAATTTATTTCTGTCATTCTTCATTAAGAAAGTTTAATATTTATTTGTTAAAGAATTTTTTTTAAACTTGATTATGAAAGAAGTTCAATTGCAAGACAATTAACCCAGTACTGGTGTTATATGATAAAATTGTGGTCTTAACCCAGTACTGGTGTCATTTGATAAAATGTAGTCTTAACCTACTGGTGTCATTTAAATAAACCAGTACTGGTGTTATATGATAAAATTGTGGTCTTAACCCAGTACTGGTGTCATTTGATAAAATGTAGTCTTAACCTACTGGTGTCATTTAAATAAACCAGTACTGGTGTTATATGATAAAATTGTGGTCTTAACCCAGTACTGGTGTCATTTGATAAAATTGTGGTCTTAACCCAGTACTGGTTTTAATTATTATGATGGAATGTGGTCCAAACCCAGTACTGGTGTTAATTATTATGATGGAATGTGGTTTTAGCCAAGAACTGGTGGCATTTGATAAATGTGGTCTTAACCCAGGACTGGTGTTAATTATTATGATGGAATGTGTTCTTAACCCAGTATTGGTGTTATATGATGGAATGTGGTCTTAACCAAGAATTGGTGGCATTTGATAAAATTGTGGTCTTAACCCAGTACTGGTGTTATTTATTATGATGAAATGTAGTCTCAACTCAGTACTGGTGTTGATTATTATGATGGAATGTAGTTTTAACCCAGTACTGGTGTTGATTATTATGATGGAATGTAGTCTTAACCCAGTACTGGTGTTGATTATTATGATGGAATGTAGTCTTAACCCAGTACTGTTGTTATATGATGGAATGTGGTCTTAACCTAGTGCTGGTGTGATATATTATAATGGAATGTGGTCTTAACCCACAGACGCTTGGGGTTTGGAGCTCAAAACGCCTTTAAAATCCAAATAAAATGCATATTTGTCAATCCAGGACATGTACTGATCATATATATAAAAAATCTTAATATATGCCGTTTTGAAAAAAAAAATCGTATTTCAACATCTATAATAATACACAAGATAAAAATGTTTTCGCCGGAAAAAATCCGCACCCCTACCCGTCATAATCACCATGTATTTTAATCCATTTCCAATATTTTCACATAATCCTTTGGTCGCATCGACACAGAAGATATAATTCTTCACGATGATGGTAAATTTTAAACTTCAACGGTAATATAAACAACGCAACAGCCGAAATAAACATCAATATTCTCGCCGTTTTTTTTCAACGACAAAAACTTTCGATAAATTCAATGGACCAGACGGCTATGAACGAAGCTATCCGATTATGTGGTTCCCAAACTTAAAAGCGCTGCGCATTTTGCACACGGCAAAGCTGGGGCCACATAATCGGATAGCTTCGTTCAATTTTTGCAGAGTACATTTAAATTTGTACCAAACTGATGTATATTTCATATAATTGAGAGGTCATTTAAGAGGTTTTCGAGAGTTTTTAAATGCCCTGAAAAATAATGCTAAAACCACTGCCACCTAGGAGTAAATTAGAATCAGATCATTCCATGGTATTGCAAACCTTATACATTTTGTCACTAAAAATGAAGAAACAAAAAGTTGTCTAAACTTACAAAAATCAGTAAAAGAACAAATATTTTGAAATTGTGTAGGCATAAACTGCAATAGCTGCAAATCAAGCTTAAAAAACAAAAACAACCAATAGCTAAAAATTGTATAGAAATATGAAATACCGTTGACAAATCATTTAAAATTTGAAGTAAATCTTGGATAGAATGTTACAAAATCTTTAATTATGCTTATTATATTAATATCCGTTTAGAATTGGCAATTGACTCCAGATATTGACCAATGAAAAAGCTTTCCGCTTATATGTAAAAAGTATATAGAACCAATAAAAAAACAAGATACTATGTGGTATTGACCAATGAAAAGGCCAGATTTTTATGTCTATCTCGAGGTGCTTTTTTTCTGAGTTTATTCAAACTGTTGACATTATTGGATTGACAAACAATTCAAGCTTAAGGTTCAATTATTGTTAAACTGATTAATAAAAAGGAATAAATTGTTTAGATTTCACAATTCGGGATATGAAAATTGTGGCTTGTTAATAATTAATAACTTAATATAAAGCGAAAGTTTTTATTTTTAGAAAGCATGTTAAGTTATTTTCGCTTCCGAATATCTTTATTTAGTATCGGATATGACAGATAGGGGAATATGGGTTTTACCCATTCGTTGTACAGATTTAAACGTTGGTTACATATATAACTAGTTGATAGTATCTGTTATAGTCTTCCCACGCGCAAAAAAAAATGCATGTTGTGTTATTTTTAGCAGATTAGGTGCACTTTGTTTTTACTGATAAGATCAGCTACTGTGAATGCACTGGATAAATTTATAATACACATCATTGGACAATTCATTTTACTGTCTGGGGTAAAAATAAGATTTCGTTACAAAATAAGATTTTCGTTACAATTACAATGAATTATTAATTGAAACTTAGCCCACACTCTCTTTTTCTCATTCTATTTCGCTATTATTTTTATAGTATTGGGGATAAACACACAAGTTTTTCAGGTAACTTGCTAAAGAGAAGGATCGGTTCTTGAGAGAGGTATATGGAATTTAATGTCATAGGTGAAACATTTACAGTTTAATTAAGGTGAGGAACATAATAAAGGGAAAGGAGTCTACATGTATTTTAAATAAATGATGATGTCACTGTATTAGGGGACTCAGATTGGGAGGATGTAATTGTTATTATAGTTCACAGTCAAAACTTTTGTCTTTGTTCGAATGCCACTCTTATTTCTAAGCTGGACTTTATAGAGTTAATGTAAAAATGTTTCAATGGTCAAAGACATTAGCTTGCTTAAAATTAAACTATTTGTTAATTACTGCACATCTATTAGTAAATACCAGGTTGTTCTTTCATCAGCTTTTGAAAATGTCATAATCTTATAGATACAATTATGGTCAGTAAAGCTGGATTATTCAGGATAGATACCTATTGTGCCTTTACAAATTGTCACCCAGGTGCAGTAACAGGTAAACTTCATATATAATTTAATAGAAGTTAACCCATTACTGCATTAAGGTGACGAAATGACCTCGGATTGTAATCATATCCCCAGCTTAGTGCAGTAACAAGCTAACTCCTTATATGATTTTATAGGAGTTAACCCATTGCTGCACAAAGGTGACAAGATGTGAATAAAAATGACTAAAATTTAGTAGATTCCCATCAGAATAGATTAAATAAAATTCATGTATAATAGCAGAACTAATCTGTTGTGAACCTGCAGGTAAGTTTTTGAACTTTCAAGACTGATCATGACTTGTGCATAAACTAATTTCTAATGCTAGCATACAATCTGTAACTGGACGCCTAATGAAGGAGTGTTTGGGGCTTCTTGCTTGATATTGTGTCCTGATGTTTGTTTGTTTGTTTGTTTAATTTTACGCCTTTTTCCAACAGTATTTCAGTCATATAGGCGGGTAGTTTCCTAACCATCGTTCCTGGAGAGTTACACCAGTACTTAAGACTACCTTCCTCCGCGCTAAACTACCAAAGCATCTCCTGGGGATCGAACCCACGCCAGAGAGGTAACTGGATTAGAAGTCATCGACTCTAACCCCTCGACCACGGAGGCGGTCCTTGTGTCCTGAAATGTGCCATATTTGTTTAACAGAAGAGTAATTTACTATTTACCATTCAATTCCATGCAAATCTAATTTCTAATGTTAAATGGCTTTAGCATAAAATGATTAAACCTATAACTGGAGGCCTGATGGAGGTGTGTTTGGGGCTTCTTGCAGTGTCTATTCTAGGATTCGAAAAAAAAACAGGGGGGATTTTTATCTAAAAGTTAGAATTTATTACATTTGTTGATCTTTTCCCTTTTTCTCTACGTGAAATTTTCCCCCTACCTCTAAAAAATAGGGGGGAAATTCTCAAAAATATGGGTGAATGTAACTTTTTTTAAATTTATTGGTTTGAAAGGGTGAATAAAAGTTAAGGATTTGTAGGTTTTGTATTTTTTTTATTTTTTGTTGGCACAGCATGTATTTTAGACAAGACTAGTTTAATACAATTAATTATTTAAGTAACCACACTTTTATAAATAATACAGATATTTTATAAATTACAAAAACTTTACTAGACTGAACAACAGTCAGTCAAATGCCATTCCCCCTCCTAGAATAGCCACTGTTCTAGCATGATCTTGTTTCCTGAAATGTCCCATACTTGTGCTTTACAGAAGATCAATTTATTTAGATCATTTACATTTTACCATACTATTCCATCATTCACAATCTACATACTTAAGAAAATTTCACCATAGTATATTTTTTTTCTTGCAAAATGGGGAGTGGGTGGGTTGATTCTGGGGGGGGGGGATTAATTTTTAACAGCTATGTCCACAGTTTAAAAATAGTCAAAAAGCCATGACTGCATATCCTTCGAAAAGTTTATATTTTGGTTGAAAAATAAAGAATTGTTCTAAGTATAAACTGATGAATCTTTTGAGGAATTGCAGTTTCAAAATTGTATAATTTAAGACTTAATATGTTAATAAATTTAACAAAATATTGTTAACTTGAATAAAAGATTACTTATAATTATATGAAATGCAATCCACTGAACAGTTTATCTGATATAATATATTGTACGTTTACATTCTTTTACCTTTAGTCAAATAAAAAAAAAAATGACTGAGACAGTATAATTATCATTTTCGAAAAATAAGAAAATCTGTATTAAAGAATTTTTTAGACATTACACGAAAGCGCACATTTTCAGGAAAGCCAGGGCTAATATGTTTCAGGTATTTTAAAAATAGCTCTTTGGTAAAGTTTAATTTCCCCGACTGAAATTATTATAATAAGTTATAAATGTTGAACATAGTAGACAGATATGATGATGTAATAAAACGGACATAAAACACTTGTAAAATGATATTTTATGGTATTTTACTAGACTGAACAACAATCATGGAGCGCATATTAGGTATAAAGAAGATATATATGTATGGTGAACTCTTTATGTACATTAAATTTTTTCGTCTGATACTCTCAGTTCATGATTAAGAAATGATAAATATTAATTCTGTTCAAAAGGAAGAATTTTTCATACATCCGTCATTTATTCATAATTACAAATTATATCAAAAGAGATCAAATTTAAGATTTGAAGATTATTTTATTTAGAATGCCTCGTTAAATAAATGTTATATAATATTAATGTTCATTATCTTTCCTTATTAAGAAATATAGGAAGTGTTTCAATGTTTGTATTTAGTTATTTGCAATTCATTGCTTCGTGTTTTATTTTACATTTTTACATAACAGTAATATTTATTGTCTGCAGTTATTAGGGTGTCTGTGGCCGAGTAGTTATGGTTGTTGACTTCAAGTCCACTTGCCCCTAACTGCTGTGGGTTCGAATCCCAACAGCTAGCTTACGGAATGCCGTTGTTATACTCAGGTAGGAAGGGCACCTTAGGTCTTCCTCCACCAGTAAAACTAGAATGTCATCATATGACCATTACAGTGTATGTGTGATGTATAACCCAATCAAAACAAACAAACAAAATCTGCAGTTATTGTTTTCAGTGGGAAAATTGTGTACTCATTCAAGACACTTAGGTTTACTGTTAACTTCAGTTTTCAATACAGGGTTATTCCAGTACACTATTCTATTTTGGTAATATGAGAATGTATAATTATACATATGTTTTATATTTATGTACCTACTTGTGTCAGAGACATAATTATATAGAGATAATTTCTTAGTAAACCATAACAGCCTTTTAACAGGCTTTAAAAGTACTGAAATTTTTATCTCTTCGCTAATTTTCATCTATGTAGAAAATGAAAGTACAGTGTAAAAAAAAATGAAGTTTTAAGCTGGAGAAAAATTCCCATGTTGGTCTATACAGCTTCTCAGTTTTGCCATTTCATTGGGGATAGGGTTGTTGTACAGGCTCATTTGAAGTTGAAATTTAATGTAGGCTGTAACTTAGTGCCTTATTGTACTAAATTCAACAGTTAAACAACTTACATAATCTATTAATGCTGATAACCAGCTTATGTTATCTTCAATAGACAGGTGGTTTATAAAACTAAGTGAAAAAATGTCTTGGCTTTGAAATTTTAAAAAGATGATTTAGGTAAAATTTTAACTTATTTCGTATATTTTATTATTTTGGTGGTTGTACTGGATATGTAAGTAATTCTAAGTTGTGAAATTTTGATAAATTTTGCTTATGTTTATTTTAATGTACATTTTTTTTTTCTCTGCAACATTTAGAATGCAAAGTCCAATCCTTGCATGTAGATTTTTGTTGTTGTAAAAGTTCAGTTTTAGAATTTGTAAGTGGCGGTAACTGTTACTGGAAGTATTTATTTATCAATTGCAGCTGCATACAATTTTATAAATCAATAGCCAATAAATTAAAAGGGAGATAACTTCAGTTGTACATTAGACATAATATTAGGACTGTGTGGGCACTTCATAATATGTGGTCAGTTTTTATTGGGGTTTACCCACGAACATTTAGATGTAACCTTTTCAATACTTCCCCTCATAGATTTTACAAAAATAATGATTATTTTTATTAAAATGGGAGTGATGTGTGTGATGATAAAATATATTGAAATATTGCAAAATTGTAAATATTTTATTATTATATCTTGCTTGTGTATGTGCTGCAATATGCCCCTTTACCTCATTTTACATCAATGTTATATTATATTATAACATTAACAGAATACTTGATGTTGGATATGTATTTAATTTGAACAGAATCTTTACTGAAGTTGTTCAGTCAGTTGATTGGTAGTAAAATCATTTTGTAACCAATTGTCAAGAGTGGTATATTTAAGTGAATAAGCCATGTTTACCTTTTGTAAATCAGAATCTCAGTCCTTTGAACTTAAGGAGTGATTAATAACTATTACTACAAAACAGTTGTTAGTGAAATTGTGTCAATGTAACATAATTGTCATAAATAAAAAGATTGTTGTACTATATATGTGTAAGATGTTTTATATACGATGATGATTTATACTTTCAGACGATCGACTACCAATAGAAAGATGTTGGTTTGATAACAAAATGTCTACGTGTGATCAGACAGGTCTTATAGAAAATAACGTTGCAGTAGAAAACGGGTGTGACAAGGACAATAGTTTATCTAACGGAGAATCTGGAATAGATACAGATACTGACTATTCGTCTAGTAACGTGAACGAGAAACAAAAAATAATGCGACTGAATTCAACTGAGGATAAGAGTGCATCTAACTGCATCGAAGCTGCCATTAATGCTAAAGAAAACCATGTTGATTCAAACATGAATACTACATCGGAAGAATCTATGGATAATGCCAATATTAACAATAATAACGTGACTTCTGATGAAACTGGTAGCTCCCAGAATTCTGTGCACGGTAGTGGGATTAATTCAGATGGGATGGAGGTACTGACAAGTAATCAGACTTATTCTGATATGAACCAGATTCCGGTAACACCAGATAGCAATCATGTGACTATGTCCATGACAATGCAACCAGATGGCCAGTTTACTTCTACAGGCACTGCTGTAGGTATGATGGGACAATCTGTTCCCCATGGTACATCTACTTCCATGCCAATGCCAACCATGGCAGGATTTGTACCTGCAGGTCCACCTGTTGGCACTTGCCATCCTATCCAGCACCCTGGCGCTGCATCACCAAATCATCAAAGCACCACACCAGTGACGCCTCCACAATCTGGAGCCAGTACCCCTAATCCAACTACTGGTGCCGCGAATAATGGAAACCAAGGCACCGGGCACCAGCATGTAGTTCATGTACATATTAGTCCAGGAGAAACATTTACAGTCCGAGTTGATGATCAGCTTCAGCATATTCAAGGTAGGTCTTTGTTATTTTTGGATGTGATTTTAGGTCTTTGTTATTTTCTTTGTAATATTTGGTCAATGTTATTTTAGGTCTTTGTCTAATCTTGTGAGGGGTATTATGTATTTCCTTCAATAATTTTGTCAGAAATATTTGACACATAGTATTAATAAGTTAAAGATGTCTTGTGCTCAACTGCAAATCTGATCAAGGGAATTAACCTTGGGAATACTTAAGTCTTTTTACACAAAAGAGTTACTTCCCTTGTTACCAATTTTGTGATTCAGACACTAAAGTCATAATTACCTCTATGTACTGCCTGTTTTACTTTATATAATTAGGGGAAAAACTGGTTACTGACACAACCCTTGGGAAAAAACTAATTGCTCTGAATTCAAATACAGATACAGGGAACATGCCTCTGTTTACCTTTGAACTAGCTGTATTTTAGATGGATAAAAAGCCAACCCACCCAAAAAACCACAATCTGTTGAAAATGTTCTTTTTCTTTCAACATTGAAGTTGATTTAATTTGTTTATCTGTAACAAGAGCGTTATATAGAAAACACAAAGCTAGATGTCAATTTGGACAAGTATGAAAAGCTGTTTAAATTGATTTTTTGGCCTTTGTGTTGCTTGTTTTATTATGATGAATTGGTGTATTTAATGTTGTTGTGTTTTTTTTGCTGATAATTTGGATGGGATATTTTATCTGAACCAAGTAATGTATTGTTTTAGGCAGCCTTTTTTTACAGGCATATAAAGTTGGCCAGCTGAAGCAGAAAAAAATAAAATAGCCAGTATGATTATTGTTAACAAAAAAAAAAGAAAGTTTTCTGGAAGAACCACTTTGATTTTATTAGCTTTATAGCATATTGGCTCTATCTTATATATAAATTTTCAATAAACCAAATATTGTCCTTAATGGCCAAATATGCTAATACAATGGAACTGAAACTTTTTGTACTTTTGAGCTCTTTAAATAACATATCTATACAAAACTAATTCTGATGCAAAGCATCAAACAATCGTAGCACATGTTTTTAAAAAATCAAAGCCATTTAGTGATAACTGTCTTAATATTCATGTTCATACAATTTATAATACTGGCACTAGGTTCGGGTGCTTACTGTTGTTTGGCTGTAGTTGATGCATTGGACAAGTGAAATTTTGGTGATCACCCAAACTTTGGAATCTGAGAGACTGTGGTTATAATGAGGAAATTTGTGATGTCACTATAGTCTTTTGCTTGTCTGTTCGAAAGACTGTGACAATAGATAGTGTCCGAACACAATGCAACAAATTTATATTATACAAATTACTATGACACTGTATTACAGTTACGCAGAAAATAGTAAAAAAGTAGATATTAGAGAGTCTGTAAGGAATATAAACAATTCGAATAAGGTTTTATAGTTTATTGTAAAAACATTAATGCTTCTAAACAACACGAGAGCATAACATTTAGATGCATACCAATACTGGGCTGTTTTATGCACTAAATGATTAGCAGGTATTGGGTCATATTGGCCCGATACAGTTGATTGCCGATTTTAGTATTGTGATATTGCAACCCCATAAAACGCAATTAGACCATTTCACTTCTTAGTAAACCAAGTCCATGATTATATATATTTTTTTTATTAAACTGTATTCTGGCAAGTGGAAATACATTTGTAGACATCTGTACATGACTGTGTTCTCGTTTTTTTTTGTGCTAATGGAACAAACATTTTGATTATATGGTTCATTAAATCATTTTCTCTTGATCATTGCCATGAAATAATTATGTCACCAGAATGTCTGATTGATCTTCACTGTAGCTAGGAATGAAACAGGCAGCAGGGAAAGATAATTATAAGCTCTGCTGTTTCGAAGAAAAAATCCAGCTATTACGAATAAGCTGTGTTGTCGTAGTGATTGTTATGGTGCAAAATTTTTAGTGTAGTCCATCATCCAAACTTTTGAAAAGTTTATCAATATCAAACTTGGAATAATTGCTTATCATGACAAGGTGCAGTTTTAGACAAGGTGCATAATTCTAACAGCAATGTTTTATGAGTTATCCCCCTTTTTAACTTAGAATGCATTAAAACAGCAAGACATAATAATAGTGAAACATAATTTTTTATGCTGAAATAACTTGAACAATTTTTTTAATTTTTTTTTTCTTTATTTTTTTTTTATTGAAATTGCATGGTCAAGAAAAGGAGAAAAATGTATATTGATTTCCTGCAAAAGGCTTTCACTTTACAAATATCATAATAAAGTCAATAATAACATTGGCATCATCAATGCCAGGGAATGTCTGTGGCTTTCTCTTTGGGAATTCTTTAAACTCTAGGTACAGGGCCAAAAAACCCTTCTTTGTAGGGGCCGAATATAGGCTACTTCCCCAACCTAGCCTCTTTTTTTCCCCAGTTTGGTCCTCAAAATTCCCCAGTCTTTTGAAATTTCCCATAGAATTTAGAACAAAATTAAATGATGGTGTTGAATTAAGGATTTTGACTGCCTTATTTGTATTTCCCAGTGCTTTTTGCTTTTCTATTTTAAAGAACTTGTTAAAAGTTTGTGTTAAATTTAAGACCCCTTTTCCCAAAGTATACCAAAATCACGCATATTTTCCCCAAGAAAAAGGCTGAGGCCCCTTCCCCAAAAATGGTGTTTTGGCACTGAGGTAAATGGCCCTCTTTGTGGGGGACAGACCCAGAAGAAGAAAAATTTATGCAAAAATGTGTTACTCTACCCACACCTGCACTGTGAAGTCTATTTTTATGTCAAAAAATAAAACCACTGCATCAACTTCTTGGCATTGTGGGTAAAACACTGCTCATTTCCCCTATTATCCCTTGCACTGGGGGTAATATGGGAGTACCGGGGGTAGTCTGTACAATCAACTGATGCTTAAAGGGCAATCAACTGTAGGGGTGGGGGGGGTACTGTACAATCGACTGATGCTTAAAAAAGGGCAATCAACTGTACACACACTGATGGTGATCTTGACTGGTTTTTCCATTGATGAACCAGACAAGTTGTAGATAGGATATTACCAATTTCTTCTCAAACTTTGCAGAATATTAGCAATTATGTCTCAATGATTAGAGAATGTCTAAGCAGACACTTCCTTTAATACATATTCTTCACACAGCAGGTGAAAGTTGCAGACTTTTCTGTAATTTCCGGCTTATCTTGGGGTTAATTATTAATTTACACTGTCATATTATCTGAATGTTTCTTAGATAATCTTTAGGTGTTTCAAGTACTAAATGTGCTCTTATAAGGAAATCATATAGATATATTAAATGAGGGTTGTCTGGTCAAGAATGGAATACTTAAGTAGCAACAGTGACCTCTCTTTGCCATCATTCTGACAGGCCAGACCAGTCTGCTCTTGTTTTCAAACTGACCTGGCCCTATCTTATGTGCAGTCTGACTTGTCAGCCTTTTATTTTGTCAGGTACAACTGAACTATATTTTAGTATTTTTAAAAAAAAAATTATAGATTTCCATTTGAAGCAGAACAAAAGCTTACATCAGTTAAGGAGGTCATTAAGCTTAATGTTATTGTAGATTATATTGTAGAACCCATACTGAACCACTTATATATATGAGGAGCCTTTATTTTATGTACATATTTTGTTTGGACACATGAAAAAATGATATTTATTGTTATTTAAAATCAAGTGTAAAAAAAAAACCCTAGAAATATAATGTAAATATACATGTATGTTGAAAATAGGTCAGAGCAATTACTTTATCAGGATTGCCAGATTCCGTATCAATTACTGAACAGTTCTTACATGTCAGGCATATCTTTCTGCATGATTTACAATTAGATCTATCTCTCTTCATCTTATACACATCAAAACAAGACATAGGTCCGGGTTAAAAACCTACATGCTCCATTATTTTTTTTGTTACATGTGTTTTTTTATGCCTGTGATGATATGTTTAAGTTTTGAGATATTTTTTTTAGCTCGACTTTTCTATGAAAAGGGGAGCTATCCTACTCGCCCCGGCGTCGGCGTCGGCGTTAGCGTTGGCGTCACACCTTGGTTAAGTTTTTCGTACCACCCCACTTTATTTCAGAAGTATTACAAGTATGGCTTTGAAACTTACCATACTTGTTCACCATCATAACCTCCATCTACAGACAAGAGTACATAACTCTGTCAAGGTTTTTGACAGAATTATGGCCCTTTTTTGACTTAGAAAGTGTATTGAGCTTGGTTAAGTTTTTTGTACCACCTCACTTTATTTCAAAACCATTGGAGGTATTGCTTTGAAACTGACCATACTTGTTTACCATCACGACCTTCATCAACAGACAAGAGGACATAACTCTGTCAAGGTTTTTGACAGAATTATGCCCCTTTTTGACTTAGAAAATACATTGAATATGGGTAAAATCCACTTATTGCCTTAACCCTTTGAGATATTGCTTTGAAACTTTTAATGCTATTTCACATCATTACCCCCATCTGTACGCAAGAGAAGGTAACTCTGTCAAGGATTTGTTTTAAAAATTAAGGCCTTTTATCGACTTAGAATCTTGGTTAAGTTTTTTGTACCACCTCACTTTATTTCAAAACCATTGGAGGTATTGCTTTGAAACTGACCATACTTGTTTACCATCACGACCTTCATCAACAGACAAGAGGACATAACTCTGTCAAGGTTTTTGACAGAATTATGCCCCTTTTTGACTTAGAAAATACATTGAATATGGGTAAAATCCACTTATTGCCTTAACCCTTTGAGATATTGCTTTGAAACTTTTAATGCTATTTCACATCATTACCCCCATCTGTACGCAAGAGAAGGTAACTCTGTCAAGGATTTGTTTTAAAAATTAAGGCCTTTTATCGACTTAGAATCTTGGTTAAGTTTTTAGTACCAGTCCACTTTTTGACTGAACTGTTTGAGATATTAATTTGAAAGTTGGAATACTTGTTTACAATCATGATTCCCAAACATGTCCAGGAGAAGGTAATTCTGTCAAAGATTTTATTTGAATTATGGCCCTTAACTGTCAATGTTTTGTATTATAGGCAAGCACTAAAAAAGTCGAGCGCGCTGTCTTACGGACAGCTCTTGTTTCCTTCAGCTTTAAAGTATGGAAGAGATAGCCTCTAAGTATAAGGGTCAGCCACTGTGGATTTATGATAAAATATTAGTTTATAAGGTAGGGGGTGGCCAATGGCATTAATCTTGGCTTACTGTTTTGCCATGATACTACTATCTTAAGAGTTGAAATCTTGGTCTGATGTTGCCATTGATGAGATTATGGTGTGTTATTTTTTTTTTTTTTTGTAAATGATTAATTCTAATGATCAAGAAGTTAGTAAATCAGGGTTATTTAGTACAAAACATTCTAGTCCGTTTTAGTTAAATTTTGTATCATTTAATGATGATTATAGCAGAAAAATCCATACCTTTATGTGAAGAATTGTTACTTAAATTAATTTCTGCCAGTTGTCAAATGAGCTTTTTAAAAGAATCCTGAGGAAGTTTTCTGTAAGATATATATATAAACCTAAGGATATATGTTATAAACTGAACAAAGTGCACAAAGACAAATGATGGGTTTTTCCCTGTAAAATTTTAATTAGAACTGTAGATTTCAGTCTGAAGTGGGATGGATGTAGACACGTGCTTAAAGGGTGCTTTTACCTTCAATTCTGATATTTAGTTCACTGTGCCAGTGTTACACAACTATAATAAATGTATTAACACCAAAGAAGCCAAAAAACGAAGATTAACCTTGAGAAGTTGGCAAGATTTTTGCAGCTACGGAATATGCACCAGGATGGTAAAATATTATTTAACTTGTCTGCGAACAATTTGTTCGGCAGTTGCTTTTTTCCAGCATATATCAGTATGTTTCTGGCAGGGACTTCAGAATCCTGTGTCTGACACTAAAGGTTTTCTTAATGAAATAACGGGCGGCACTTGAGAGAGCATCTGGTTTACAGTGAAACAGAAACCTTGGATAGAGATTGTGAAACCTGTATAAAACAACAGAGGATGAAATCAATGTATTAATGACTGTTGTTTGAATATACGTGTTTTGATACGCAATTTGTAAAGTTATCTCCCTTGAAGTCTACAAAATTTTATTATAAAATCTGTCTTGGTGAGATTAAATCAGAAAAATTATTGTTTAACATTTTAATCTACGATATTGATCATCTTTAAATCCTTAGGGTTTATAATGATTTGGTGTTTTTTTGGGGTTTTTTTAAACACAGTATAGAAAATCAATGTTTGTTGAAGTAACTGCAGGGTAGTATTTAGAATGTGATAAGAATGTAATATAAACAATAACTTGAAAGCATCACTTATTAAGACTTTTTCTGTAGTTGCAAATTTGTGATTTTGAAAATCGGTTGAAAACTAAGAGGTAATGCTCGTACACAATGTTAAGTTATTAAATAAAGCAGCTTATCTTTTGATGTAATTATTCGATATTTTGTTGAAGATTCGTTTTTATGCAAATATCATTAGACTGTGATAAAACTCTATCTGAAAATGCTTCAGTCACAAAAAACAATGACAATTATAATATAACAACACAACAGTAAATAATGCTAAATTGAAGAACGCACTTAAACGAGATGCATGAAATTATGATTGTTTAAATGTGACTGCACCTATTGATGGTGTTATCAATTAAATTAGCAGAGCAATCAGTAACCATGAACTGTCGTCAATTACAGAGGTTACGCACCTGTACTGATTATATCAATAGAAATCAATCTTGTTTGACTTTTAAAATAAAAACTTTGATGTATTTTCATGTAACAAAATGATTTGCTGTTTTTGTATGCTAAAATTTCCTCAATATTTTAACTTAGGAAGTAATATTTGAGAAATAAAAACAACAACAACAACAATAACAACAACAAGATAATTTTTTACACACAAGAGATAATAATAGACAATTCTGAATATATATAAGCACTGCATGTTCATTTACAATATAAGTGGGGTGAACAAAAACATGACATAATGTTAAGTTGTTTTCATTTTGTGAAAAAAAAGAGCACCAATACTTTTGTCTGCTTCCCACGATTGTTGGAATATTTTAACCTATTTAAACTGAACCCTTAGCTGCCTTTCCTATGCATCATGCATAAGAGTGTGTAATTATCCTGAGATATTCTTCACTTTATGATTCAGATGTCCTTGAAAGTATAAATGTGAAAAACAGTTTCATTCATATATAGGAAGTCACATGACCAAGTCACATGATCAAGTCACATGAGCACTTAAAATGTCGCTTTTAATTAATTGGAGTCGGAATTCAACACTAAGAAAATTGAGAACTTTTTTATAAGCCAATTATCTCCGAACTAAAATGTTTAAGATGGACATATATTTTTGTTGAAGGCAGAATTGTTGTTAACTGATTTTCAGGTTTTCTCATTGTTGATATGTGTAGTTTTATATAATACATGAGTATATACTCAGATTACATGACTGAAAACAAGGATATTTTTTACGTTCAATTAACAGATATTATTGTAATTCTATCTGTCTTTGTTTGTATTGATAATATCCTGAAGTGTTTCCTCAATATTTTTTTTCTGAATTTCTGAATATGTATGAGAATAATGCTTAGTACAGTTAAACCTGTGCTTTAAGACCACAAGTCATGTTCATGCTATAAATACAGGCCACTCCTTTAACAACCCTTTATTTTGTAAATAGATAAAAGTTACCTGCAAATAATGACGATTTATCTTTAAAGGTCATGTTTGGTCTCTCCTTTGCTTGGCCTTTGTTCATAAGTTTGTCTGTAATTGTTTTGGTCAGTGATTGTTTTTCTATATCAGATAAAATTAGAGGAATTTGGCCATTTTGAAGGTATACAACAGTGTTATAACAGTGGTTTAACTGTAAATATATGTTAGAAAAAGAGAACATCATGTCTGTGACTACAGGTTTTACTGTAATGGTGAGTTGCCTGCAGATTGTCCTAACATGATTATTTAATCTTGCTGTATTGACCACTTGAGGTAGAATTTTATGACCATCTTGTTCATAAAAGTACAGGGCAATAAAACTGTCAGTCTGTAATATAGGTCTGTTTAAGGTATTATAAGGTTTTGGGACTAAGAAGTCTCAGCAGGCCAAGTAAAATGTTTACATGAGTTTCATGGTTTATATAATCTTACATTATTCATGCACAGGATAATGCCAATGTTCAGCGAATGATCATTGTAGTCATAGATTATAATGTAACGTGAAATGATTGGTTGATTTTTCATTTGATACCCGAGTCAACAATAATGACAGTTAACTTTGCAGGTGTCATCATGCAGGCGCTTTAAGGTATCAATCAATCAATCAATCAATAGATAAACAAACAAACCAACAAACAAAGCAACCAACTTATCAATCAGTCAATCAATCAATCAATATAAATCCAGTAAACTTATCAAAGGATCTAGCCATGCTTCTTTTTCTAACCTTGATTGAAACAGATTTGAGATTTAACTGTTAATATTAAACACCTATTTGAATAGCAAAAATGTTGGCAATATAAATATGTATTATGATAAATAACAATTTTCACAAACATGCAAAACAGAGTTTATGACACCAATTTTCGTTTGCTTTTATATATCATCATTTTCTGGTGTTTTTTAGCTCACCTGTCACAAAGTGACAGGGTGAGCTTTTGTGATCGCTTTTCGTCCGGCGTCCGTCCGTCCGTCCGTCCGTCCGTCCGTCGTCCGTAAACTTTTACTTTAAATGACATCTCCTCATAAACCACTAAGCCAATTTCATCCAAACTTCACAGGAATGTTCCTTTGGTGGTCACCTTTAAAAATTGTTCAAAGAATTTAATTCCATGCAGAACTCTGGTTGCCATGGCAACCGAAAGAAAAAACTTTAAATATCTTCTTTTAAAAAACCATAAGAGCTAGAGCTTAGATATTTGGCATGAAACATCTTCTAGTGAGTGTCTACCAAGTTTGTTCAAATAAAAGCCCTGGGGTCAAAATTGGCCCCGCCCCGGGGGGTCATTGATTTTCCCTATATGCATATAGTAAAAACTTAAAAAATCTTCTTTTAAAGAACCCAAAGAGCTAGAGCTAAGATATTTAGCATGAAACATTTTCTAATGGGTGTCTACCAAGTTTGTTCAAATAAAAGCCCTGGGGTCAAAATTGGCCCCGCCCCGGGGGGTCATTGATTTTCCCTATATGCATATAGTAAAAACTTAAAAAATCTTCTTTTAAAGAACTCAAAGAGCTAGAGCTAAGATATTTAGCATGAAACATGTTCTAATAAGTGTCTACCAAGTTTGTTCAAATAAAAGCCCTGGGGTCAAAATTGGCCCCGCCCCGGGGGGTCATTGATTTTCCCTATATGCATATAGTAAAAACTTAAAAAATCTTCTTTTAAAGAACTCAAAGAGCTATGGCTAAGATATTTAGCATCAAATATGTTCTAATGGGTGTCTACCAAGTTTGTTCAAATAAAAGCCCTGGGGTCAAAATTGGCACCGCCCCAGGGGTCATTGATTTTCCTTATATGTGTATAGCACAAACTTAAAAAATCTTTTTTTAAAGAACTCAAAGAGCTATGGCTAAGATATTGAGCATCAAACATGTTTTAATAGGTGTCTACCAAGTTTGTTCAATTAAAAGCCCTGGGGTCAAAATTGGTCCCGCCCCGGGGGTCATTGATTTTCTTTATATGTGTATAGCAAAAACTTAAAATCTTCTTTGAAAAAACCCAAATAGCTAGAGTTTAGATATTAAGCATGAAACATCTTCTAGTAAGTGTCTACAAAGTTTTTTCAAATAAAAGCCCTGGGGTCAAAACTGGCCTGGCCCAAGGGGTGTCATTGTTTTTAACTATATGTGTATAGTAAAAACTTAAAAAAAATCTTCTTTTAAAAAGCCCAATGAGCTAGAGCTTAGATGTTTAGCATGAAACATCTTCTTATGGTTGTCTACCAAGTTTGTGCAAATAAAAGCCCTTGGGTTAAATTGGCCCTGCAACGTTGAGGGGGGGGGGGGGGGGTTGTGGTTGTGGGGGGGCCTATATACAGGTGAGCGATCTCAGGGCCATCATGGCCCTCTTGTTTTTCTTGTTTCATTAATTTTAATGAGAAAGAAATAGTTTACAGCTGAAATATAGATAACTATCATTACAACATTTCATAAACAAGTGTTTTTCCCTCATTTCATGGCTGATAGAAGATAATTATATAAAGTTATGTTTTATTAAAAAATGGGGGAGGGGGAGGTAATTATTTGTATATTGTCAATTACATGCTTCTGTCATCTACATTAAGATCTGAAGAGGAGGTGTTACAGCAGACTGGCCTGTTTTGATTGGTTACTCTTTTGGCATACTTGTTTTTTTGTTTTTTTTCGTATTTGAATATTTAAATGCAAGTTTATAATCTTGCATGTTTGTATATCTATATTTATTCTACATATTACATAATTATATTCTTATATAATTCTCAGGACTGTATAAGAATCACTCATTTTATCACAGTATTCATCCCTTTAATCATCATCATTGTCATCATTATAATTATCATCATCATAATAATAATGGTAATCATAATCTGTCATCATTGTTATAAATATCATCATATTATCATCATCACAGCTAACATCACCTTTGTCTTTGTGATAAATGTTCACAACTGATGAGCGAAAATTTAACATTGTATTCCCCATCCTACCCCAACCACCCCCCAACCCTTTATAAAAACAACAGACAACAACAGACTTGCAAATAAGCTTGTATTTTGTGGTGATCAGCAGTAAATGTTAATTGAAATTATAAATGATTGACTGTCGGTCAGTAGTGTATGTGTTGGTCATGCATTACAGTCATTGACCTGATTTTAAGAGAGCCTGACCTCGTCTCTGGTATTTGGCCTGACCTCTCAGGTTTATATTTATGTTATAAGGTATCATGTGATAGGTGAAGTATGTAGATATACTGGTTTATATATATAGATGTAAGTTATACAACCATTCATTTAAAGCTGGTAATGGAAAGTTGGTGTCTAAAATTAACTTAACATGTTTTGAATATATCGTGACCGACTAGATGTGTTTTAAATGATTTACTTTGCCGGAGAGAAATGTTTTCGACAACGGGGCTAGGTTTGTTTTGTGCAAACTAAACGTCTGTGTTTTTTTTTTACAACTATTGTGTGGGAAAAAGACTGTGGTTGTTCAAATTAAGTGGAGTTTAAATACTGCTTTTCATGAGAAAATAAAAAAAGGTTTTGCAAAACACAGAATAGGTTAAAATATATTTTGTTTTCCTTTTTTGTTTAATTTGTGGATATTTTTGGTGTGTACAAGCGTACTTTTTTCTCCTAATGTTTTTTAATGTTAAAAGTTATTATAAATGTACCAGTGTCTAAGTGGAGGTCTTAATTGTTTGTATATGTTTATGTTATAGTACTTGATGTTGGAAATTAAGATGCTCAAGGACAAAATGTTTGTGTAAAGTTGAAGCTTAAAGCATTTGAATAATTTATATGGTATAATGGTGAATATAAAAAGATTTCAGCATGTTCAAGGGAGATAATTATACTATTGGTAAAGTCTTTGGAGTTTTTCAAGGGAGTTAACACATTCTAAAGATGCAACTGTTAACAAGGGGAGGCAATTTTGTTCAATTGTTTCATCATATTACATAGATAATTACTTAATGAAATTTATCAACATGTGGTCATAAAGTAGGTCACTGTGTCTGGGAAGAACATTTACATGCTCAAGTTTTGTATAATGAACATTGTGGATTCTATTGGTAAAATTTATATTTATTTCTATATTGCTTAAAAAATTGTATATAAGGCCTCTAGCTGTTTTAGAGTAATAGTTTCTCTTAGATTATGGCATATTGTATTTTCTGAAAAATGTTAGAGATAGATGGGTAAATTTAGTAATTCTCTTCAAAAATTCATTTGCAAAGAATATAGAATAATAAGAAAAACAATAACGTAATCTTGAACCAAATTCCAATATTATTGTCCTATGAATATTCTATTGTTTATATTTGGTTTTGGCTTTCTGATAATTTGACAGCGCTCGCTGATCAGCTTTTGGAAAGATTGGATGGAAGTCATATACTTATTGCAGTATTTGCATGCACTCGAGGATATTCTGTCCAAGCAGACAGTTCATTTATATCGGACATTATCGATCAGACTGTTTACTACTTTACAACAGAAAATGAACTCTCGCAAAAATGAATCTCTATGGCTGTCTACTATGAAGTATTACGAAGAAGAACACGAAAAGAACATCGTAATGAAACAACAAGTGCAGTTTGTTGTCGAGAATTCATATAAATGTATGATGTATGGATTTGATTATTAAGTTTGGATAAATTAATATTCCCCTGGCTAATGCTGTAGTCGGAGGGGGGGAAATGTTAATTGTTCAACAAGATAATGTCAATATGTGGAATTAATTTGCTACATTTGGATAACTGTTCCATAAGCTGGCATTGTAACATGATTGTTGAGTTGTGCACAGTTCAATAATGTTGGGTAACTTTTGTCAATATGTTTGCAGAACATTATTTTTAGTGTTTTTTTGGAAGCATTTTAATGTTTGTTTTATTTTTCATGGAAGTTTGTTTAGAATTAATCAGAGTCATGATTATGCAAAGTCCATTAAATAGACAAGCAGTTCTGTTCTGTTCTAGCCTGTTACATAATTATATTCATATTTGTTCATTTTTCTTGACTAGAATATTTTGGTTTAACAATATAATGAATTTTCTATTACATGATCAACAGTTCGGAAATACAACATCCAGACAGACTACGAGTGTTAACAAATAAGGTTGTCTGAATATGTTGCTAATGTGTAATTATTTAAGATTATTTCTGGCAGACTTCCTGGAAATGGTCAGACAGTCACATATATATTTGGTCAGAGATAGGCATTGATTGTCTGACCAGATAGTGTTTGATTAATGACTCACTGTTTTCTTCTGAAACATTTGAATTGTTCTGTCTTCTATATACCAATTTGTGCAGACATTTGACTAAATTATTGAATAATACTAAAAGTTGTAGTTAAAAATATGTCTATCCAGCTTTAAAAGTTGAAATTTTATTTGCTTAATAATAAATAAAAGAAAAAACAAATCATTTTTGCCAGAATTAAATCAGCATGTTTTCATAGATTCACATAATATGCATGAATTGTTACTTCAAATGATAATTCTCAGGTCTTGGTTAAGCAGTGAATCACTTTCAGTTTAAGAGTTCCTGACAGGGACTTTGGATTCTTTCATGTGAGAAAACTATCCATCTAGCTTAGGGACTTAGGTGCCAGATTCTGCCTGAAATAATGCACAGTAGGGCTCCTGAAGTCTTCCTGCTTGAAAGTCGCCATATGACCTATACTGTGTTGGTGCGATGTTAGACCAAACATAGCAAAACAGTGGTCACCCCAGATGAATGCTTCATTATAAATCCTCAGGATTTAAAGAATGGTATGTTTATCAATTCTGTAGATTTGAAACTTTGAATCCTTGGTATTCATGACTGGATCCTTGGTATTCATGGTTGGATCCTTGGTATTCATGACTGGATCCTTGGCATGGTTGGATCCTTGGTATTCATGTTTGGATTTTTGGCATGGTTGGATC
This sequence comes from Ruditapes philippinarum, assembly GCF_026571515.1. NCBI lineage: Eukaryota > Metazoa > Mollusca > Bivalvia > Venerida > Veneridae > Ruditapes > Ruditapes philippinarum. The sequence goes on from NW_026858064.1 coordinate 47,674, forward strand.
CTTGGTATTCATGTTTGGATCCTTAGTATGGTTGGATCCTTGGTATTCATGTTTGGATCCTTGGCATGGTTGGATCCTTGGTATTCATGACTGGATCCTTGGCATGGTTGGATCATTGGTATTCATGTTTGGATTTTTGGCATGGTTGGATCTTTGGTATTCATGACTAGATCCTTGGCATGGTTGGATCCTTGGTGTTCATGTTTGGATCCTTGGCATGGTTGGATTCTTGGTATCGTTGGATCCTTGGTATTCATGGCATATTTAATCAATTCATGTGTCTCAGTAAGCCAATTCCTGTCTATGATTATGCTCATTTGTCTGTAATACTGTACAAAAATGGCTTAGTCTCTATATTTGACAATGACATTCGAGAGGTAAATAGAGGTAAATAAATATAGTGCATTCATAGCAATACAAAGTGTCTTCTACTATTTTGGACAAATAATTATATCATATTGTGTATAAATAAGAAAGTGATATACAAGTATGATAGATGGTAGTGAACATTTTTTGTGTAAAAATAAAATATGACTTTCCTGTACATTTGATTTGCTGTACACATACCACAGTGACTCCCAAAATTTGTGGTTAATCAAAATATGCAAGATTTCTTCAATTAAGGCTAATCAAAACAGGTTTTAAAAGCACTTGTTTAATGGTCCTGTGTCAGTTGTAAATGAGATTTATAAACTTTTTTCAAGGCAAATTTAACATTATAAATACAAACATGTACATGACACTGTCTTATATATTGATGATAATTGGCTGATTTTTGTCTGACAACAGCAAACTTAGGTTTTAATAAAGAAGTGTTTTGAATTCACTCTTTAGATAAATGGAATTTTATTGGTATAAATATTTCACAAAAGAAAGATGCAAATACATCTGGGAAAAAAACACACCTGAAACACATGGGATTAGAATTTACAAAAATGAAATTTTATTCAAGGGAGGTAATAAATTTATTATGGTATGAATTTGACTTTTACCATGCTAATATCATTAGTGGACAATCATGTCTTTTTATCTAGACAGTGTCATTCATGGTACGTGTCAGCTCAGATCTTGGTCTGCACCAGTTGAATTGGTCTTACATTTGACTCTCAAAAACTGCATTGGTCTTACATTTGACTCACAAAAACTGCACCAGTTGAATTGGTCTTACATTTGACTCTCAAAAACTGCACCAGTTGCATTGGTCTTACATTTGACACCTGAGTTGCATTGGTCTTACATTTGACTCACAAAAACTGCACCAGTTGAATTGGTCTTACATTTGACTCTCAAAAACTGCACCAGTTGCATTGGTCTTACATTTGACTCTCAAAAAATAAAATTTCTGCCTCAGAAACTATGCATTATTTTCTGTTTTTACTTGGGACGAATGCAATGAATTTTCATTCATAAGTAAAAATATTTTCGTGACTTATGTAGCTATTATTATACCGGCAGTGCCTGTAGGCAAGTAATTAAATACGGATATTCAATAGTATAGCCATGTTATAACACAGAAATCTCTTTATTTGTTTTTTTGATGTGATACTGATTTCTTCGTGGGCTTATTTGGAGTTGTTGTTGTTTTTTTTAAAAATCTTTCAAAGGAATAATTATAAAATCAAGGAGCTATATTGCATACAATGGTCAATTGTCACATAGGAAAAACGTTGATAAAAAAAATGAGATTTTTAATTGAGGTATAGATTGTGTTTGTGTGTTTTCAAATGTACTCGGGTATCATGTTTAAAAAATGAACAAAACATTTGACTGTGATCGTCAAAATTGATAATCTTTGATTTCCTTTGATCATTTTAACATTGAATTTTTATCGGCAATTGAAGATGAATATCATATTTTAACATGCTTACTTTTGAAGAGAAAGGGGTTATTGTTTATGTAAAATATAGATTGCAAACAGTTATACAGGGGCGTTGCTGATATAGGCAAAAGTATCGCCTATCTGCTTAATGTGATGGTACAGGGTTTCTCTGAGTCAGAATATGATTATTTTCATTGACTTGTTTTATAAGGGGGAGGAGAGATTGTCCCAGGGGGATTGGGGTTGTGGGTTCAAGTAACACCAGTCATTATTACAGCTTTTAGTACAGATGGAGGAAATCCTATGATGCTTGGCCTCCAGCACAGGCACAGTAGTCATGTTAATGGAACTTGCTGGGTGACAGGAATTCTATGCAAAAAGAATATTGTACAAATTAAACAGCTGAAAGCTTATATGAAACTCGTGATATAAACAGACCTGTATTAAATGAGAAGCATATGTTTTGAATTGACCCCAAAACCCAGTTTCATATGCTTGCAAAATTTTGCTGAACTCTCATTTTTGTATGTTTAAGAGCCAGGCATTGAAGATTGTAATCTAAATGGTAGTTAATGGAAAAACCACCTATGTTGGTTCCCTCTGTGATGCGATTTACTTCACTTTCGTAATTTTGTTACTTATGTTTTTGACAATTTACTTGTTTCAATTTCTGACATGGGAAAAGAATACAAAATTTAAGTGATGGAATTTTCAGAAATGTAATAGTTGAAGTGCCAGAATGGTGGAAAATAATCAAAAGATTTTCCTTGTTTTAAAAGCCATGATAAAGTAAACGGAGGTATCCCCCTCCCCCTCTTCCTTTTGGTGCAAACTGAAGTTCAGTTTTCTTCCTTTTTTGGTTAAATGAACTCGTACAATACTGCATGTTTGTAACATTGTTTTTCTTTGGATAATCATGATGTTTATATATCTATAATACATGGCCTCAGTAAATTTGCGAATAATTTTTTTTTCTTTAAAAGGAAGTTAGCAATATAAAAAAATTCGTTATAAAGAATCATTATTGGTTATATGGTCATATATAATATACAAACAACCATAACTATAGGGCCATATAGCTTGTCAAACATTAACTAATAAATTGTAGGTCATCAGGCCAGCTAGTTATATAAATAATGAAAGTTTTTCTTTTTTATCAAGTTCAAGGTCAGTTAAACTATAGTTACGTAAATTGTCAACAAGTTTTATATATTGCTTTGTAAATTGAGTGTTTAAAACCTGAAGTGAATAAAGTTTAGAGTTTTAATAACCTTGGCATGTAAACTATATATACTGGCAAAGCTACCTGAGGTCTTCCTCCTTCGTAAAACTGGAAAGACGCCATATAACCTGTACTGTGTTAGTGCAACGTAACACCCGAACTTGCAACTGTATCTATGTTTATACTGTTACAGGCATATCCCATCTGCCCCTCTGACATAATTTCCGGTACCCTACCATATCTGGTAAGAACCGCTAACCGGTTTAAGCTAGCAGACTAGCATTTGTAAAAACTGCCACAGATTATCGTATTACATGTAATATAAAACATAGCAGCATGAGAATGACTTGTGCTTTTTGTATTTCATAATTTTGTTGTAACTGATCATGTAAAAAGTTACGATGACTAATCAGGGCGGTTAAAACACTAGCTAATGTTAGAAATTGGTAAATAATTACAGATCCTGTTTAATCATTGTTTTACTGAAGGTTTCGATTTCTCTTCCATTAGTCTAACTTACAGTGAAGTACTCTAAATTACTAAAATTTATGTTAAGGTATTTCTCTCATTGAGCAATACAATATTTAAAAGTAAATTTCTGATTGTGACTTTTTGATACTTTTGGTATTTTACTGAATTTAAGTTCAGGAAACATCAAGATAAATATTCATGAATATTACTTGTTTATATAAGTTGACTCTGTCATAGTGCAATGATATGAACAATATGTTCATCTGTCCTCACTGCAACATCTTCATTTAAATGTTCATTAAAATTTCAAATTCAGATCAAGCCATTTAATTCCATTTTAGCATAATGCTAGAAGCCAATATATTGCTTAATTGTGGCCTTGACAATACCTTGCTACTGTGACTTACCTAACCTAGTATGCAACATTTTCAATTTTGCCGTTCTGGGTGTGAGTCTTTAGGGATTTCGTTTCTCAAATTTTAAAAGTCAGTAATATAAGTACATTGTATCATAAAAATGTTGTGTGCTCATATTCCTGGCAAGGGAGGAGTTCTTGTCGGTACGAATCAAAGTCATAATCTAGGACAAATAAGATGTTGTAAATCTTAATTTTAGCCCTATTAAACTAACAGCTGGATAGACACCACTCCAGGCTGGTTTTCAAAGTCTTTCAGAACAATACCAGACAGGTGGGCTAACAGTTTTACAGTTATTTTCCTCTTACCTTTAGTGTATATAACCAACTTGTTGGAATATACCAACATTATCTTTTCTTGCAGCAATTTTTAGCTCACCTGAGCTTGCTCAGGGTGAGCTTTTAGGATCGGTGAATGTCCGTCGTCCGTCCGTCGTACGTCCACAATTGCTTGTGAACACTCTAGTGGTCGCATTTTTGCCTCAATCATCATCAAACTTGGTCAGGATGCTTATCTAGTTGAAAGCTCGGATGAGTTCGAACATGGCTCATCTCGGATGAAAAACTAGGTCACAAGAGCTAAAAATAGAAAAACCTTGTGAACACTCTAGAGGTCACATTTTTGACCCAATCATCATCAAACTTGGTCAGGATATTTGTCTAGGTGATAGCTCGGATGAGTTCGAACATGGGTCATCTCGGATGAAAAAGTAGGTCACCGGAGCTAAAAATAGAAAAACCTTGTGAACACTCTAGTGGTCACATTTTTGAACCAATCTTCATCAAACTTGGTCAGATTGCTTGTCTAGTCAATTGCTTGGATGAGTTCGAACATGGGTCATCTCTGATGAAAAACTAGGTCACAGGAGCTAAAAATAGAAAAACCTTGTGAACACTCTAGTGGTCACATTTTTGACCCAATCATCATCAAACTTTGTCAGGATGCTTGTTTAGATAATAGCTCGGATGAGTTCGAATATGGGTCATCTGGGATGAAAAACTAGGTCACCGGAGCTATAAATAGAAAAACCTTGTTAACACTCTAGCGGTCACATTTTTGCATCAATCATCATCAAACTTGGTCAGGATGCTTATCTAGTTGATAGCTTGGATGAGTTCGACCATGGGTCATCTCGGATGTAAAAGTAGGTCACCGGAGCTAAAAATAGAAAAACCTTGTAAACACTCTAGCGGTCACATTTTTGCATCAATCATCATCAAACTTGGTCAAGATGCTTGTCTAGGTGATAGCTCGGATGAGTTTGAACATGGGTCATCTCAGATGAAAAAGTAGGTCACCGGAGCTAGAAATAGAAAAACCTTGTTAACACTCTAGTGGTCACATTTTTGCATCAGTCATCATCAAACTTTGTCAAGATGTTTTGTCTAGGTGACAGCTCGGATGAGTTTGAACATGGGTCATCTCCGATGAAAAAGTAGGTCACCGGAGCTAAAAATAGAAAAACCTTGTTAACACTCTAGCGGTCACATTTTTGTATCAATCATCATCAAACTTCATCAAGATGCTTGTCTAGGTGATAGCTCGGATGAGTTCGAACATTGGTCATCTCGGATGAAAAAGTAGGTCACCAGAGCTAAAAATAGTAAAACCTTGTTAACACTCTAGTAGTCACAATTTTGACTCAATTGTCATTAAAACTTGGTCAGGAAACTTGTCTAGGTCATTGCTGGGAATAAATCGAACATGGACATCTCGGATGAAAAATTAGGTCACAGGAGCTAAAAATAGAAAAATCTTGTTAACACTCTAGTGGCTACTGTTGTGATCCAAATATTCCGTTAATTGGTCTGAAAGTTTGTTTTGATGTTTTCTAAGTCAAGATCGAACATGGGTCATCTTGGTTGAAAAACTAGGTCACACCGCCCAAATATGGAAAAACCTTGTTAACATTCTAGTGGTCACATTTTCGACTCAATTATCATCAAACTTGGTCAGGATGCTTGTCTAGGTAATTGCTTGGATGAGTTCGAAATCGCATGTGAAACCTAAGGTCACCGGAGCTAAAAATAGAAAAATCTTGTTAACACTCTAGTTGCTACTGTTTTGATCCAAGTATCCTGGAAATTGGTCTGAAAGTTTGTTTTGATGATTTCTAGGTCAAGTTTGAATATGTGTCACCTGGGTAAAAAACTAGGTCGCACTGCTGAAATATGGATAATCCTTGTTAATACTGTAGTGGCCACATTTTTGACTCACCTGTCATGAAGCTTGTCTAGGTAATTGTTTGGATGAGTTTGATAAGTCAGGTGAGCGATCTAGGGCCATCATGGCCCTCTTGTTTATAATAATATTTACGAAAACACTATAAAACCCTCACATATGTTGATATCATAGTTAAATAATTTTTTGTAAGTAGTAATGCCCCTTCTTTGACTGCTTTAATTATATTAACCAGCACTGAGAGCATCCTGTCTGCGGTGTTAAGCAACAGTCATAGATTTCACAACAGTTTGTAACCTTTCTTTTATGTAGTGTAGAATGGTGAAATTGCACAACATTTATAATTAAAACATATTAAATTTTTTATAAGTCTCAAGGTAGAGATGTTAGAGATAAAATTTCTGAAATAACATGCCTACAATAAAGAATGTATTTTGAAAAAGTTCTAAAATTTATCACAGCAGGATGTGAAAAGTAAAGTACACTGTGGGACTGCCATATGTCAGAATTGATGATCTTTATCATAAACATATAGTTTGGCTTCTTGCATGTAGGAAGGAAAGGGGAGAAAAAAAAATTGTACAAAAAGTTTGCAAAGGTTTCTTAGCAGAGAATATAAGGTAGAACAACCTGTGGGATTATTATGTCTGGCTGCGGCTGATAAGTAGATGAACAGACATAGGTGAGCAGCCTGTGCCTGATCTTGAATATATTGCTGTTTTTCTTGGAACTATTTTCTCTTTGAATTACTGGAAGTGCTCACATATGAAGTGTTTTCCTGGTACAGAAATTCGTGTTGATATTGGTTTCTAGACATTCAACATGTAAAATTTGTTGTCAGGCTAAATAAAGACAATTTAAAGTGAAATTCACAGTGTTGATTTAAAGTTTATATATGGAATTTAATATGAAAAGTAATATTTATATAAGGTGAAGTTTTGTTTAGATGTTTGGATGTTTTTCAGAGATGACAATTTGCATGTTTTTCAGTGATGACTCAGATTTGAGAATTTTTTGTGATGGTTATTTGTGAAGCTGTCTGGAAGTAAGATGAAGTAATTGATATATAGGTGTTGGATTTTTATTAGATTTTGTGTATGTGCAGTATGAATACATATTGGATTTTAAATTGTCGCAGTTTTTCATAAGCATAGTACAAGTATACATGTTTGTCTAGGGAAGGAAATTTTGTTAGTTGTCTCCATTAGCTTCCTATGAACGGGCAAAAATAATGAAAGTTTGTTTATTAAGCCAGAATATAAACTGTCATGTGGGAAAGCTATCTAGCTAGCTAACGGAAAGTCGGTGGCTCTTACTTAGGTGCCCATTTGTACCTGAAATAAATTACAGAGGAGGCACCTGATGTCTTGCACCTCCAGTAAACCTGGAAAGTCACCCTATACTTTGTTGGTGTGATGTTAAAACCAATCAAAAGAAAGAAAAAGTAAAGAATATAAACTTGAATTTCTAAAAAAAATTAAAATATCTTGTGTTAGTGTCAGCGGTTACACAAGCAAAATGATGAATATGCAAAAACATCTGTTATTAGTTAGAAACTGCAGGTGACCAGTGATTTTCCTACTTGTATAACAGACTCCGAAAGAAGGCCTCTTCCCAATTGAAATTTTCTTTAAAATCATGCAGTTTTCCCAAAAATCTGAACTTAAACCAGCTTTTTTACTTCCCAATTTAGCATTTTTAGCGTTAATTTTTCCCAAAATGTAGAGGCTAAGGCCTCTTCCCAATTTGGAGAGAAAAATCACTGGTGACATTAAAGCAGTATAAAAGCCTTCATAGGTTTATTTTAGAACAGCCGGTTATTTTATTGCTATAACTCCATTTATTGTATTATATATTAATATTTTTATAGGTCAAATCTGACAGGTAGTCTGAAAAAAATAGGTTAATTTGAGTAAAATGTAGCTTTAAGTACAGATAAAGTTATTATGGTATATGGTAGCTATTTTAGTACCAGGTGTGTTAATTAATCTGATGGATGCAATTTTCACGAGTTCTTACAGTAATTGTTTAACACATTTTAGATATATTTGTTGTTGCTTATTTACCTCCTGATGCAATGCTTTTCTCTGTAACCCTTCAGCCTGTTTTAAATAGCCTTCTTTTATTGAAAAAGCTTTTGTCTTTTTATTAATACGCAATTTCAAATTTTTGCACTTTAATGCACTAAGTATTAAAAAGTTATTGATAGATCTGCTCCAGATTTAATATTGCGTTCTATAATACTGAGTGTTATAAAACTTTTTAAAGGCCGAGAGGGGGTGGTTGGGGTGCAAAATTGTACCTATATTGCAAGTTGTACATAATGAACCAAGTCTGCTTGTATGAAGTTGCTGACACTAATAAGATATATTGGCTCATCCGCTTGAAATACTTCATTTTGGTTTTGAGACAATGGGCATGTCAGGGTGTCCATGGCCTAGTGGTAAAAGTTGATGACTACATACCACTTGCTCACTCACTGCTGTTGGTTTGAAGCCTGGTAGGATTCTTTCATGTGGATAGCTTACGGAACTAAGTGGTAAAAGACTACTCGCTTGTACCTGAAATTATGCACAAAAAGGCACTTAGCTCTTCATCTGCTAATAAGCGGGAAGGCAGCCATATAATCTCTTCCGTATTGGTTGATGTAAAACTCAACCAAAAAAAACAACAAATTAAAAATTGACATGTCCAATTTCAAAGTGGGGTAAGTCCTATGACATAAATTCAGCATGATAAAGGGGAGCAACTCCTCACTACTTGCTAGTTATGTTTCCTTGTTGCCATTAAAATAAGCTTAGTCTGCAATTATTGATGATTCTTTCAATTAAGAAAGCTATGCAATTTTTATTTGACTTTTTCCTAAAGTGGTTTTCCAGTATGATTAAGTTTTACATTTAATATAAAGTGTTGCAGCTTTTACTTTTAACATGAAAACTGGCCATTTGCCAGTACATGACCTGCAGGACTATGATAGTGTGAGATGCTTAATTAGCAGGTTACATTATTAATGATCAAATTACATAAATTATCTGCCAGACAAGATGCTTACACTAGCTATAAAACCATCATCAATTTTTGTTTGTTTGTTAAATTTCAATTGCTATATTCAATATTGAATACTTAGATGTTCTTTCGTTTCCAACCGCATAATATAGGTATAAAAAATTGTATGTAAATTTTGGAAACCACCTGTTATAAAACCAAGATATCAGAAGTAATCCACTTAGGCAGTTATTTCGCTGGAAGATTCTTCATTCAGATAACATAACAAGGTGCAAAGTTGGGCATTCCATAATCATGTTATGAGGCTAATAGATAAAGGGAGATAATGCAAGATTAAAGGGAGGTTAATCTGTAAGAGATATTTACACTAATTCGTTGTCTTGATGGACTAGAGATAAGACTGATGTTTGGAGAATTAGGTGATAGGAGAAAAACAGGATTGTTTTGACAGAGTGCACTTAAACTACTAAGTCTGTCAGTTTATTTACAGTAGATGTCCACAGTTACATAAAACTATTACTTACCCTCCTCCTCCCCCCCCCCCCCACCAACACCCCTTCTTATGTAGGATTATGTATTTCTTGAGGATTGATTAATTGTCCAGATCTCTTAATTCAATGGTTATGGTCATATTTATGTTAATTGGTGATGATTATTTTTAACTTGAAAAACAATGAATTCTATTGGTCAGATTAGACTAAGGGTTGCTGGATTATTAACCAATCAGAAAGCTTAAAGATTTTTCTATTAAAGGAAGTTTAATATGGATCATTGGTGAAAAAATATTTTCTTTTTTTGCAAACAGTCATGACTTGGAAAATTTTGAAAGTAGTTTTTTTGTGGATAAATCATAAATTACTTGATAATGAACATTTCTGGAGCTGATTTTGTATTAATGAATTGTAAATTTATTCTAAATATTTCAAATATTTCAAATAACAGCATGATAATTGATAACACAAAATATAATGCAGGAAATGTCCCGTAAAACATTAATATTATGTTATTTATTTAATAATTTAGTCCATCAAGTCATTTATGATTCATCAAAAAATATTTTATTTTTAGCTCACCTGTCACAAAGTGACAGGGTGAGCTTTTGTGATCGCTTTTCGTCCGGCGTCCGTCCGTCCGTCGTCCGTCCGTAGTCCGTCCGTAAACTTTTGCTTTAAATGACATCTCCTTATAAACCACTGAGCCAATTTCATCCAAACTTCACAGGAATGTTCCTTTGGTGGTCACCTTTAAAAATTGTTCAAAGAATTTAATTCCATGCAGAACTCTGGTTGCCATGGCAACCGAAAGAAAAATCTTTAAATATCTTCTTTTAAACAACCCTAAGAGCTAGAGCTTAGATATTTAGCATGAAACATCTTCTAGTGAGTGTCTACCAAGTTTGTTCAAATAAAAGCCCTGGGGTTAAAATTGGCCCCGCCCCAGGGGGTCATTGATTTTCCCTATATGCATATAGTAAAAACTTAAAAAATCTTCTTTTAAAGAACGCAAAGAGCTAGAGCTAAGATATTTGGCATGAAACATCGTCTAGTGAGTGTCTACCAAGTTTGTTCAAATAAAAGCCCTTGGGTCAAAATTGGCCCCGCCCCGGGGGGTCATTGATTTTCCCTGTATGCATATAGTAAAAACTTAAAAAATTTTCTTTTAAAGAACCGTAAGAGCTAGAGCTTAGATATTAAGCATGAAACATCTTCTAGTGAATGTCTACCAAGTTTGTTCAAATAAAAGCCCTGGGGTCAAAATTGGCCCCGCCCCAGGGGGTCATTGATTTTCCCTATATGCATATAGTAAAAACTTAAAAAATCTTCTTTTAAAGAACCCAAAGAGCTAGAGCTAAGATATTAAGCATGAAACATCTTCTAGTGAGTGTCTACCAAGTTTGTTCAAATTAAAGCCCTGTGGTCAAAATTGGCCCCACCCCGGGGGGTCATTGATTTTCCCTATATGCATAAAGTAAAAACTTAAAAAATCTTCTTTTAAAGAACCATAAGAGCTAGAGCTTAGATATTTGGCATGAAACATCTTCTAGTGAGTGTCTACCAAGTTTGTTCAAATAAAAGCCCTGGGGTCAAAATTGACCCCGCCCCAGGGGGTCATAGATTTTCCCTATATGCATATAGTAAAAACTTATAAAATCTTCTTTTAAAGAACCCAAAGAGCTAGAGCTAAGATATTTAGCATGAAACATCTTCTAATGAGTGTCTACCAAGTTTGTTCAAATAAAAGCCCTGGGGTCAAAATTGGCCCCGCCCCAGGGGGTCATTGATTTTCCCTATATGCATATAGTAAAAACTTAAAAAATCCTCTTTTAAAGAACTCAAAGAGCTAGAGCTAAGATATTTAGCATGAAACATGTTCTAATGGGTGTCTAGCAAGTATGTTCAAATAAAAGCCCTGGGGTCAAAACTGGCCCCGCCCAGGGGGGGGGGGGTCATTGATTTTCCTTATATGTGTATAGCAAAAACTTAAAAATCTTCTTTGAAAAAACCCAAATAGCTAGAGTTTAGATATTTAGCATGAAACATCTTTAAGTAAATATCTACAAAGTTTCTTCAAATAAAAGCCCGGGGGTCAAAACTGGCCCTGCCCCAGGGGTGTCATTGTATTTAACTACATGTATATGTGTATAGTAAAAACTTTAAAAATCTTCTTTAAAAAACCCAATGAGCTAGAACTTAGATGTTTAGCATGAAACATCTTCTTATGGGTGTCTTCCAAGTCTGTTCAAATAAACAAATAAAAGCCCTTGGGTAAAAATTGGCCCGGGGGTGGGGGGGCCTATATACAGGTGAGCGACCTCAGGGCCATCATGGCCCTCTTGTTATAAATGTCCGCAAAAATCGAAATTAAATGAGAATTTTATAAAAGAATATTTTTGAACATTTGTCATGTTGAATTTGTCTTCAGCTTAGTGTATAAAACATGTCATTTTCATAAAAGCCAGAGACCTGAATTATAAAAGCATTGTAAATATTTTAGTGTGTCTCATTTTGCATGTAGTAGTTTGTGTGAAACCAGTTGAATATCATTGGCAAGATTTTCTAAGACTATATACTGCTGATGGGCATCTAGATCTTAATTACACTCCTCAAATTCAAAATCAGCACATTTTCAGACGAAATTTGTCTTTAGTGTGCTTCTGAAGTTACTCTGAAATCCTTCGTAAAGCAGATAGCAAATGTTGTTAGTAGACGTAGGCGTTTCTCAAAGGCAGTTAAGAATTTTGTTTTTTTCTTTACTTTGATTTGTAAGGATGAAGATTTTGTTTCTGAGCTTAAATTTTGTCTGAAATATGAAGCGTTTGTGCAAGGAAAGTTTAAAAAAACGGTGCAACGGGGAAAGAAATAGATTGGCAGCAGTTTGAGGGACATACGTAGGTGACTATTGAATATAACATTAAGAGTATTATATCTCGCAGCTTTCTTTTGGATTTGTGCGTTTTATAATTAAATTTAAAATTGTTGACAGATTAAAAGATAAATTTAAGAAAATTGTCAAACAGACTGATTTTCAGTTAAATACTATTCAATTTATCAGCTATTCATCAGCATAGGACATCAGAGTGTGTAGGCGGCGACTTTTTCGAACTTCAAAACATGTTGCATAATTATGTGAGGCAAGTCCGCATTATATAAATTAGGCTTTAAATTAACCAGCAACAAATATCAGCAGTAAAGTGCTAGTAATAGTCTGTTGATAACAGTTTATATCCTGCTATGCAGGTAATATGATAATATGTTATTTATGTTGATAGATCTTCATCAGGGAGGTCAAAAAGTGAAACACACATTCAGGACTCAGTATACAACCAATCAAATGTCAGCATGTATAAACAAAAGAACCAATCAGGTGTAAGCGCTGCGGATGACTCAGTTTGTGAACATTTTGATGAAATTTTGGCATAGTTTCAGAACTTACCAGACACAGTAAATTTGTGGTGAAGTAGCTGATTTATAGAGGAGTTGTCTGTTCAGTTGTACTTGCTGAATAATTTGTTAATGCAGTAAAGTGAAGAAATTACCTTGAATACTTACAATACTAAATATATCTGCCAGTAATTTTAACTGAATAATTACCTTGAATACTTATAGTACTAAAAATATCTATCAGTAATTTATGTCAGTAGGTCAAATGGCATTTGTAGAATAATTCCTAAGCATCATTGCTTAGTAACGCTGAACTGGTATAAATTGGGTGTTCCTATTTAAACAAAATTAATTATCATTGCTATATTAACATATTGTGTGAGCCATCCACTTAGCTCAAAAGATAGTTGATTGGACTGTGAATCTGGCCACCCGGGTTTGATTCCTGGAAGGTGCAGGTCACTTTTATTGTGATTGATCATTTCATTGGTCATTCACACTGTACCTCTGCTCTCAGAATGTACAGAAGTTCATGTTCAATACCATGTGAATGTAAAGGCTTTTTTCTTGTTAAGTCAACGTGGCTAACTGCTGTGATCCAAAGGGTAAACTGTATTAACCAACACAACCCCCATCAAGTTAATATTGTATAAGGCAAAGATCATAGTTATCATTCTTTAACACCAGTTATGACCCTTGTTTTGAGTAATTCAGTAAAAAGAGATTAATTTTCTTTAAATTAATAATACTCTCGCACAAAAATGATAACTTTTTCAAAGTCAAGGTCATATTATATCTTTGACTTGTAGATGGACATCCCTTAAAAATCAAAGCACAGAAGGCGCTGAATTTGTTTGGGTCTCAGAATGTAAGAAAGGTGCAGGTTGTGAGATTATATGTATAGTGCCACCAATGCTTTCCAGCGTTTTAATTGTAGTAAATTGACTATAAGACTAATTGCAACACTGATATTCAATCAAATGTTTATTTGACTTTAACAATTTGAGAAAAAAAGAGTTACCTTTACTGGGATTTGAACTCCAGACCTCTCGCTTCCTAAGCGAGCCCAACAACCCTTCAGCCACGGTGAATTTATATGTGAACGGCTTGAAGAAAACCATATTATTCTAAATTAGGGCTTGTTACGACTTTAAATGTTGTTTAACACAGATGTAAATAATCCTGGAGCTTACTATAAGCATGTATATTTATAAAGAATCAAAGGGCTGCAAGTTCTGTGGTATTTTCTGATCTTTGCAATATAAATCGTACTGTATATCTGTATGCATTTTCCTGTATAAGTTTATTTTTATGTATTATAATTCATTTTGCAAGGCACCAGAGTTTGATACATACGGAATTCTGCATAACTAGAGTTGCATCAAAAAATCATTTATGTTAATTTTTTACGACAGCCACACTTTATCCTTGCATATCATGGCTACTTTCTTAACAAAGACACTTAACCTTTTCCCTTATATAAGCGTGTTTTGACGGCTTTTTGCACCCCCCCCCTTTTTTTTGAGGCCTAAAACAGTGAAAAAGATGCCCTATTTAGGCCCAAAACACTGTATTTCGTTTTAGAAATGTTGTTAAAAAAAGTGAGCACTTTTTCGGTGCCGTCCCCCATCCAAATAATGCATCAGGGGGTTGCTAGAAGGGGGATGTGCCCCCTTCTGTTTGGGGGGTTTGAAGGGGGGCGGAGTCCCCCTCATCGCCAAGAAAATTTTGGACATGTGACAGGCTAAAAATGGCCTCAGGTCGATCTTAGGGTAACTAGTAACCGACGCTGAAAAGCCTTGTACTCTATCTCAATTCATTGAGAAGTTGCAGCACTTTGAAATCAGTTTTGATGGAAAAAAACAATGCATAAAGTGATATTTGGCAATTTTGAGACTTCCCCACGTTGCCATGGTAACAGGAAATTTACCACTGAGCATGCTGTTACAGAGGCTATGGTGTAGTCAACATTTGTGCCAAGTTTCATTAGAATTGAAGCATTTTTCATAGTTTTATAGCAGTTTGAACTTGTTACAGGAGGCTTTTCAATGAAAACGGCCATTTTTCGCAATATGCTCATGGGGTAAAGGTTAAAAAAGAATTTAACAAAAAAAAAGTTTCCTCGACTGGGATTTGAACTCGAGACCTCTCACTCATTAAGCGAGCGCGTTACCACTGAACCACGGAGAAGTTATACAAACAAAGGCTGATTAACATCAAGTCATTCTAAATTTAGAACTTCCATTGCATTTCGGGTTTGTAATCCTTATTAATTTCGAGGTATTTTGTTCAGGATAAACCTGTTGTTTAAAATTGAAGTAAATATTTTAGCGAAAATCTTCTCGCCCAAACAGTCCGACATGTAGAATCCATATATTCCACTACTCGGTTTGTGTAGTATTCGGTAATCGATATCGCTAAAAATAGTATTTTCATTGATAAAATCATATTCATCCGCGTAATTTGTGATTGTGCATTTATTGACAATTTTTTAAGCCAACGCTATTGTTTAACTTTGAATGCGTTGTAATTTGTTGGATACTTGTAATAAAATAAAATATTTCTTTCTTTTAAATCGCTAGTTTTAAGTTGTTTTGAGAACTACTTGTTGTTAGGTTTGACGTAAACTTCTGTGTCAGAGATTGAATTTCCGCTTTGTATTTACTTCTTTTCGATCAGAAAATACAATAAAACAATATTAGAAATCTTCGACCATTCGGGAATAACTTTGCATGAAAATTAATGCGCCTGTCTTTGACCATCTTTACACAGTGATCTCCCCTGAATTTTCGGCGTTAGTGTACATACAAATGGGAAGTAACTGCTTCAAAAAAGTGGACTACTTTCGGCATTTGCAATTAACAACATTAGACTCTGAAATTTTGCTACCATTATTTGTTTGGTCTGACGACCCAAACAAATAAAAATGACAGCTACTAAGCTGTTATATGCTAATTATAGAGGGCAGTTATATGCTTATTATAGAGGGTGTATATATGCTAATTTAGAGGGCCTGAATAATATGACATTCTGCATGCTCATAGCCTTGTAAAATCAGTAACATCTTACTCCAAATCTGACTAACTGTTGGAAAAACAATACTTTTTTACCTATTATCTTGGACCAGGTATAGTGTGTCATCCTAACTCATTACTGTTGGGGGTTGGGGAAAAGTTTTCATATTAAAGTATGTCATACATGATGAAAGGGGCTTAGGAGTAAAAGAACAAAATATTTTGCATTTGATGTTCAGTGACAACATGCTTATGATCTATTGAAAAAAACAAAAACAAATATGTTTGTGGTGCTTTAATTAAAAGAACAGAATTATTCAATCAGTCATCACTGTGAAACATTGCAGAAAAAATGTGTGTTTTGTATTTTTGTTGTAAGCAGAGGGCTTTTGAAAATGCGGTTAATTACTATTTCTCAGTGCAGCGTGTCAAAAAATCATGGAGTAAGCATTTTGTAGATTAATTGATAAAATAACTCTGGTATATTATTTTACTGCTCTGGGGCATTTATACTCTGTAGCTGGCTTTGAATGTATTTGGTAAAAGTGTGCTTTTGTCATGAATGGATTATTTTTTCTTTGTGAAGTTTCAGATGGCATTCCAACTTTAAGGCACAATTTAGACATGGTGTAATGTGTGTGAGGACACACCTACCTCAGTTACCACACCTACCTCAGTTACCACACCTACCTCAGTTACCACACCTACCTCAGTTACCACACCTACCTCAGTTACCACACCTACCTCAGTTTTTATAATATATGTACCCTTGTTTACTGATTGAGGCATCACATTTAACCCTGCCTGATCTAAATGGGTTTGAATAACTGGAGTCTATGCATTTCTTAGAATATAGAAATGTTTAATGTTACAAAAACTTACATGCATACAGATTTTTTTTTCTGTCAGGTTTTAATTTATAAACTTTTATAGCACTTAAAAATGTTATAAAAATAAATCATATGTAAATGGTTTAAGATGCTAGAACTTTCATGTTAAATCAGGTTGTTGTTAGATTTATGGCTGATGTTGAGAATTTCTGTCTTGAAAGAAATTGTTTCAGTCTCATTAAAAGTGGTTTAAGGCCAACAATAAGATTGTTTACAATAACAAAAATAGTTTTTCATCTCATTAGATGAATGAATTGAAATTTCAACGCACAAGTGTAAGTGCTGGTCCCCTAGATTTAAAAATTATATGGGTGGGTTCAGTTGTGGGGGGGGGAAAGGGGTAAGGAGGGGTTTGCTATGAGCCCAGTATTAACACGAGATTCCGTTTCCCCATTAAAAATTTCTAATTTAAAATTTCTAGTTTGAACTTTTCATGTGAGAAGCTAAACAGCAGACAGTTGACAGAAGGTCAAAGTCCGGTTTCTTAAAGAGCAATCATTTTCAAAACACAAAACAAAAATTCCCATAATGTTATGTAACAACCTACATTGTACTTTTCTGGCTACATAAAACTTGTCAATTAACATTTTTATTTGGTTTTATAGAAAGTTATGTTTCTTAATTTGTGTAACCTTCCTTGCAAAAGTTGAATGTTTTTGATTGATATAGCAATGCTGGCTCCTAATGAGTCATGTTTCAGTCTTGGTATTATTCATTTTTAGGGCAACTTAACGGGAATAAGCCTAGATGACTATTGGGGAAACTTTATGGGAGTAAGCCTCAATAACTTTTAGGGCAACTTTACAGGAGTATTAGCCTTGATAATTTTTAGGGCAACTTTGTGGGAGTAAGCCTTGATAATTTTTAGGGCAACTTTACAGGAGAAAGTCTTGATAATTTTTAGGGCAACTAAACGGGAGTAAGCCTTGATAGTTTTCAGGGCAACTTTATCGGAGTAAGCCTTGATAATTTTTAGGGCAACTTTACAGGAGTAAGCCTTGATAATTTTTGGGGCAACTTTATGGGAGGAAGCCTTAATAATTTTTAGGGCAACTTTATGGGAGTAAGCCTTGATAATTTTTAAGGCAACTTTATTGGAGTAGGCCTCGATAATTTTTAGGGTAACTTTACAGGAGTAATTAAGCTTTGATAATTTTTAGGGCAACTTTATGGGAGTAAACCTTGATAATTTTTAGTTAAACTTTACAGGAGTAAGCCTTGATAATTTTAGGGCAATTTTACGGGAGCAAGCCTTGATAATTTTCAGGGCAACTGTACAGGAGTAAGCCTTGATAATTTTAAGGACAATCTTACAGGAGTAATCCTTCATAATCTTTTTAAGCAATTTTACGGGGGATGATTCTAAATAGGATAATCATACAGACCATGCAAAATCTCTTTATCAATTTAAATCATCCAAAGCACTTAAATCTAGAGTCTTATTGATTTCTTATCATTTTAAAGTTCTTTGTTGAATTATCCACTAGTCTTAATTCGGCTATGCACAGATAACAAATATTTGTATGTAAGTGGCCCTAAATTATTAAGAAAACTAGGCAGTTTCTGTTGAATCCGTTCATACATCTCTTAGAGCCATTATTTTCCCAAGAGATGCATTTTAGATGTTTTTAAAAAATGGCTCTCGGAAGCTGCCTGTACGAAAAAGTCTGGGCAGAATGCAGACAGAATCTGTACAGACTTTATTTAGAAAACTCTGTACAGAGTCTGTACAGAAAAAAATCTGGTCAAATGAAACAAAGTTGAACCAGAATTCTATTAATAGATTTTAGCAATAAGGATAAAGAACGAAATCTGTACAGATTTTTTCTGAAATATTTAAATTAAGCCGATTATTTTCTGGGCAGAAAAAAATCTGGGCAGAAAAAAAAAATCTGGGCAGAAAAAAATCTGGGCTTCTTCATATTCTGTACAGAATTAACCCTGTCCATAGGAAATATCTGAAAGGGAATTCTGCACAGAAAAAATTCTGTACAGAAAATATTCTGTACAGATTTTCGTTTTTTTTGGCTAAAAACAAAATCAATTTTCCTTTTGAACATTTCTTATTTATAAATTTTAATTAACAATTTTTATTCATTTCTTTCCTGAGAGGTCTATCCAATGAGTAATAGCCTTGTTGAGGGCGCTGTCATCAGGAATTGGCTTGTCTCTGTCTTTGCACCACACACACATCCTGACATAATCTAGAGTAAAAAAAAGGAATTTGAATTATGTTCATTCTATTATTAAATGATATGCAAAATTTGTAAAATATTTCAATGTGTATAATTATAAAACAGTTAAAATTGTATACCTATATACCTTAAGGTTTTTTGCACCAAGTAACATCAAAGTCACTGACTAATAAAACTGTTTACATATATCATCCCTGACCAAAGCTTGTGTTACAAATCTACACAGTCATGTAAATTGCAACATAACTTAAAATAGGAGAGTTTTACAAGTGGCCAATATTCTAAAAATAGAATTGCTGATAAGCACTGACCATAGCAACCGTTGCTGGTCATACATTCTACACAATTTCTGGGAGTTTTGAATTGATTAATTTAAACTAAATGAATTGAATTATAGAATAGCAAAACCAAAAGCTAAACTTTTTATTGCATATTAGAGCAAGAAATTAAAAAAAAAAATAGATCTTGAGCTATCAACTGATCAAAAAGCAATTTATGAACTTATAATTTCACTGGCCCAGCTTTGACCTCAGTGCATTAATTATATACTCATTAGACCATAGTGGTCTGTCTCAAATCAGAGTAAATTTAACTAATATAGATAATTCATAGACTATTAAAAGATGTATAAATTACAGTGGAAGGTATAACCAAATAATTCAAAGAAAAATTCAAAAAAAACATTGCAAAATCTTACCTCTGGTTTTGATTATAATTCCATCATAATTCCTCTTTGGCCCCTAAATCTGAGAATTTCAAGTCTCTACATGATTGCTCTTCACAACAACTAACTTGTTAACTTATCATTAGAAAAAAAAACTAAACAAAACATAATATTATTAATCTTTGCCAATGTTTTAATCTTTGCCAATGTGAAGACACTTTGTGTAATAAAACCTTGTGTGGCAGTCTGAGAGATTTGAATTGACCAACAGGGGTTACATGGGGGTTACACCTGATATTACAGAATCATCTATCTACTACTCTGAGATTAACTCAGAGTGAAATTCTGGCTAGAAAAGTAAATTCTGTCTCAAGATTTATCTAAGTGTTAAAATTCTGTGTGTCTATGTAAATTCTGCCTCAATTTTTTTTCTAAGTATTGAAAATCTGTCTTGTAAAAATAACTAAGAGCAAAATATCTGTGTGAAAATTTTTCTGTACAGAAAAATTTTTGATTCTGTTTTATTCTGCACAGAAAATCACATATTTCTTAGGCCGATTCTGTGTCCAATTCTGTGTCGGTGTCAACTCTGTACAGAAAAATGAAAATCTGCCTCTATAACAACCAGAGTTGGTACAGAGTCTGTACAGAATTGGCTCAGAATTTTCGTACAGGTGACGTGTTTGTCTTGTTTTGAAATTATGCAGTTTGCAAAGGGATTGAAGTCTGTATTTATGGAAAAGGCATTTTGTGAATAGACATATTCATAAGAGAGTGTTATTTTTGGAATTTTACATATCTGTGAATAGATTTTGTTTATGCTGTTGTTATATTTAGAAGGAATTTAATGGAATTTAATATTTTCTGATAAGCTAATGGTGTTGTTTTTTCCAGCATATGGTGTTTTTCATGGTAATTATATTTATATACACCATTTAACTGGTGTAGATGTTTTGTGGTTTAATTATATTTTATAATATAATACAGTGCTTAAGATATTGCTCTGAAAATAAGGTTTAAATTTCAATTAAATTATGAAATTTGCAGTATTGTAATGTTTGCAGAGATTTAAAGAAATTATAAGTTGAGTAGGGGATATAAATAAAGTGCTGTTTCTAGTAAAAAAATGAATGATTCATTAATATGTTAAATAATATGAATGATATGTGCTTGTTTTAGTATACATGTTAACATTGGTCAGTGTGACATATTGTGTAATTTCAAAGTACATATTGTCACCTATGTGCAGTAACGGGTTAACTTCTTTTAAAATTTAATAGGAGTTAACCCATTACTCCACTGTAACGTGTCAATTTGTTTTGGTTATATTTGCTTTATTTAAATCCTGAATACTTGCAATGTTGTTTTTTTTCTGCTGAGTAAGCAAATATTGTTAAAATATGTTTGAATTTCTTGGAGAGTCAAGAATCACTAAATATTAGCTGTAATTAAATCCTATCTATGGTCAAAGATTGTAATACTATTTTATTTTGAAAATTATTATCAAAATTGTTTATTTATTTGTATGTCTTGAGTTGTTTAGATAAGATGTTCAAGTTGTTTGGAATGATTTGTTTGAATAACCTGTATATATTAAAATAGGTGATCAGTGCATGGGATCAATGAAATGTCAAGGCTGTATTGATAAAGATGGTTTTAAAATTTGCTTTGACTTTCAATCGAATGAAGAAAAATGGATTGTACTAAGTTCTGTTTTGTTTTTGATATAATATCTAGAACAAAGTTGTTTATAATTATGGTATAAGTGGTTTTTGCCTCAATATCCTTAATCTTTTGATGAAATTTATTTGAAGAGAATTTCAGTTTATGTGATGGAGAAATTTTGTGAATGTTTTATTTCTTTGGTATTCAATTGACTGTCAAGTGACTGACATAAGAAGGGCAGTGCCAGGTTACATGTTGTGTCAAATTTTGACAAAAGGGGGGCAGTGTTGGTTACATATTTGTCAAGTTTGACATTATGTTTGTTAATTGACTTCCGAAGAATGCTGGTATGACAGGTTTTCTGGTGATTGAAGATGATTTGTCTTCGCCTCAAGTTTATCACTGGCTTATATGAATATAATATGTTAATTAGCAAGGGTATGCAAATTAGCTTGAATATGCAAATGAGCTACAATCATCACTCTGTTTATGATTATACAACTGTATTGTTTTTTCGGAAGGCTGTCTGTTGAATCTTTCCTTTTTTTTCATTTCTAAAGGTCACAGAAATAATTTTAATAAATTTATTTATCAAATTTAAGAAAGGATTATAAAAATTCAAGGAAAATAGTGCAAGAGAATGCCCAACAAGTGAATGTTTTTTTTTTACTACAGGGATTAAATTTATTGAAATAAGATAAGAGAAGAAACTTTGGAAATAGTTTGTATTTGAAAATTAAGCATTACGAGGAAAATCAATGTTGTGCAGAATCTTGTTTGGAATTTGTGCAGTTACATAATAAAGATTGAAGGAATTGGATCGTAACACGCACATACCAAGAAGGAATTTTAGTGTATTTACAGAATTGAACGGTGGACGGAGAGATTAGTGATTTTTTGTCTTGTTTGAGATAATGGGCAACTAAATGACGGAATTAATAAGTCCGTACTAATGGTTGAAGAAGTGATGTTAAAACAGATGAAGTGTACGGCAGATTGGGAAGTGTATGACCCTACTGCCTCGGTAATGTGCAGTTGTGTTTGTATTGAGGAATATTCAGGATCATATAATACCGGATACGGTGGAACAAACGGTTACTCTCAAATGGGATTTAACGGCTATGGATATAACAATAATGCATATAATAACGGATATTCAAATATGGGATATAGTCGAACAGATATATCAGGTAATGTATGCTTATGTTTTGTTAACTATACTTATTTTAGCTATAAAATTTTACAAATTTAATTAAAATATACGTTTATTACCCAGACCACTTTATGTCCTTTAAAACTCGACTGTTTGAAGAATATTGGGAGCTATTGCACTATTGGTGTGTTGGCATCCTCAGTGCCGTCATACTTTGATTAGGTTTTTGTGTGCAAGTTTGTCCAAAACTACTAATGGGAATGGGTTGTAATATCACACTCTTATTTAAGAGCATAGTCTGCAATGTTCATGCATTATTGTTGAGCTTAACTGTTTAACATTTTATCAAGAATATGATGGTTAAGCTATATTAAGCTATATTGCTTAAAGGACAAATGAAAATTCTGATTTGTTTACCTTTTATTATTGACCTGTTCTACATCCTTTCCTTGTTTACTTAGTTTCTTTTATTAAAAAGATCAGTAGTTTTCCATTTCTGTTCACAAGGTTTCTGTTCACAAGATCAGTGGTATTTTCTGTTCACAAGGTCAGTGATATTTTCTGTTCACAAGGTCAGTTTTGTTTTCTGTTCACAAGGTCAGTTTTGTTTTCTGTTCACAAGGTCAGTGGTATTTTCTGTTCACAAAGTCAGTGATATTTTCTGTTCATAAGATCAGTGATATTTTCTGTTCACAAGGTCAGTGATATTTTCTGTTCACAAGGTCAGTTTTATTTTCTGTTCACAAGGTCAGTGATATTATTTGTTTACAAGGTTAGTGGTATTATTAACTGTTCACGAGGTCAGTCAGGTATATTCTGTTGGTATTTTCTGTTCACAAAGATCATTCACAATATGCTGAAAGTATTTCCATGATACTGCAGACTAGACACAGATTTAAGTTGGGAAAAAAGTCCACTCTGGGTTATTAATTTAATCATGGACAGTACATCTGTACATTTTTTGCCCTGTAATAAATGCAGTGTATTGTGTTGTTTATTCTTGCATATATTTTTCTTACTCCGTGCATGATGGTTTAAACACCACGTCAGCTGTTTTCCCCAGTGTATTGGTTAATATAGGATAAATGGAGAAAAAAGTCTGTTTAGGTACACGTCATCATTAACGACTTAAGGCCATATTGTAAGTGAAATCTTATATGGAAAGTATATAAGTCACTGGAATTTAACAACACATGCCAGTATGAGAGGTAACCATTTATTTAACTTGTATTGTTAAATGCTTTGCATATTTAGTGAACACTATGCTAAAATCACTGGGTGTAAATTTTTATTGTTCTTTATTTCAAACTTTTAAACTTTATAAATGGAGTAAAAACAGCTGTGTTGCAATTTTGCTTTGAATAAGTTTTACATATTTGAAAATTATTGTTATTCAGAATGAATATGAAGATTTTAAAGAAAATTTAAGCCATACCTGATGTAACTTAATGTTCACAGCTATGTGCACCATTTGATGCAGATGTTGTTGAGAATGTTATGAAAATAATAACTTGTGGAATGGCTGTATATTGCATTCTATAATTGTAGAATTATTACGATTTATGTTACGGCAGATTTACATTCAGTAAATGATGCCATGCCAAATCTATGTTAATTTCTTTATGATCTCTTGAAAAATAAATTTCTGAAGTAAACAAAGCTAAAGGTCAAAATCAAGTACAATTTTATCATGAAAAATCTTCATTATTCAACAAAATCTTGACTGGGAATGTTCATAATGCTTGTACTTGGCCAAAAGTAACATACAGTAAGCAAGATTAAGGTCCATCACTTGTTAATGACTAATTTTGGTCAAAAATACTAGATGGCGGGACAACAGTGTTGTATTTCCTCATGGATATTATTGTTTTACACATTATGTAACAAGTTTGCTGATGAGAGGAACGTTACCTTTACAAGGCATATAAACAGCTGTATGGTTAACTTGAGAGTCTATACATGACCTCTCCTGCACACTTTATCACTGGTACTAATGACATGCAAGAATTTACCATTGTCATAAATCATGTACCCCCAGGCCATTTCCTTCAATGGTATTCACTTATTGGTCGTTTAGTTTATGGTAGGTAATTAAGACTTTGACTGACATGTTGTAAGTCTCTTGCCCGAGGGTCATTGCCTTGTTTTAATGATGAAGCTAGTATTAATTTTCTTTTTACGCTGAACTGTTATATTACAATAATCTTTGTAATTAACAGTTTATCATTACATGTAATTATAAGGTGTCAATATTTATCAATTATCCTTTATAATCATCAACATGAAATTTCATGGATTTTAATTATATAAAAGATCAAATATTTTATCATTTTTACCACTTAATAATCACCAACATCATCATCATCACCAGCATCATCATCATAATGACCACCACCCACTCATTATTATCACCACCATCATCATCATAATGACCACCACTCCCTCATTATTATCACCACCATCATCAGCATCATCATCATCATCACAACCATCATCATCATCATCATAATCACCAGCATCATCATAATTACTAACATCATCACCATCTTCATCATTATCATAATAATCACTATCTTCATCATTACTATGATCTTCATTATCACCATCAAGATAATTAGTATTTTGACCTAAAACTGCAGTTTTCCCCTTTTTGCACCATAATGGCTATAGCAAGTTTTCCTCAGCTTATGATGATGACAGCTTGAATCTCCCACAAGCAATGCATTAGATCACTGTAATAACACAAAAACTTGGTTCAATGATTTAAAATTTTATCTGCTAATTAAGGAAACAAAATGGACTATGCAGAATACAGGAAACAGCCTGGCTTGACCAGAACAGGTACATAATGAAAGACTTGAATCAATTATGTAACACCTATCAATCTGTAGAAATAGTAATATAGAATATATTGTACTCCTATACTCACTAGGATATCCATTTTGTAACAGGTGTTTTATAGATAGGAAGAACTGGAGATGATGGGGGTTTATTAGACCTGTCTTATGTTACCAGTTATAATTTCTATAATCAATGCCTGTGCGTGTGGCATTATATACAAGAGATTTATTGACACCAAACTTATTTTTGTCAAGCTTTAACTTAAAAAGACTCATTTAACACATATAAACATGTTGCTATACTCTTAATGGCACTGATTTCTTGGTTCAATTTTCTTCACATAGCTGAAGACTTTACTTTGTATTATATAGGGACAGAACTGAATGTTTGTTTTTCATACAGTAAGAAACCACTTTTTGACCTACTTTATTTCTCTAATTTAAAACAAATTTACCTATATTGGAAAGGTCAAGAGAATTTGATCCACATGTATACTGGGTTTTATTGTTTTTTTTGGGGGGGTTTCGATTTTTTTTTTTCATGTGTGAAATTATCATTACTGAAAAGGATAATTTAATAGGAAACAGTTTTCACATTATGCGTATAAGTGTCCCCAGACATTTCATTCAGATTCCACTCTTACTGACAGTTAAACACAACAGCCAGATCCATTGCCCTGTCCAAACATCATATTTTTGAGACATCTGCAATATTCATAGTTTTATTTGATATTATTGTTACCTAGTGGAATTTCCTGATCTGCCTGACTTCAACAAAAAAATTCTTACACAAATTGATGTTATTTGGAACCAGTGACAAATGTAGTTTTAATAATCTGAGGGTTCAAACTTTTAAAAACTTCAACTACTTTTGTAGGCTGTAGCCTCATGGTGCACCAGTCTATCATTCAAGCTGTTGCACTTATTTTTAATGTTTACCAAGCTGTAACCGTAAGTTGGTTAATGTACCCTGACATAAGATGGGAAAAACCCACATTAATTTGCCTAGTTCCGGTGGTACATCTCTATAGTCTATTCACACTTTAATATTATTGTTACCTTGAGGAAACTCCCGCTCTATTAAACTGAGGTTTAAAATTCTTTATAGATTGACAGCCTGATATTTTGTGAATGAGATTTATAGTAAAGTATTAAATTATTAGTGTCATTTCAAAAAAGTTTTTTTACAATTACTTCTGTGCAGTTTTGAAAAATTCAACTACAAAATGTAAATTTGATTTTTCAACTGATTTTTCAACATATTAAAAAGCCCTTTTGCAAAGCTTAATATAATTGCCAAAGACCTGTATATTTTACCATGAGGGCTGAAATTGCCTACTTAATTGGGGAGTGCTTTAAATGTCAGTGTGATTTAGTAATAAAAATGACTGCTCATGCATAATTCATCCATGTTAAATCTGTGAGAAAAAATGCAGACAAATTGTGAAGGGGGACAGTCACCCATTTGTCATTTAAAATTGCAACCCATGTGAATTAAAATCTACATATTAGGAAGTGCCTGTGTGTGTGCACAAAAAATTAACAACCTATCAATCTTTTTTATGAGTTAGATAACATTGAGAGAGCCATTGTGCTTAAGATACAGGTGTCTGTCTTTGATGTTTCATACTTTTCTGGTTTGCTGTGATGATTATTTGATTTATGTATGGCAGTCCTGTTTTCTGATCAGGTGACCTAAATGCTTGTATTGTGACAGTCAATGATTTCTGAAAAAGGACACATTGTTTTGTTACTCCATCTGCTGGCAGATTATAGATAATACCAAGGTGCAAATCATATTCCACAATGTATAGGTATCTATATTGATATCGTGGAGAAATATTGAGGATACACCAATATATAATTATTATCATTAATTACCTATAATTACTTCTCTCTCATTTTAAAAATATTTCCATAAAATACCTGTTTTGTTCATACAATTATAATGTGTCTTATATATAATTAATTATTTATAAATGCCCTTTGCATGATTTTTTCCTGACCATTTTTCCCTACCTCCACACACCCCCACCCCAACCCTAGGTTAATTCTTTAAAGTCATGTAGTTTTCCTTTTAAATTCAATTTACTTATCCCTTTTGCAAAAAATTCTATACTCCCCTTCCCACATGATTTTAAGGAAATGATCTAAATTCCCCTACCTGTGAAAAAAACCCTCTTTGTTTTCTTCAACAATCTGTTGATATCTTTATGATACTTTAAAGGAAATCATAAAATAAAAAATATAACATAGCTGTAGGAAAGGAAATGGGAAAGAAAAAAACATGCACACACATGCACAAGTGTGCAACAAATCAACGTTGTACACTGATACAGCATGTTACAAGATGAGCTTTTGTGGTTTCTGAATGGTCTTGATGGGCTTCTTTATAGATGGGTAATGTCTGCAATATGTCTGACTCATGGTGTTAAATTTACAAGATTTACAACAAAAGAAGTGAAAGAGAACTACTTGTTGGTGAGAAAGTCTGTGGTACAAAATGTGCAGCATTTTTCTTATCAATTAAGATTCCGGCTGTTTTGCAATGAATAATGATGGCTTATTAAGGGTTTAGTCAGTTATTAAGTTCATTAAAAGGGAAGTGGTGAGAGTGGTAGGAGTGGTTTTAGTGGTTCTAGATGTCTGCCTCTCAACCAAGGAATCATGGGTTTGAGCCCTACTTTGATCAAGATCATGTCTGTCATTCCTCACATGACTGTATTTAAATAGTTGTACATTTATATATGGGTTGTTGACCTATGAGTTTATAATAGCTAGCTACCTGGATGCTGTAGCCTTTTTTTATCAGGTAAATATGTATTGAAACCTTATTTATTTTGATAAACAAGTGTATGACTGTATAGTTGTGATGAATTTAGTTATGTACACCTTTATCTAGTTTGTTTTGTTAGTATTTATGACTTAGTCAAGAAGCATGACATATTGTGTGACTATATTTAGGAACGCTTTCTCTTTAATTAATGTCATTGAAATACCAGGAAAAATATAAATAGATGTCAATATCATGCCCTGCTCAAAACATTGTTCTGTTTATGGTACATTTCCTTTTTTAGGAACATTTTAGCCATGTTTGAATATTATTTGTAGCCACATTGGATATTATAATAATGATGTTACACTGCCTATACTGAGAACATTTTTCCCCCACAAAGTCTTCATTGAAATCATGATGTTGTTGATGATGGTGGTGATGTTGTTGATGATGGTAGTGACGTTGTTGTTATGCCCCCATTTCGAAGAAAAGGGGGTATATTGCTTTGCACTTGTCGGTCCGTCGGTCCGTCGATCCGTAGACCAAATGGTTTCCGAGTGATAACTAAAGAACCCTTAGGCCTAGGAACTTCAAACTTGGTATGGTGATTGGTCATGACCAGTAGATGACCCCTATTGATTTTGGGGTCAAGGGGTCAAAGGTCAAGTTCACATTGACCTTGTAAGCAAAAACAGTTTCCGATCAATAACTAAAGAACCTTTAGGCCTAGGAACTTCAAACTTGGTATGGTGATTGGTCATGACCAGTAGATGACCCCTATTGATTTTGGGGTCAAGGGGTCAAAGGTCAAGGTCACATTGACCTTGTAAGCAAAAACGGTTTCCGATCAATAACTAAAGAACCTTAAGGCCTAGGAACTTCAAAACTTGGTATGGTGATTGGTCATGATCAGTAGATGACCCCTATTGATTTTGGGGTCAAGGGGTCAAAGGTCAAGGTCACATTGACCTTGTAAGCAAAAACGGTTTCCGATCAATAACTAAAGAACCTTAAGGCCTAGGAACTTCAAACTTGGTATGGTGATTGGTCATGATCAGTAGATGACCCCTATTGATTTTGGGGTCAAGGGGTCAAAGGTCAAGGTCACATTGACCTTGTAAGCAAAAACGGTTTCCGATCAATAACTAAAGAACCTTAAGGCCTAGGAACTTCAAACTTGGTATGGTGATTGGTCATGATCAGTAGATGACCCCTATTGACTTTGGGGTCAAGGGGTCAAAGGTCAAGGTCACATTGACCTTGAAAGCAAAAACGGTTTCCGATCAATAACTAAAGAACCTTAAGGCCTAGGAACTTCAAACTTGGTATGGTGATTGGTCATGATCAGTAGATGACCCCTATTGACTTTGGGGTCAAGGGGTCAAAGGTCAAGGTCACATTGACCTTGAAAGCAAAAACGGTTTCCGATCAATAACTAAAGAACCTTAAGGCCTAGGAACTTCAAACTTGGTATGGTGATTGGTCATGATCAGTAGATGACCCCTATTGACTTTGGGGTCAAGGGGTCAAAGGTCAAGGTCACATTGACCTTGAAAGCAAAAACGGTTTCCGATCAATAACTAAAGAACTTTAAGGCCTAGGAACTTCAAACTTGGTATGGTGATTGATCATGATCAGTAGATGACCCCTATTGATTTTGGGGTCAAGGGGTCAAAGGTCAAGGTCACATTGACCTCTTGGGTAAAAACGGTTTCTGATCAATAACGAAAGAACCTTAAGGCATAGGAACTTCAAACTTGGTATGGTGATTGGTCATGACCAGCAGATGACCTCTATTGATTTTGGGGTTAAGGGGTCAAAGGTCAAGGTCACATTGATCTTGTAGGTAAAAACTGTTTCCGATCAATAACGAAAGAACCCTTAGGCCTAGGGATTTCAAACTTGATATGGTGATTGGTCATGATCAGTAGATGACCCCTATTTATTTTGGGGTTAAGGGGTCAAAGGTCAAGGTCACATTGATCTTGTAGGTAAAAACTGTTTCCGATCAATAACGAAAGAACCCTTAGGCCTTGGGATTTCAAACTTGATATGGTGATTGGTCATGATCAGTAGATGACCCCTATTGATTTTGGGGTCAAGGGGTCAAAGGTCAAGGTCACATTAACCTCTTGGGTCAAAACGGTTTCTGATCAATAACAAAAGAACCATAAGGCATAGGAACTTCAAACTTGGTATGGTGATTGGTCATGACCAGCAGATGACCTCTATTGATTTTGGGGTCAAGGGGTCAAAGGTCAAGGTCACATTGACCTTGAAGATAAAAACGGTTTCCGATCAATAAATTAAAAACGCTTAGGCCTAGGAATTTCAAACTTTGTAAGATGATTGGTCGTGACCAGCAGATGACCCCTATTGAGTTTTGGGTCAAGGGGTCAAAGGTTAAGGTCATGACCAGTAGATACTTGATAACCCTTATTAATTGTTTGATCACTGGGTCAGAAGTCATGCATAATAACCTTATCACATGACTAATTGGCTGCTGATAGGGGGCATACATGTTTTACAAACATATCTTGTTGTTGTTAGTGATGATGTTGTTGTGATTGGTGGTGTTGATGTTGTTGGTGATGGTGGTAATGTTGTTGTTGTTAGTGAAGATGATGATGTTGTTGTTATTGGTGGTGTTGATTTTGTTGGTGATGGTGGTAATGTTGTTGTTGTTGTTAGGGAAGATGATGATGTTGTTGTTATTGGTGGTGTTGACGATGTTGTTGATGATGATGTAGGTGATGTTGTTGTTGGTGATGGTAGTGATGTTGTTGTTGTTATTGGTGGTGGTGATGTTGGTGATCTTGTAGTAGTTGGTGATGTTGATGTTAGTGATGATGATGATGTTGTGGTTGTTGATGTTGTCGATCATGTTGTTGTTGTTGGTGGTGTTGGTGATGATGTAGATACTGATGATGCATCTGCGTTGTTTTGTTTTTTTCCTCATATACCTATATATTATATAACAGGTATATGATAATTATAAGGTGGTTGTTGTTTGCAACTGTCCTTAAATATCAAGAATCAATTATACTAATTAAGGAGTCAACAGGTTTCTAGACCTAACATTTCTGACACACACAAAGAGAATCAAAGAAAAATACAGGCAGATATTGTTGAATATAAAGCTTCAGTTTAAATTGGTTCATCTTTTTATCTGTCTGTAGAGGCAGATAATTTTTGCCTACTTTGTGATCTGTTGTCCTTTGATGAAAATTGTTTATGCTCTGGGGATCTTAAAGGTAGTAATTACATCATTTTACTGAAGCTTAATTAATAGACAGTATGCACTTCCTTCAACTTAGTGCAGCAAAGTTTGCTTTGGTGTTTGTTCTATGAAATACCATTTGTATTATTCGTGCAGCTGGGTTTTATGTCTGTTTTTATTAATAAGTTTATTTTAGGTGACTTACAACCATAAAAGTCCATGACATAATGTATTCAAAGGACTAATAGACCAAAGATTAAGTAATTCAGGGTCTACAAAATGTTTTGAACAGTTTTCACTTTAATAAAGTTTTGATTGTTTGGTAAAAAAAACTTTGTCATTAACGCGAGGAAAGATACTCCTGTAAGCTTTATTTGTAAGAAGCTTTCTGATTGGATGACCAAAATCTAAATTGTAGGGTTCTGATTGGATGACCTGAAACGTCATAAGGAAATGTTTGATTGAATGGCTGGAAACTTTGTAAGGAAGGTTCTCATTGGATTACATGTGAATAGTGCAGTATATTAATTTGAATACCCATTGCCCACTTAGCCATAATATATTCAGAAATCATTTCCTATGAAAGCTGTATATTATGTTGAAATATTCTAGCCTCTAAAGTTGACCGATTAATCATAAATATATATTTCAAGTCAGACATGTCTGTAAACAGGTGTTCACCATTAATTACATTCAAACAGTAGGGTTCTTGTTGAAGCATAAATTCATAATGTGTATTTCTTGTTCATCTCTTTTTCTGATGAAAAAAGCTGTATGTTGTAAAATGATGAACAAAAATATGCAAAGATGTGATATGTTTTATACTGAATGTTTAGATAAAAGTTTTTTCAATGTTTGCTATAAGTATATACACATGTTACATCATAAAAGAAGAATCTGATATCAAAGCTTTCTGAAATACATTTTCCTCTTGCATTGTTAAAACAATTCTGGTACCATTTTGTCAAAAATTATGCAAAAGATCAGTTTTATATATAAAAGCACAGTTGGGTTAGTTTTATCACAGTTTACTTTATATAGAAACTGAATCATTTCTCACCTTTGATACAACAGATTTATTTAAAGAAGTTGGTCTATACTAATTATTTATTTCAAAACAAAATGTTCTCCTGCAACAGCTTTCCTTGTAATGTTTAATATTTTCGACTGAAAATAAGAAGGGGAAATTTAAAAATAATATTGACAAATATTTTGTATTCATTATGACCACAGATTCATGTACTTACTTCATGAACAGTTCATGAACTTTATGGACAACATGCATTTCTGACCAAATCCTTTTAAAATCTTCAGGTGTGATCGATTTAATATTTTGAACTTTTGAAATCTTTAAAAAAAAAACATAATTTTTGTGTCAGTTCATAAACTTGTAAATTTTCATGTTCATGAACTTGCTTGACCTAAATTGCTTGAACATCTGGAATATCTTGATATTCATGAACCATATTCATGAACACTTTTTGATGAACGAGCAAATGATGTTCATGAACTGATGGTCACATACAATACATTAATACAATACAATATACAATACAGTTTATTTAAAAAACCTGTTAATATTTCGCCAAAACCTTGAGCCAAAAATAAACTCATCTCTAGGATAACAAACTCATGTTTTATAATTATCCAACTATATTCAAAGTAATTCATTTACAAAAAAAAACTGGGCTATTTGTCAGTGGAAGACAATCATTTAGTCTGGACCAAAGTGTATAAACTATTTGAGGAATGTAAATTAAAAGGTATTTTGGTGCAGATGCTATGTCAGGATGCATGTTAGTAAATAAATCTCATGCTTTTGTGATAGATAAAAGTGAAAATTTGAAACCTCGGAATGAAAGGTGTCATGCTGTTACTGACATGTTTTAAATTGTTTGTTTTGAATGCAGCTCAAATATGAATAGAAATATTATATGTTTGGAATTTTAGATTTTGAAAGATCATTCACATGTAATTACAACCGAGCTGTAAAATTTGTATGTAAATTTATAAATCTTTAAAATTCTTGTTTGTTGAATTAAAAATATAATACCTATTGGTATTGGATAAAGAAATTGCTTATTAATTGTTTAATGTTTTTGTTTGATTTTTCATAAATGTGAAATATAATTTCATGTATATCTGCATTGAAGTGAGAAAATATCCAGGCTGTCTCTTATAAACCTATGTGCTTTTGAAAATATTGCAGTTTCCCCCCCCCCCACTTTAGTGAGATATAAATTTATATCACATTTAGTCAAAACAAAAGCTATTACCAAAATACAAATTGCAATTAAGAGTTGAAAAAACAATAAAGCCTTAGTGACTAGTCCCTTAAACATACAAGTTTATGATCCAATGACTAACTTGATGGTTTATTTAAATACATTCAAACACTCCTTGCACCTGGTTTAATTGAAATATAATATAATACAATTATCTTGTCATTAAGCTAAAAGAGTTGTGTCAATGTAGTTGATTTGAAGGTATCTTCTTGATAAATGAGTTCATATTGTCAGACAATCAATTCAAAAAGACAAATCAGTAAAATGACCTGGTTTGTCTGTTGCCAAATGTTTTTTTTTATTGCTTATACATGAAAAATAAATATGATGGACTAAAAAAACCAAATACAATGCAGTTTGACTTGACAGGTGTTTTATTATTATTACCCACCTTGTCAATATGGTTAAAACATGATATTTTTGATAAAGGTTTGTTTAACCATACCTTGGAAAATGTTGTGTTTGTGAAGAAGTTGTTATAGATATGCTAAGACTGGAGACTGTTGTGTACTGTGAATACTTATAATTGTGAACACTGCATGTATGGTGATAATTAATGTATACTGGTGGACATTGTGACATATTTATAATGCACACTGTATAGTGATCATTTTGCATATGGTGTATAATTGTGTACACTTAATGGTGTCTTAATTGAGTGCACTATTTAGTGACATACATTGTATTATACATGGTATAGTGATCAATTTGCATACTATGTAACTATAGTTGTATACAACATATGGTGTCTAAATTGAGTACACTGTATAGTGACATATTGTGCAGACTATATAGTGATCATTTTGCATACTGCAGTGTACACTGTTTAGTGGTTTGTGTACACTATATGGTATCATTTTGTGCACAGTAAATACTGATCATTTTGCACCCTGTGTATAATTGTGTATACTATAATTATGGTGACTTAATTGTGCACATAGTAAAGTGATTTATTAGTGTACACTGTACAATGACTTGAGTACACTTTATGGTGAGTATTAATTGTGTACATCATATGGTGACTTAATTGTGCACACTGTTTGATGACTTAATTGTGTACACAAAGTGGTACTTTATACTTGTGCACACTTCAATAATGGCATTGTGTGAATATGAAGTATAGATTGAAGTTGATCAACAATGTTACATAGAAATAACGTCTTCTCATTTCCGAACTATGATGTCATTATTCTTCATTGGTATTTCCCCGAACTACAAAATTTGGTTGTTTTTGTATTTAGGTCACTGGGCCAACGTCAAAATCTGCTCAACTTATTACTCCAATTATGTTGTTCATCATTTTTGTTTCTAAATAAACCTGGGGAATGCTAGTTTTGTACACAGAAATGTTTCACTTATTCTGCATGATGCATCAGTCTCATGAATCCTCTCATTAACTAACTAATATTATGACTCTGCAGTGATGGAATTCCCTGATATGTTTCTCTAAGGTTTTTTTTACTACACAATTTCCGCAAGTAATATAGTTGTTGCAGAAGTTCAAATAACTTGGCAGCCATCCTCCTTATATTCATTTTGAAAATTTTGGATTTCTATAGATAACCAAGTTTGTCAGATACTTGTCATGGTACAAATTCCTACTTACCAGCTGTTTCAGTGAAGAATGCAAGAATAATGGCCTCTCAAACAGTAAGATCAGTCTTCAAAAGACGGCATTGGCCCATGAGTTCAAGTACACCATCAATAATTGATTGTTGTTTTCCTGATGTAACAATTTAGATGATTGTTCTTTTCAGGAAAGTTTCCGAAAATTCTTGAACCTTCTCCAGCTGGTAATTGTCTTCATACATTCAATATTATCTTAACCTGAACAAAATTAAAGCTTGCTACTTACCATATTTTATTGTGTGCCATAACTGCATCTGTTTGTATGTTAAACCACTACAGACACTTAAGTCCCCCCTACTTCTGAGTTGGCATCAGTGTTTTTTTTTATGTATTAAATCTAAATTGCTGCAATATTTAAGTACAGAAAAGTCGATTTTCCTTACATTTTGGACATAATGTAAAGGGACATGCAACTGAAGTTTATAGCCATGTTATTGTTTTGTCCAATGCGGCTCACTCGCAGTTGCTGCCATTTTATCATGGTGGTCCTTGATAATGGAATTTTTATTGCATCCATCTAATAAACTGTGGAAAAAAGAGAAATTTAAGCCTTTAACAGTTGATGTTGACTGATTTGATATTTGTATTACATTATTATATTACAAGGTTATCACAATATCACAAGTACAAATTTAATTTTTTTTTATTTACAAAAAAATAATACGTATTAAAGGGACTCCACTGAGGGTTTTTTACCGAAAATATTTTTTAAAGGTTTTTGTATAACCAGATGTAGGACTTGACCAATATCTTCTATGTAAATTTTCAGATCATTCTCTCACCCTGTCTATCAAGAACAACTATTTTTTTGTGTGCAAAATGACACAAGAATGAAAGGTGTTGCATCGCTTTTCATTGGGCGAAGCTAAAAATTGCACATATAAATCAATATTCAATTCTGTGTATATTTCTTTATTTTCCTTTGCAGAATTTTTCCATTAATGTGCTTCATTTAATCTATGCAAGAATTTCATCAAAGTTGATGTTTTAAGTCATTTTGATGTCAGTGGAGTTCCTTTAACCCTTTCCCCCATGAGCATATTGTGGAAAATGGCAGTTTTCACTGAAAAGCCTCCTGTTACAAGTTCAAACTGCTATGAAACTATGAAAAATGCTTCAATACTAATCAAACTTGGCACAAATGTTGACTGGACCATTGCCTTTGTAACGACATGCTCAGTCTTAAATTTCCTGTTACCATGGCAACGAGGGGGCATCTCAAAATTGCCCAAAATCACTATTTTGCCTCGATTTTTTCCATCAAAATTTATTTCAAAGTGCTGCAACTTCTCAAGGGATTGAGATAGAGTCAAAGGCTTTTCAGCGTTGGTTACACGTTACATTATGATCGACCTGGGGTCATTTTTAGCCTCTCACAAGTCCAAAATTTTCTTGGCGATGAGGGGGACTCCGCCCCCCTTCAAACCCCCCTAACAGAAGGGGGCACATCCCCCTTCTGGCAACCCCCTGATGTATCTTTTGGATGGGGGGCGGCGCCGAAAAAGTGCTCAATTTTTTAAGCAACATTTCTCAAACGAAAACATGTGTTTGGGGCCCAAATAGGACATTTTTTCACTCTTTGAGGCCTAAAAAAAGGGGGGGGGGTCGAAAGTGCGTTGTTTCGCGTATATATGGGGTAAAGGGTTAACAAAAAATAATGAAAAACTTTGAAATCACCTAAAAACTAGTTTTTCCATGTTAACATGTGGTCTTTCACCTAATTTTGGTGAAAAATTGTTGTTTTGTAACATTTATAATTTTTTTAGTTAACCCTTTCCCCCATGAGCATATTGTGGAAAATGGCCGTTTTCACTGAAAAGCCTCCTGTTACAAGTTCAAACTGCTATGAAACTATGAAAAATGCTTCAATACTAATCAAACTTGGCACAAATGTTGACTGGACCATTGCCTTTGTAACGACATGCTCAGTCTTAAATTTCCTGTTACCATGGCAACGAGGGGGCATCTCAAAATTGCCCAAAATCACTATTTTGCCTCGATTTTTTCCATCAAAATTTATTTCAAAGTGCTGCAACTTCTCAAGGGATTGAGATAGAGTCAAAGGCTTTTCAGCGTTGGTTACACGTTACATTATGATCGACCTGGGGTCATTTTTAGCCTCTCACAAGTCCAAAATTTTCTTGGCGATGAGGGGGACTCCGCCCCCCTTCAAACCCCCCTAACAAAAGGGGGCACATCCCCCTTCTGGCAACCCCCTGATGTATCTTTTGGTTGGGGGGCGGCGCCGAAAAAGTGCTCAATTTTTTTAAGCAACATTTCTCAAACGAAAACATGTGTTTGGGGCCCAAATAGGACATTTTTTCACTCTTTGAGGCCTAAAAAAAGGGGGGGGGTCGAAAGTGCGTTGTTTCGCGTATATATGGGGTAAAGGGTTAACAAAAAATAATGAAAAACTTTGAAATCACCTAAAAACTAGTTTTTCCATGTTAACATGTGGTCTTTCACCTAATTTTGGTGAAAAATTGTTGTTTTGTAACATTTATAATTTTTTTAGTTAACCCTTTCCCCCATGAGCATATTGTGGAAAATGGCCGTTTTCACTGAAAAGCCTCCTGTTACAAGTTCAAACTGCTATGAAACTATGAAAAATGCTTCAATACTAATCAAACTTGGCACAAATGTTGACTGGACCATTGCCTTTGTAACGACATGCTCAGTCTTAAATTTTCTGTTACCATGGCAACGAGGGGGCATCTCAAAATTGCCCAAAATCACTATTTTGCCTCGATTTTTTCCATCAAAATTTATTTCAAAGTGCTGCAACTTCTCAAGGGATTGAGATAGAGTCAAAGGCTTTTCAGCGTTGGTTACACGTTACATTATGATCGACCTGGGGTCATTTTTAGCCTCTCACAAGTCCAAAATTTTCTTGGCGATGAGGGGGACTCCGCCCCCCCTTCAAACCCCCCTAACAGAAGGGGGCACATCCCCCTTCTGGCAACCCCCTGATGTATCTTTTGGATGGGGGGCGGCGCCGAAAAAGTGCTCAATTTTTTTAGCAACATTTCTCAAACGAAAACATGTGTTTGGGGCCCAAATAGGACATTTTTTCACTCTTTGAGGCCTAAAAAAGGGGGGGGGGTCGAAAGTGCGTTGTTTCGCGTATATATGGGGTAAAGGGTTAACAAAAAATAATGAAAAACTTTGAAATCACCTAAAAACTAGTTTTTCCATGTTAACATGTGGTCTTTCACCTAATTTTGGTGAAAAATTGTTGTTTTGTAACATTTATAATTTTTTTAGTTAACCCTTTCCCCCATGAGCATATTGTGGAAAATGGCCGTTTTCACTGAAAAGCCTCCTGTTACAAGTTCAAACTGCTATGAAACTATGAAAAATGCTTCAATACTAATCAAACTTGGCACAAATGTTGACTGGACCATTGCCTTTGTAACGACATGCTCAGTCTTAAATTTCCTGTTACCTGGCAACGAGGGGGCATCTCAAAATTGCCCAAAATCACTATTTTGCCTCGATTTTTTCCATCAAAATTTATTTCAAAGTGCTGCAACTTCTCAAGGGATTGAGATAGAGTCAAAGGCTTTTCAGCGTTGGTTACACGTTACATTATGATCGACCTGGGGTCATTTTTAGCCTCTCACAAGTCCAAAATTTTCTTGGCGATGAGGGGGACTCCGCCCCCCTTCAAACCCCCCTAACAGAAGGGGGCACATCCCCCTTCTGGCAACCCCCTGATGTATCTTTTGGATGGGGGGCGGCGCCGAAAAAGTGCTCAATTTTTTTAGCAACATTTCTCAAACGAAAACATGTGTTTGGGGCCCAAATAGGACATTTTTTCACTCTTTGAGGCCTAAAAAAAGGGGGGGGGGGTCGAAAGTGCGTTGTTTCGCGTATATATGGGGTAAAGGGTTAACAAAAAATAATGAAAAACTTTGAAATCACCTAAAAACTAGTTTTTCCATGTTAACATGTGGTCTTTCACATAATTTTGGTGAAAAATTGTTGTTTTGTAACATTTATATTTTTTTTTAGTTAACCCTTTCCCCATGAGCATATTGTGAAAAATGGCCGTTTTCACTGAAAAGCCTCCTGTTACAAGTTCAAACTGCTATGAAACTATGAAAAATGCTTCAATACTAATCAAACTTGGCACAAATGTTGACTGGACCATTGCCTTTGTAACGACATGCTCAGTCTTAAATTTCCTGTTACCATGGCAACGAGGGGGCATCTCAAAATTGCCCAAAATCACTATTTTGCCTCGATTTTTTCCATCAAAATTTATTTCAAAGTGCTGCAACTTCTCAAGGGATTGAGATAGAGTCAAAGGCTTTTCAGCGTTGGTTACACGTTACATTATGATCGACCTGGGGTCATTTTTAGCCTCTCACAAGTCCAAAATTTTCTTGGCGATGAGGGGGACTCCGCCCCCCTTCAAACCCCCCTAACAGAAGGGGGCACATCCCCCTTCTGGCAACCCCCTGATGTATCTTTTGGATGGGGGGCGGCGCCGAAAAAGTGCTCAATTTTTTAAGCAACATTTCTCAAACGAAAACATGTGTTTGGGGCCCAAATAGGACATTTTTTCACTCTTTGAGGCCTAAAAAAGGGGGGGGGGTCGAAAGTGCGTTGTTTCGCGTATATATGGGGTAAAGGGTTAACAAAAAATAATGAAAAACTTTGAAATCACCTAAAAACTAGTTTTTCCATGTTAACATGTGGTCTTTCACCTAATTTTGGTGAAAAATTGTTGTTTTGTAACATTTATAATTTTTTTAGTTAACCCTTTCCCCCATGAGCATATTGTGGAAAATGGCCGTTTTCACTGAAAAGCCTCCTGTTACAAGTTCAAACTGCTATGAAACTATGAAAAATGCTTCAATACTAATCAAACTTTGCACAAATGTTGACTGGACCATTGCCTTTGTAACGACATGCTCAGTCTTAAATTTCCTGTTACCATGGCAACGAGGGGGCATCTCAAAATTGTCCAAAATCACTATTTTGCCTCGATTTTTCCATCAAAATTTATTTCAAAGTGCTGCAACTTCTCAAGGGATTGAGATAGAGTCAAAGGCTTTTCAGCGTTGGTTACACGTTACATTATGATCGACCTGGGGTCATTTTTAGCCTCTCACAAGTCCAAAATTTTCTTGGCGATGAGGGGGACTCCGCCCCCCTTCAAACCCCCCTAACAGAAGGGGGCACATCCCCCTTCTGGCAACCCCCTGATGTATCTTTTGGATGGGGGGCGGCGCCGAAAAAGTGCTCAATTTTTTAAGCAACATTTCTCAAACGAAAACATGTGTTTGGGGCCCAAATAGGACATTTTTTCACTCTTTGAGGCCTAAAAAAAGGGGGGGGGGGTCGAAAGTGCGTTGTTTCGCGTATATATGGGGTAAAGGGTTAACAAAAAATAATGAAAAACTTTGAAATCACCTAAAAACTAGTTTTTCCATGTTAACATGTGGTCTTTCACCTAATTTTGGTGAAAAATTGTTGTTTTGTAACATTTATAATTTTTTTAGTTAACCCTTTCCCCCATGAGCATATTGTGGAAAATGGCCGTTTTCACTGAAAAGCCTCCTGTTACAAGTTCAAACTGCTATGAAACTATGAAAAATGCTTCAATACTAATCAAACTTGGCACAAATGTTGACTGGACCATTGCCTTTGTA
Source organism: Ruditapes philippinarum (assembly GCF_026571515.1). Lineage (NCBI taxonomy): Eukaryota > Metazoa > Mollusca > Bivalvia > Venerida > Veneridae > Ruditapes > Ruditapes philippinarum. The sequence continues at coordinate 88,661 of NW_026858064.1, forward strand.
ACGACATGCTCAGTCTTAAATTTCCTGTTACCATGGCAACGAGGGGGCATCTCAAAATTGCCAAAAATCACTATTTTGCCTCGATTTTTCCATCAAAATTTATTTCAAAGTGCTGCAACTTCTCAAGGGATTGAGATAGAGTCAAAGGCTTTTCAGCGTTGGTTACACGTTACATTATGATCGACCTGGGGTCATTTTTAGCCTCTCACAAGTCCAAAATTTTCTTGGCGATGAGGGGGACTCCGCCCCCCTTCAAACCCCCCTAACAGAAGGGGGCACATCCCCCTTCTGGCAACCCCCTGATGTATCTTTTGGATGGGGGCGGCGCCGAAAAAGTGCTCAATTTTTTAAGCCACATTTCTCAAACGAAAACATGTGTTTGGGGCCCAAATAGGACATTTTTTCACTCTTTGAGGCCTAAAAAAGGGGGGGTCGAAAGTGCGTTGTTTCGCGTATATATGGGGTAAAGGGTTAAGGGCAACAACTACATAAACCAATTTTAACAAAGTTAATAAGGGGCATAACTCCAAAAATATAGATTTCAGAATTATGCCCCTTGTCTAACAACTGCACCTTATCATGATAAACAAGTATTCCAAGTTTCATTTTGATAACTTTCAAAATTTTTGAATGAAGGGCTACATTAAAGTTTTTGAATGACGACAACACAGAATCATAATACAGTTAAACTTCGTTCGCTCGAACTCGGATCGCTCGAATACCTCCCTTCGCTCGAACTCATCGCTCAGTCCCGGCAAAATTCCTATATAATATATATTGTTCTACCTCGGATCGCTCGAACACCCATCGCTCGAACTCTCGAACCTGATCTCTGGTCCCTTCGGCAGAAATATAGTGTAAATCACACCTTTTCGGTCGAACACAGACAGCAAAAATTGCGGATCGACATGTTCTAAATAATTGACCATCGGCGACACATGTTTTTAACACCTCGTGATCGAGACAAAGGCGCTTAAGGTTAAATGATAAAAGGTGTTGTAACCGATTTGTTTGTTCTGATAAAATTGTATATTTGCTGTCTTTAGTAACGATAAAAAGAAAATAACAGCTGAAATGCGCAAAAGTCAATAATTTAATAAATGACGTTTAACCGGATGGCTTTAATTACAACCGTTGTTCATGTAAGGTGAATTGTATCAGTCTAATCTTTTTATAGAATGATACTTGTACGTGTGTTTATTTTAGTAAATGACTACAAATAGATGCTACTGTAAAATGTTGTTTTTTAACATTTTATCAATTCATTGTTTAAAATAAAATTCATCCCATGATAAACAAATAAATATATTTTGAACACTGTTCACAGTTTGGATAATGATAGTCCAATCGAACTCAACCAATTAAAATATGCATGAATATAGATTCACACACAAACTCCTCGCAGCGGTTACTTCCCCTGATCTGTACAGTAACAAAGTTAAAGTAGCAAAGCGTGACGTAACCGCTGTGAGGAGTTTGATTCACACAGTGTACCGTTAATACTGTTTTATTAGGTTATTTCGATAGGATAATAATTCTTAATATGACGTATTCGACAAAGAGATGTACCAACAAACAATTATGTTGACGTATTTATCATTTGACCGATGAAAGCTTGAAAACCGTGAGAAAGGTCTCTGTTATATGCAATAATAGTTCAACCTCGGTTGGCTCGAACTACCGATCTCTCGAACAAATTTGCACAGACCCTCCGAGTTCGAGCGAACGAAGTTCGACTGTAACTAAAACATGTAAAAGAAAGACATATATCTTAGCATTTCAAAACACACAGAACAAGTAGATTTTATGTGTATTACAATTTGTTACATTACAAGACAGAAAATGTATTAAATACAGCAAGTTTATTGACTGAATATTCAAACTTTAACCTTAACAACGGATCCTGAATCCTGTATTTGTAAAAGATAACCAAAAACCAAATCAGTAACAACATATGTTATATTATTTATATATTAACATTAGTTAAATGAAATATATTCCAACATACGTAGAAATACGGGCAAGATCAAAACAAATTAAAATTAGAAGGGACAACATTAATACATGTATGAGTTTATATAAGTGCTCATTTAAATCTTAAACAAAATCCTAAAAAAATAATAAGAAAGAATGTAAAAAAGTGAAGATAAAACAACACAATAAAAATTAAAGCCAAAAAATGATGACTAAATTTTAGAACACGTCAACCTTAAGACAAAGGGAAGACAGTATGTGTACTAGAGTAATTTATTTCACACCTTACAAAATATAACCAATGCACTTTCAGCATTTGCACCATGTGATGTTTCAAAAGAAACTTTTATTAGATACAATCTTTTCAATTTAGCCTCAGTTTCGTTCCCAGAGTCCAAACAGTTCTTATCATAATCCTACACCCCTTTTGGCCTCTTTTTCATTTTAAGACTCCATAGAATCTTTATCAAATGCACATCATACACTTGCTTCCATTCAAATTCTTATTTTAATTAAAGTCACAAAGCTCTGTCAAAAAGTCAAGAAATGGTGGTGTGAAATAAAAAGGTTATTATACATAGTTGACAACAACACTGATCCTGTTACACTCATACACTGCTGCAAAACCTATATCAGACTTGGCTAGTGCCTCGTCCAATATAGTTTTGACAGCTGTGTACTCATCTAGGAGAATTCAGTATTCTACTCAACAATATATAATAACCTCATAACATCAAATCAACGTAAGCCTACTTTAAGAGCATTTGGTGGGTACTAGAGTAATAAATTGCCTAAACACAAGCCCATCTTAAATGCATATAAGTAATTAAACTAGATAAAAAGTCCCACAGATGTGACTGTACCTCCAGATAAAAAGATAACAATATGGGCCTCAAACTAAGCTAGCATGCCTATATCAAGCACAAGTTTAATAACTTATAATGCACACATACCATTTCCATGGCCTCCTCAAAACTTTGACGTCTCTCGGCAGAAGGGAGATAATTATTGCGATCTCTTTGTCTTTGATTGTACATGTCCTGCTGATCCGGAGACAAATCATCTTCTGAAAAATTACATGTAGTGAAAAGTACATTTTAACACTGATGTAATAAGCTCCTAAAGGTTTAAGAAGTTTTTATGTGAAAACTTGAAATTTGTCAGCGAGAATCTGTTATATGTCAGCTAAAATTTGATATATGTTATTGAAATTTTGATGTACATGTATGTCATCGAAAATTTGATATATGTACCAGTGAATCTGTGAAAAAAATGAAATTTGTAAAAAAGAATTTGATATTTGTTTGTTAAAATATCAAATTTATCAGTTGAAACATTGAAATTAATCAGTAAAATATTGTATTCTTAACTGTGAAATATTGAAGTTGTCAGTGAAATATAAAATTATACATGCATCTGTATAAAACCAGCAATATCATGAATGTGTGTTTTTTGCAAGAGAATAAAAAGCAAATTTTAAAGGTGGTTTAGAAAATATTGTTAATCTACTTGCACTTGTTTTCCTTGCTATCAAAAGTCTTATATTAGTACAAAAATCTTAACCACTAAATAAATCTTAACCACTTAACTAAATATTTAATTTTAACCACTAATCACTAACTATCGTTGGATGCCTTAAAATCATCCAAAAAAAAAATATCAAAAAAAATCATATTTCTAGAAAATAAATGAATATGCTTCTTTCTAAAAAAAAAAAAAAAAAAAAAAAATCATCCCTGTCCTAGAGTCAACACCCTTACTGTGTATGTCAGAAAATCTCAACAAACATTTGTAAACATCAAAGTAAATCTAATGTATCTGCCAATGCTTGGATTATTAGAAAATATAGTGTATCAAACTAGCACTGTAAAATGCTTAGGGATAAATCTTAACCATAAATTCCTAATACTGAACCGCTGAAGTACTAACTAATTAAACGCTAACTAAAACTTTACCATTAACCAATAACTAAATACTACCACTTATCACATCTTAACTATGAAGTGCTCACTAAATCTAAACTGCTAACCGCTAACTTTATCTTCATCACTAACTTAATCTTAATTATTAATAATATTTCAACCACTAACTATTACACAATCTAGAAAAAGCAGAGAGCATGCAAGTCTCATTTATGAAGAAAAGTAATAAGTTTTTTAATTCATCATACCAGCATTGGCAGCTGAAGTGTCATGAACACCAGCTGTATTGACATCTTCTCGTGACCTCATTATCACGGCTATTTCATCAGGGGTCAATGAATCCTCCTCACCTATAAGACAAAATAACATTAACTTTAGTTAATACATTAATTAATTACAGATATGCACAAAGTGTGTGTTTTTTCCTATGAAAAATCTTTCAATTTCATAACAAGCAAAACTATAGAGAAAATAGCTAAAAAATAAACAAGTAATTTTCAAATTAATTTTATGGAAATTCATTATATGCTAAAATTCTACATTGCATCTACTTAAGGATAATTACATAAAGTTTATAGCTGTAAGTGGAATATATAAATCTGGAACACTTTGAGTAATCTTTTTTCTTTGAAAGGTGGTGCTAAAATCATATTATTTGTATGTAGATAAAAAACTACAGTGCACTCCGAATATAACGAGATCGTCGGGACTTCGGATGATTCCTCGTTATAACCAGGACAGAACAAATTGAGAAATCCGACATCGTCGAGCATCATTTATTTACTTTCCCTTTCGCGTGCATCCTTTTTGAAGAGTATATAATGGGAGGTAACTCTTTGCAATCAGAAGTTTTTGTTTTATTTAAATATACATGTATATAAATATATCTAGCTATCATAGAATTTAAAGAAAACATGTAAACACAACCTAAGTCTAACCGCGTGTGTTTTCTCATTAATATGTACATTTTAAAATTCGTTTTCAAAAGTCACACAGTGCATTTCTCACGAACACCGAATAGCACCGCAAGAAATTAGCCGCTTCCTTTGTGCTAAGCACTCAATGAAATTGATTTGTTATGACATTTCGTCACCTTAAGGACAATTTAGCCCGGAGCGCTGACAAAACAAGGCTGACACATTTGATCGCTAATTGCTAGATCCATTATCTCGCCCCGTTTCAATAATTTCTTCCTTAATTGACCTTTATTATTGGTCATCATTGTTTTTCTCAAGGTGAGAAACTGATGCAGACGAAGTGCAAATGAAGTGACCTCGTTAAAATTCTGAAAAATACGCATGGGACGGCGAAATAATGTACGTTGTAACCGATATCTCGCTAAAACCGATCTCGTTATAAACGTTAAAAAACAAAAGGAAAATAGAAGGAAAAAGGCCGGGACACAGTAGAATGTACGTTGTAAGCGGTACCTCGTTAAAACCGATCTCGTTATAAGTGGAGTAGACTGTATTAGGTTTATTTTTTCAATCTCTTATTTCACTATCCTGACCCTGTGCTAAAAATTATGTTTTTACATTACTCTAACCCTATGCTAAAAATAACACTTTTTAATGTTACTTAACCCTGTGCCTGGCCTCGGTGATAAAAATAACACATTTCATGTTATTCTAACCCTGTGCTAGGTCTCTGTGATATAAATATGCATTTTAACATTATACAAACCCTGTGCCAGGCCTCTGTGATATAATTTAAAATTTTAACATTACACAACCCTGTGCCACACCTCTATGATATAAATTGATATTTTGACATTATACAAACCCTGTGCCAGGCCTCTGTGATATAAATAAACATTTTAACATTAAACAACCCTGTATCAGGGTATCTAATCTGTGATTAGAATCAGACATATTTTACCTTCTGCTTGTCTTGCTGTTGCTGTAGGAGGAGCTATGGCTTCATCATAAGATGGTGGGGGTGCTTCAATGTCTGTAGGTGGCCGCTTCTGAAGATGTTCCGGTACAGGCATAGATCGACTGGACCGGACTGGTTCCTCATCTTCCCTATAGTCGTGCATCAAACTACGATCGCTAGGATCACTTCCTGCCCCTTCCGATGCTATAGAGAATGATAAAATATATTGTATGTATTGTATTCTAACACACTTCACATAATTCCCCTATTAAACATTGTGCATTATAACACAATACATGCACAGCATAAAAATGAATGCTTACACGTCATATACAATGTCAATAAACCAAATGACATCAGGATTAATAATAACCTCGATAATCAACGTAGGTCCACATATTTTATCAATTCTCTCTTTTATTTGCATGTTAGTATGGTAATAGATATCAATCTTACTTACATTATAGTATTATAATTAATGGTTTATCATTCAAATGCATTGAAATTAATTACTCAGGCCTTCCTGATTATATTTATGTGCATTTGAACTTAAACTGTGCATTATTCAACAACAATGCACTCAAAATCTGCATCTACTTCACAAATGAAATATAAAATGCTAGTTACCAGAGAACCAGACTGGCCTGTGATTTGATGTGATTGTCATAAATTATTTTTGAGAGCAATGTGTAATTTAAAATAACATAGATATGCAACAACTAATACCATTTATATAAATTAATGAAAAACAAAGTCTTTCTCTTATCAAAATTTGCTGTACTCTGGGGAAAATGTTACCTTTATATATATCAATTAATTATTTTATAAACTAAATTTTTTTGTCCAAAGAAACTTCTCTTTCCTTCAACCCGCTGGAACCAAATTTTATTAACCTTTGCCACCAGTATAGAGCCAGGTCAGCACACACTGCTGTGAAGTCTAACCAGCCTCTATACTGTGGACTGACAAGCATCAACTTGTTTTTATCTTGACATCTCAAAAAGTTGATATTCTAAAAAGTCAAGAAAATTTTCAACTATATTGCTTTACTTTACATGAATTCATTTTAGTTTGATTGTGTCGAAAGCTTTAAGCTTAATGAAACACTGTTGTATCAGTTCCTGGAACCAATCAATACTAAGCAATGACTTGCCCCTAACAGGACGTGACCAGCAATCCTTAGATTTTTAGATTGACATAATAACAATGCGGCCATGCATCACCGCCATATATATATAGTTAATAATAAAATTTCCTGTATGATAATAAAGGTTTTACCTGTGTTGAAGCTAGTTTCATGAACTCCATCACTGCCAGAAAGACTTCCTGTACATAAAAAACGGGGAGCTTAAGAAAAATGAAATTCAAAATCATGCAAAAAAGATACATGTATATTATTCATAAAAACATAGGTCTGACAAACTCTCTTTTATTTGGGCTTAAATATTAAATGAAAATACCTAATTGTGTGCATAAATGTTGTGTCTAAAATATAAGACAATCTGCTTACAGTGAATTTATGTGCTGTCAGGAAAGTGTTACACCTTGTTAGTTATGTTAAAATCAATTAAATGTTAATGACCAATTTCGCTATTGAAAAAATCTCTAGATTATACTTACACATTAATTAAAAAAAATTTCTTTGTCTGGTTTTTAAACCGATTATAACAAATTCTAAGTCATATTTCTGCCAAGGATTCAACAAGCAACCCTTGAATTACACATCTGATGCTCTATTGAGCTAAGCTTGCAGACGCCAAATTGAAGACTAACATTAAACAGTCAAAACAAGAGTTCATAAAACATCTGTATTTACCTGCATACTTCTTTTCATCACAATCCATAACTTTGTGCTGATACTAAACTCTGTTCAACCTTAAAATATAAATACAATGAAAACTATTTAATTGCATGACTCTTTATTATATAAGGAGTACATATTGAACTTTAATTCTTTATTTATTGACAGGATATAAAGCTCCTGTGATTCAGGGCAAACACCTACATTTTTTTTTTCACGTTGATCATTGTGAAATGTTCAGCATCTTTTATTTTTGTAATAAATGGTTAAAAAAAATAGAAATATAAGCCAATTGGTGTAAGATTTTAAAAATTGTTTTTATCTGAAATTATTGACTTAAACACGCTTTACATTTACATTTCACATTTACATCTTGTATGGGAGTTTAATAGTAGGCGATTCCTCTTGGGTTCCATATCTGTTCATAACATTCCAAGGTGGTCTAGTCTGGTTTTGAAGATATTAACTGTTTGTGCCTGGAAGTTCATTCCATGAGTTAACAATTCTAATGGAGAAAAAGTTTTTACGCAGTGAAAGTCCCTTGTTTAGTGTTGGTTTGTAAACTTTAAGATGATGTCCTCTAGTGGCTGATATGTTAGAAATATTTTTCATTTTATATCTTACGGGTTTCTATTAAATCACCTCTTAGTCGTCTTTCTTTCAAGCTATACTTTTTTAAGACAATACATATTTAACTTTTTTAAGGCTATACATATTTAACTTTTTAAAAGGTTTTCGTAATTCAAGATTGATAATTCAGGAACTAAACTTGCAGAATTTTCTGAACTCTAACTAAAAATTCAATATTTTTGACTTAATAAGGGTTCAACGACTATACAGCATATTCCATTTAAGGTCTAACATATGTTGGATATATGACTTTAAAGCTATTAATATCAATAACATTAACAAGAGGGCCATGATGGCCCTGAAATCGCTCACCTGTATATAGGCCCCCCGAGGAGGGACAATTTTAAACCAAGGGCTTTTATTTGAACAAACTTGGTAGACACCCATTATTAGATGTTTCCTGATATATATCTAAGCTTTATCTCTTTGGGGTTTTTATAAGAAATTTTTTAAAGTTTTTACTATACACATATAAAGAAAAACAATGACCCCGCTGGGCGGCACCAATTTTGACCCCAGGCCGGGGTTTTTATTTGTTCAAACTTGGTAGACTCTCACTAGAAGATATTTCATGCTTAGTATCTAAACTCTAGCTCTTTGGATTTTTTAAAAGAAGATTTTTATGTTCTAAATATACACATATAAGGAAAATAAATGAACCCCGGGGCGGGACCAATTTTAACCCAAGGGCCCTTATTTGAACAAACTTGGTAGACACCCATTAGAAGAGGCTTCATTCTATATATCTTTGCTCTAGCTATTTGGTTTTTTGCAAAGGTAATTTTTTTAAGTTTTATACTATAATATATACATAAAGGGAAAAACAATGACCCCTTGGGCGAGGCCAATTTTTACCCCAGGGCTTTTATTTGAACAAACTTGGTAGACACACACTAGAAGACCTTTCATGCTTAATATCTCAGCTCTAGCTTTTAGGGGTTTTAAAAGAAGATTTTTTAAGTTTTTACTTTATACAAATAAGGAAAATCAATGACCCCCAGGGCATTTATTTTAACAAACTTGGTAGACACTGACTAAACAATGTTTCATGCCAAATATTTAAGCTCTAGCTCTTTCAGTGTTAATTTATGAAAAATGGTAACTTGAATGTTTGAAAAATAATTGAAGAAATTAACTTGAGTCATATACCATCATTTTGCTAATATTGGAAAGAAACATTAATAATAAATTGACATTAAAAATATATCAACTAGTGTTAAATTTGATCGAAAGAGCTGTCAGCAAGAGCCCTGTTGAAGACAGCATCTATGATGTATAGACATATACTAGGTAGAAGAGACACAGAAGAAGAGGCGTAAATTGGTGGTTGTATGTATGTTGTGACGGACATCGGCAGTTCTAATAATAACAAGTAGAACTTATTGACAGAAAATTATGCATGTGTTTGCTTGTTTATTTTTATTTAATAATTGATAGTTTTTAAATAAAAATAAAGGATATTCATTGTTAAACTTTTGTTGTTAGTTATATAGTTAGATATACAAATGTATTTTGTTCATTTTTATTTGCTTTCTTGATATGTGTTAGCAAAATAATTTTTTTTTAAATTGGGCCGGGTTGATCAGAAATAAAATTGGCTTGGGGCCGGATTGACCAATTTGGGGCACAGGCGGCAGTATCAGTGTTTGGACACCCCACCCCTATCTGCCCCTGGACCCCTACTACAACCCTGAAAAAAAATAATTCAGCACTCTAAGGCTTACTATATTAAGGTACCAAACTCAAAACCACCGATGAAATTATATAAAAAAAAATTTTTCCACTATCAAAATTATAGTTATAGAAAGGTGAAAAGCCTACTATAAGTTCATTTGCCAAACAATGTGGAACACGGGAAATCGTCGTTTCGGCGACTGAAGCACATTCCGAATGCATTTTGCTGCATCATTCATTTACATCAATAAAAAGAACTTGAATTCCACAGCTTACTTAATTCAAGTCTAACGAATATCAATATTATATCGATTTTTTCTATTTCACGGTAATTTTTTACTTGTCGTTGCCATTTTGGATTCTGATACCTACATGTGTTATACAAGATCTGATTGGACGTCCAATTTGGCTCGTCCAATCAGATCGCGTATTTCAACCCAGGTAACAGACTGCAAAATGGCTACGACAATTCAAAAAATACCGTGAAACAGAAAAAATCGGAATGATAGTGATATTCGTTGGACTTGAATTAGATAAGCTGTGGAATTCTAGTTCTTTTTATTGATGTTAATGAATGATGCAGCGAAATCCCGCGGGAATGCGCCTCAGTCGCCGAAACGACGATTTCCCGTGTTCCACATTGTTTGGCAAATAAACATATAGTAGGCTTTTCACCTTTCTATAACTATAATTTTGATAGTGGAAAATTATTTTTTTTATATAATTTCATCGGTGATTTTGTATTTGGTACCTTATAGTAAGCCTTAGAGTGTTGAATTATTTTTTTCAGGGTTGTAGTAGGGGTCCAGGGGCAGATAGGGGTGGGGTGTCCAAACACTGATACTGCCGCCTGTGATTTGGGGCCGGGTCCAGTTGACTTGTTCCCAGTAATAATATAGTCCAAGTTGGACTCCAACTAATTGTACTGCGCGACGAGATATTGTGCTATTTTCGTGTCTGGGCAATACATGTTTCTCGCCTCTAAAAGCGAGATTCTGACCTAGTACGAAAAATCTTAGAATCAAGGCTCAAGCTTTGGCACGTCAATATATTTTGACTAGTAAATATTGACACAGTGTGGCACAGAATTTTGCATCCAAAAAATTTTTGATATGTGCAAATGACTAAGTCTGTAAACTATATTACCTGAAAGAAAAGTATTCTTTCCTGACGTATACAGTCAGTCGACAAGTCTATGTGATGAAAAACATTGCAAATAATGATATTTTGAAATAATTTATGCAGTCACTGGGGACAGGAAGTAAACAAATTGGCCTGTTTGATTGATATTTCCAATAACAAAAATGTATTTAATTTATACCGAAAAGACGTCTTTGTCGCGGAATGATACTATTAATCGATTAGAAAAAAGTTTGTTATATGTATATTCCTTTAGTATGAGGCCATTCGCATTTGGCCATTGACATCAGAAATCAGTTTTGAAAGCACTGAATTCTACAGGCATGACTTGGGGAAGGATAATATCAGCATTTCTTTGATTGTTTTTCACGGCCTTCATTTTAAGAGATCATAGTCCAATATTGATACCATGACAAATCCTTGTTGTTGTACAGTATTGTATAATACAGGATTAAAGGTTGCGTACTCTTCAAGTAGAGTTTGGCGATCTATAATAACTTCATAAAGTCATTATACATATAAACATTAATGTAAATACACAAAAAGCTTTGGCCAACAGTTAAAACAGCATTATCGAGGACCCTCACCTAAAGAGAGATACATTACCTTTTATACAAATTATTATCTCTCAAAGTCTATTTTGAAGGAACTTTAATATATAATCCTACAACATTTGATTCCTAGCTTGTATCACATAGTATTGCCATGTAGTACTTACGTATTAAGCATAAAGTTTAAGGATTACTCAGCCGACTGATCATAATTAAATAATTAAGGACCCTACTATAAATCTTGTTACTATGATATTATGATATGATACTCGGACTTTTTTTGTAAAAATCAATGCTAAAAGCGACATTGCATTTGGAGTGAATAAAGCTAATTAATGCATATCTCGGCTGCCTGCAGTTAACAAAAATGTCTTTGATCTTTGAAACCAAATCATTAAAAAAAGTTTGTAACAAAGATATATTTTGGTTTGTTTCCTTTGGAGCGAAAAGTGCATGCACGAAATCGTTACCAAACTGTTGATCAATTTAATCATTTACACTTTAACTCAATTACTTAATTTTAAAGTGTATAACGCTATATATATGCTGCAAAATAGTGTTTGAATTTTAAAAAATAATAATACCTTAATTGCTTGTATGAAATGAAATATGTGAGTAAATTGCCTTAAAAGCAAATGGCGCATCATCATCATCTTCAGTAATCGCCTCACTCTTCATAGAGCATAATCGCGATGAAACTAAAACTATGTACATGCGCAGCAATTGGTTTCCTCTTTACAGTTAAAAATTGTCATCTTTTTAAAAACTGGTAAAAACTGGCAATGTGTCTAGTTGGTGGTTGTGTGTTTCATCAGCGCCGACTTGAACCCCTCCAAGGTTGGTTTCTCAACAACTTGAATGGGTAGGCGATTCCAGAGGATGCTGGTGGCCGGAAAGAAGCTGTTCTGGTACACATATTTCTTGCAAGTGAGCTGGCTGAGTTGTTGTGGGTTGCCTCTTGATGTTCTTGCATTACGTAGCGGGGGATCTGGTGTGAAATCTACAAAGTCATGCTTGATTTTGTAGAGCATGGTGACTCTTGCCATGTCCCGTCTCTTCTGTAGAGTGGTCCAGTGTAGTGAGTTTACCATCTCTGTGACACTGCTCTGGCGTGAGTAGTCGTTCTTGACAAACCGTGCTGCTCTTCTTTGTACCATCTCTAGTTGGTTGATGTGGCTGTCAGCAGCAGGTGACCATACAGAGGAGGCATACTCAACGCTTGGCCGTACGTAGGTGTTGTAGGCTTTGGCTTTGGCATCTGGTGGGCTTGACCGGATGTTTCGGCGCAGGAAAGCTAGGGTTGAGTTGGCTTTTTTCGTTATGTTGTCGATGTGGCATTTCCAAGATAGGTCTGGTGTGATGGTAACTCCAAGATACTTGGCCTGGTTGGTTACGTTGAGGGTTGTCTGGTGTATATGGGAAGATAATGGGGTTCCTCTTGGTGGTAATTCGGATGACCTCACATTTGGCAGCATTGAACTCCATTTGCCATTCCTTCTCCCAGACTTGGAGACTGTCAAGGTCGTCTTGTAGGGCACGGGCATCATCCTGCATAATCATTTATCGTCATATCGAGGAGATAGTCATCAGCAAACATGCAAGTCCTCGACTCTACCCAAGACGGTAGGTCGTTGATGAAAGCGAGGAAGAGCAGAGGACCTAAGACGCTGCCCTGGGGCACTCCGGAGGTGACAGAGGATGTGTGTGAGTGTGAGCCTTCCAGGACCACGCACTGTGTTCTGCCAAAGAGGAATCCTTGGACCCATTTTAATGTGTTGCCTCTGACCCCATAATTGTCGTGTGTGTGAGACCTTGTCGAATGCTTTGCTGAAATCGAGCAGGATAGCGTCTATTTGTTCATTTTTGTCAAGTCCTTTGACAAGGTTGTTCACAGTGGTGAGTAGCTGTGATTCACAGGAACGACTGCGTCGGAAGCTATGCTGGAAGTCCGACAGTATGTTGTTGTTGTCGAAATGAGCCATGATGTTGATAACAATTATATGTTCCAGGATCTTACAAGAGATTGATGTGAGAGAGATAGATCTGTAGTTGGATGGTGTAGATCTGTTTCCTTTCTTGAAGATTGGGGAGACATCAGCTGTTTTCCAGTCAGCTGGGAGTGTACCACTGTCTAGAGAAAGCTGGTAGATCCTGGTCATGCCTGGGGCCAGTTCCTTGGCACAGAGTTTGAGGAGTCTGGTGGGGACTTTATCTGGGCCTGCAGCTTTGTGTGGCTTAAGTCCAAGGAGAAGCTTGAGACACCCTTCTCTGTCACAGTAATGTGGCTCATATCTGAAATATGGCATTTTGAAAGTGTGGCGGGTTTGAGTCATCTTCCTTAGTGAAAACAGAGGTGAACTGGTCATTAAGTATGTCAGCTTTCTGTTTGCTTCCACTGAAGGTTATCCCGTCTTTCTTCAAGTGTGCTACTCCAAAGTTTTCTTTTTACCTGGATTTGATATACTGCAAGAAGACTTTGGGGTTTTCATGGTCCTTGAGGCAACATGGTGGTCATGTGCACGCCTACATGTCAGCTGAGCTTGGCGCTTGATAGCTATGTATCTATCCCAGTCATGTTGGGTGTTAGATTGCCTTGCACGCTTGAACCAGCGTTTCTTCTGCCGTGTGATACGTCTGATGTCTCTGGTAACCCAGGATTGGTTGTATCTTTGTGATGTCTGTCTTGCTGGCAACTATAAGTGTATGAGATCATTGCTTAGCGAAAAACATCATACAGAATAAAGAAGCATAGCATGTATTTCTTTTGTTCCATAACATTTTATTCTGTTTATGTGTGTGAAATAACACAGGCATTCTATATTATGTAACGCTTTCGAAAATGACCATATGATACGGTGGCATAAAGGGGCCATCACAAATATTTTTTTCTACCAGGTGCGCACGTGATAGCTACTATGTGCGCACGGGATAGCTACTACGTGCGCATGCGATAGCAACCACGTGTGTACGCGATAGCTGCTACGTGCGCACGTCCAAATTACAACGTGCGCACGCGATAGCTATGTGCACATAATGATTGACCAACGAAGGGGCTATCGCGTGCGCACATGATAGATAAAATATTTCTGATGTTCCCTCTATGCCACCGTAATATGATTTTAAAAAGACCATTATTCTTTAAAATTCTTAAATGCTATATAAAATATTTCATTAGATATATAGCTTTATACTTTTTCATGTACAGATGCTAAAACTCACATGGAGATTTTAGGTCAAACTGTAGGTGTAATTGATTTTTTTATTGTTGATCTCAGGCTTTCAAAATATTTCAAAATTTAATTGTGACGACAGGCAATGGTATATCTGAATCCGAGAACATCGCCTCCCTTTATGTACCTTTTGTCAGAATAGGGAATTTTCTGTACTAAGTATTTAATAGCTAATTTAATACTTATACTCCGGTTTCGTTGATGGATACTTGAAAAGCATGAAACATCCCCTTTGTGGAACTGTATTTTAAAGTACTGGGCATTGTTTCAAGTAACAAAATTATAGGCCTACTCACTGGGCTAATTTCATTGTATGAAGTATCGTTGGGTGGCTGAGAGTCGTAAAGGAGAAACAACGTATATAAGCCACATGTACAAAGTGAGAAAAAATCTGGGCAGGATAGGCTGTTGCTTTACTAGAACTTCTTATTTGTCTACACATAAAACAATCTGCAGTTTACTATGACCATCTGAATAGGTATTTTAGTAAGATCTCGTTGTCGAACTTAGAACCTCCATTCCGTCCGTTAATCTATTAACAAGACCGGGCGTTAAGATACAAGACGATAATAACACAGGCTTCGGTAAAATGGCAATATCTTAAAATTAAGTATGATGAGATTTGACTATCAAAAGGATGAGCAACATATATAGTCTTTTACGTCGACTACTTAATGCAATGTCATCTTATATGGACACGCTATATATAGTAACATCTTCATAAAACAATGAGACATTAAGGCAATAATTATCGCCTTTAAGGAGAATCACATTTGAGAATGTTTTATTTGAGCCTTTTTTTAATCAGAAATGTGCCAAAATTGGGATAGTTTAACTTTTTATATAAAACGAAAACCACCAGTCAACCTTTTCCTTTTTTGGAGACTATAACAATATCACATATAGTCGTAAAAAGAAAAACGATTATCTCCCATGGACATGCGCAGAGACTTAGCAACCAATGTACACAGTTTGCAGCATAATATCGGTAAGTACAGTTGTGTTTATTTTTGTGTGATCGTTTAAAATAATTGGGTATGCAAGTTTTAGTGATATTATTTCAAAAGTTATTTTTAATCACACTATTATTCAAAGATGATTACTATTATTTAAGTTCAGAAAGCAATACTATTATATTGATAAATTAGATGCTATAAACTGATAAAGTTGTATCCATGACCATGATGACTTGCCTGGACTCATGCACATCATGACATGGGACAATATGCAGTTTATTTGCTTTGCTTACTCGGTAAACAGGGAAAATCTATTGATCAAGTTTGAGTAACCTAGCTATAATTTAGTGATAATAGATTGAAATTTATAATATTTTCTGTTGAAATAGAAAAAATTTAATAACCAAATCTCTAAGCAAACACGTTAGAGTTTTGGGTTCTAGTCCAGTTCCACAACTTCCTATAATTTCTGTAGCAAAAAATGACAGCAAACACCCATGGTAACTGCCAAAATGCACCAACTAATGATTTGTGTTCTTACATGTAGATTTAATAAATTAATTGTATTATAAATGATATTCATCAGGGGTTTGACATAAAAGCCGTACAAGGATGATAGATTGTAGATCTATTCTATACATTGACACTCTTTTCTATTCCAGGAAAACAACATTAAGTTATAAAGAAGGATAAGAAACCATGGGACAAGCACTGCAACGTGCTGCCCAGTGGACCTCTGCAAAGGGAGGTTCAGGTGGGAAGCTCGAATTTACAAAACTAAATGAAGATCTGCTCAATGCGATTATGAACTGGGTTGATGGTTTCGGTAGTAAATACCCTGAAGAAGCAAAACTTGTATTCAAATCACCCCTGACATGGATAACTACGCTTAGACCAGATAAACTATCTGGAGGTTTTACTGAAAAGTAAGGAATAGTTTTATTCTTTTGACATAACATTTAATAAAGTCAAGAGAAGAGTAATTCTTAGTAGAAAAATACTTATTTTGTGGTTAGAAACTTTTGTTTATGGTGTTGGCTGAGTAATTAAGGTTGCTGACTTTAAATTACCACTCTGCACCTGTTTTGAATCTGAATTCAACTTTTGTTTTTTTACCAGTTAATAAAGTTTGATTAAAATGTAGAACTTGAAATATCCTGGTATCATCATCCAACAGTAAACATTGAAAGAACTTTGCCATATAAGATTGTTTTATTGATAAATGAAATAAATTAGATACAGTTTACCTCTATTGAAGTTAACTGTTACATAAACAGATGACACATAAATGTCCACATCTGTTATTCAATGGGGGTATATTGGCTGTTTTGGGGAAATCACAAGAGCAGTCACCTTAAATGATTAATGCTATGAAGGTATTTTTTGTGTAGTAATCTTTATACATGTTTTCTAGGGGAGAAGAAATGGTATCAACACAGACAAGTGAAAAAGATGGAACTCCCATGTTGACATTGAAAAAAGTCAGCACTAATGAATACTCAGTGACTTCTATGTCTCTTGAGTTTTGTGAGAGTGTACTAAGAATGGCTGGAGACCAGAAGCTAATGGAAGTTCGCAGTTGTCTAGAAGGTAATATACAATTATTTCAAGACAAAAAATTTTCAGTATGTAAATCATTTACTTAAGTAGAGGATGCTGCAGACAGGGTGTCTATGGTTGTTACTTCAAACCACTTTACCCTCACCGCCGTGGGTTCAGGGGACTTTGCATTCTTTCTTGTGAGTAAGTTATTTAGCTGAGCCTACAGAACATTGGTGGTTCTACTCATGTGCCTGTCATTAAGAATGCACATAGGGGCACCTGAGGTCTTCCTTCACCAGTAATGCTGGAAAGTTGCCGTTGACCTCTACTGTGCTGGTATGATGTAAAAACCCAAACATCAAACAAATAGTTACTAACTATTAATGGAGAGCTAGGAGTATCAGTACAAGCCTTTGCTATTTTTTATTCAGATTGCAAATGAAATAAAAAGTCAATATTATTAGACCTTTAGAAAGTCGCAGTTTTACATCTGACTATGTGTGCAGTTAAAACATTTGTATATAATTTGCTCTGTTGTTTTCAGCTAACCGTGACCCTGCTACAAAAATGCTTGGAGATAGATTTGCTACTGTAGAAGGCGATGATAATTCTATATACAGGTAACATATTCTTTCTTTTAGAAGAGATGTTATTAAAAAATTCAAAAAAAACAATTATTGCTAAGTAAGAAACTTAGTATGTGACTGATAGATTTAATTCTTTTGAAATTGATCGATAGGTTGACTGTTGCAATTTATTATAAAAGAAATAACATTCAATGAAATTTAACAGTACACATTGAAAAATTAGGAATATCTTTATATGTAATTACCCTTTGAATGCTATACTAGTTTTAATAAAAGTTAGGAGCTTCCATTATAGAGCCAGACCAGTGTGAACATCCAATTGCAGTCTCACAAGGCTGTACTATTTATTGTTTGTTGCTCAATTTGAGTTCTCAGATACCATCATTCCCTGTTAATACTAATATCAGATAAATCAGTGAACTTTTAAGGCATGTTCATCACACAAATACAGTACTGGACATAATAGGTTAATGCCTGAATTAACAAATTTTGGCACTGAAAACAGAAATATGGCACCTGATGATTTATCTCCCGCCAAAAAGTTTAAATAATTTAAATGATAATAATAACAATTCCCCACAATTATTTTCTAATAAATATCCTATTAGAATTTGCTTTCTGTAAGATTTAAAGCTGCTGCATCCAGATGAGTAAAATTATTTCTAGAAATTCAATCTTAGAAAAATGTACTAGGATCTTAAGAAAAGTAAAAATATTCAATATTTAATTAATTATTTAGGAGCCTACATATTATGTGAGATTAATGACCGATTTTGCAGTATCAGTCACTATCTTTCTACTGCGTTACTAACACAGTCTAGGTATTTATGTATATTTTATAGGCTCCTTTAGGTAATTTACGTGGATTGTAAGTGCCGTTTGCAGTGTGTAAATTACTTTCTTTGTTCACTTCACAGTATTTTATTTTTAAATACATTTTTAAAATTTTCATGAAATTAGCATGAATCTGGAGGCATGCTGCTTTAACATCATGAGTATTGTCACTTTTGTTTGTATGTGCAGCAAAATTTCCTGAAATTCCCCTTCATATAGAAACAGGTCAAAGAGAGGGCTCTAACAAACAACTTGTAATTTCAGGTTTATTGAAGAGATTACTAAAGAGATTGAGCAAGTAGCCAAACAGGAAGGTGGAGAAGGTGGTCACAGCGAGATAGAAGAGAAGAAGTTGCAACTTAAACTTCAGCTTCAGATCAACCGTCTTGACCAGCAGTTACTTCAACAGTCCATTCAACAAATTGCTGGGTTAGTTTATACGAATTAATTTTAGTTTGATTGTGTTGGCAGCTATACTCATATTGAAACACTCTTAAATCCGTTCCTGGAACCAACCAGTACTAGTACCAGTTCTAAGCAATGAGTGTAAAGTTTCTTGCTCACAGAAACAACAGCTTGTCCCTGAAGGGGTTCGAACCAACACAGTCAGCAATCCTTTAGATTAATAATCTGACACATTAACCACTTGGCCATTGTTGGTAATTATTTATAGGCATATTAATTGCCATTATCAAATAAGATACTTTCTCTTTGAGGAATAAGTGTAAAATATTCTTAAATGATTTTATGTGTAAAGGTGTGATTGTGAACAGTTTTAAATAATCTCACCTGTTGGTGTTACCTCATAATGTAACATAGACTTTTATGCCAAATAGATGAGCAGAGCTGAAATATCTTTAAATGAATTCTGTTGTTGTTTTCAGTGAAGTGAGGTTAACACCACTTACTGTAGATGGTGAAGTAAATATTTTGCAGCAACTGTCAGGCACTGATGAGGAGAAATACTGTCTCGAATCAATAGAATACTGGGGTAGGTTTTTTATTTTCTGCTCTTGATTTATCAGAGGAGAAAATGGTCAACTGACTCAACTCCTTTGATTTTATATACATGGAAGCTGCATATGCAACAAAAATGATATACATGTAGTACTTTGTAAAAAGTTGTAAATTGGTCACTTTGTCATACTTAGTTGCTTTTGTAACATAAAACTTTTAGTTTTAGTCTAGAAACCTATATTTCTTACAAGTTTATAATTTCACAAATTTAAATGAATGTTACTTTTGACAAAATCCTTTAATTGCTGACCATTGGGAATGGCATTGTTGCCATTAAGTCTGTCAATTTATTCTTGTTGAAGATCTTGTTTTATTATAGGCTGCATCCTCATTCATACATATTTAGAAATTTTGTGAGCAAATTTCTGACTTGTTACATTTTTTCATTGTCTTTGCAGGAGACGGTTATATCTTCCAAAATAAATGCAGAGCGCAACCATGGCGACAGTTGCATGGCGATATATGCTACTTGCAGATTAAACCTCATGACACAGGCTTTGTCTATGTGACTGCCAATACCAGTGGATATTATTGCAATAGTGTAAGTTTTACTATCGTGCCCATAATGTCATGAAGTTTCTGATCAGAAAGCATAAAAGGTGTCAAAAATATTTTTGATTCCATTAAGGAGATAAATAAATTTGATTATATTAAAGCCTTTAATGGTAGCATTATAAGACGTTAACAGAGGTTTGCCATTTAAGTCTAGATCAGGGTCATGCTACAAATGTGTGTTGTCTGACCAGGCTTATATTTAACTGTCCTCCAAATACTGCCAGGTTCTTCACACTACCAAGTCAACCAACCATTTAACTTAATATTTATTGTATAAGTGGCTAAGTTAGCGACATAGAAATATTGGTGAATTTAGCAAATTGATGAAAATCGTTTTAATTTTCTCTAGAGTTATTATCAACAAAACTATCATTAAATTCTACCCTTTTACGATTTGCTAATATTTTCTCACATTATATGTCGAGAATTTTAAATCTGTTAACTTTTCAAGACATGGAAATATCCACTTATACATTACATGATTTTAATAGCATGGATATTTTTATTTCAGGGAGTTGATCCAAACAAAGCAGGGGAACTTGATTACACAAAACAGGGTGACTCCTACAGGGAACTTGTTACATTATTGAAAGAAAAGAGCCCTAAGTTTTCAGAGATGATTGAAAAACAAGCTTTTGCTCTCAAGGTAAGCTGATCAACTTAACTTTATGTTGCCATGGTGATTTAACTGGTAATGCTAGGCAGCTTTAAATAAAAACTGTTCTAATGATTAAAAATGTCAAAGTCAAGTGTATAAATTAAGTAGTTTAACTTAGCCTAATGTATTTTCCTACATATTAAATTTCTCTTACTATATTAGTAACAGGATAGAACTTTACTTTAATTTAAAAATTATAATTTCCATATGGTCTCCTTCTCTAAGGGGCCAGTCAATATCTCGCCTGTTGACATACATGTGAGATTTTGACTCATTTTAACAGATTAAGAAGCCATGCTAAAATTTTCCAACTAAAATATCTTGGAATTTACTTTTCTTATGAGTTCTTTCCCTTGAATAGATTGGGTCAAAATTATTTTCTAAAGATGTTGTAAAAAAAATTGAACAAAACTGAAAATTATTTTTCTTGGTAAATTGAGGAATGTAATGTCAATACAATAATTGCGATGTAAAGGGCTTGAGCAAAAAAAATAGATTGAAATAACTGATCTGTATATATTTCCTGGGTTAAAAAACTACAGTTATTTACAAGGGGAGTGGTGGCCTAGTGGGTAAGGTGTCTGCATCTCAACCCAGGGATTATGGGTTCGAGCCCTAATCAGGTCATAGCCATGCTTCATCATATGACACCAGTACTGGATGGTTCCAGGAAGCGAACTCAAAAGTGATAAATGTTAGTTGCAAGAACTTGTTTCGCAATCAAGCTTAAATAAATGAGCCGCGTCACGACAAAACATAATGGGTTTGCGACCAGCATGGATCCAGACCAGCCTGCGCATCCGCGCAGTCTGATCAGGATCCATGCTGTTCACTAACTATCAGTTTCTCTACTTGTAATAGAGTTGGTAAGCGAACAGCATGGATCCTGATCAGACTGTGCGTATGCGCAGGCTGGTCTGGATCCATGCTGGTCGCAAACCATTATGTTGGCTTTGTTGTGACGCGGCTCAAATATGTTTGAACCAACAGTTATTTACACCAAAACTAAGGTACTTTATGAAATCTTACAGGTGAAGGAGAAAGATGATTCGATGTTGATTCAGAAAGAAACAAAACAAGATCAGGATGGTGACGATTACAACAGGGAAAAATCACAAGACCATAAACTAACAAAGGAATACTCAAAAGATAAAGACACCAAACAAAAGAGCAAATCACAGAAAAAGAAGAAGTTAGAACCCTCACTAAAGTGGCGGGCACTTGGAATGGAGGAATATAAAGAAAGGTGAGTTATTAATAGATGTTATAAAAGTCATTACTTGATGTGAAGGGATGGAGAAATATAGGGACAAAATTTCAAGGATGGTGGGTTATTGTACTGAATTTGTCTCCAGCATAAACTGTGTACATGCAACTTCATATTAAATAACCACTGTCCATTGAAGATATTCATTTGAAATTTCAGACATGTCTTTCAATGATAAATGTCAATTATTTGCTAGGATCTATAGTTCTATTTTTGATGTTCACTGAATGATTCGCATTTTGTGAATTTCCTCTATTGTCCTTGCTCTTGTTTTACTATCACTCTAAATAAAGTCAAGCGTGCTGTCTGAATGGCAGCACTTATTTTTATTTACATTATGCTAGCTAAAATATATTGAACAATATCAAGTTTTACAAGACATTGACAAGACATTGCTTTATTAAAGCAGCTAACATTGTTTTGTATTGATCATAACTGGCTAAACTACTCATATCTCAACATGTAAGTATACCTGGAATTACTGTTGAGTATACCTCATTTTAACTGGAATATTATGTAATTATTTTCAGTGAACGAGAGAAAGAAAAGAAAGTAGTAAAAAAGAAGCAAGCTCCTAGCCGTATGAAGAGTAAAACTCCGATTGAGGCTGAGGACAGTTTCAGCGAGAGTTCATCCGAGAGTGAAGAGGAAGAGGAGGCTGTCGAGAGGCGAAGTGAAACTAACGCTGATTTACCCTCAGAATACTGGCAAATACAGAAACTTGTCAAATATTTGAAGGTTTGTCTTCCATATTTTGCTTGACTATTTGAAGTACATTAAGAGCTATTGTACTCACCCAGGCGTCTGCGTATTTTTACAATAAATTTCTGAGAATACCCGAAGACACTGGCCTACTGACAACTCCTGTTGTTTTTTTAATGCCTTTGAGGAAAAAAAAGAACTGGGGGGGGTTTACACTTACAGATTTTTTTTCAGTAATTTATTAGTTTATTTGCTGGTATGTTCAATATTTGGTATGTAGATATTTTGGGTAGACCACTTAAGAGGTTTGATAGGGTCAGATGACAACAAAATGATTTTGTTTAACTTTTTAAAGGAAATAAATGTTGTCTGCTAGGATATTGACTATATTTCTATAGTCTTTTTCATACCATGGAATTGATTGTAAATTTGAGGAGAATAAAAGACAAATATCAATACAAGGTGAAGATGTTTAAAATATCAAGGGAAGTAACTCAAAGTGTCATAATATGTACTATATATATATAGTAGCCTCCCTTACACCATACAACATATTTTCTTATATGAATTTGGTCATGGAAGTTTAAAAATTTTCAAAACTTAAAAATTTATTAAAATAATCATGTTTTTTTATATATTTTATCCAGGGAGGTAACCAAACAGCTACAATAATTGCATTGTGTTCTATGCGAGACTTTAACCTTGCTCAAGAGACTTGCCAGTTGGCCATTAGAGATGTTGGTGGGCTGGAAGTACTAATTAATTTATTGGATACAGAAGAAATTAAATGCAAGGTATGTTGATATCGGTGAATTTTTAGCCAATTTGTTTTTTTGTTTTTTTTTAAATTTTCATAAAATTTTAAAATGGATCAAGGCAATTGTTAAAATGTCAGCTGACAGTAGATTGGTCACCTCTGTCCATGTGAGGGGTTTGTGTTTGAAATTATACATCATGTGATGCCTAGGATTTGCCTTAACTAACTGCATTGCTAGACATGACAATTTTATGTCCCTTAATATCCCCTCATTTATTTTTATGATTCCAAAATTACTTTTTCAAACTTAATATTGGATTCTCTATATGATAATTGATGTGTACTATTCTTAATTCTACATATTTGATGTTTGAAATTTCACTCAAAACAGTTTTTGTCTTATATATACATTAGAATTATTCAAATTAATATATGGTGATCAAATCAGATTTATGTAAACTCTAAATATTAACTTCCTTTCAGATCGGTTCCCTAAAAATCTTAAAAGAGATTTCCCGCAATATACAAATCAGACGTGCCATTGCAGATCTTGGGGGTCTACAGACCATGGTTAAGATTCTTCGTGACCCCGACAAGGATCTTAAATGTTTGGCCGCAGAAACTATTGCAAATGTAGCCAAGTTCAGGCGTGCACGTAGAACAGTAAGGCAGCATGGAGGAATCAAGAAATTGGTGCGTTATAGTGTTTATAAGTACAGAAATGTACCATAAAACGCCTTATATATCATTCTCGTTTTTGTTTTTTTGCGTAAAGTTATCCCAAAAACAAAACTCCATGTGAACTTAACGGCACATACTTTCTCATACATACAAGTAGATTTTCTTTTATGTTTTATAAGTATATGTTAGCCTACACTTCTACAGTCTTTTGAATTTCTTTATTTCTCAAATTTGTTCTATTATTTTCTTTTACACAGATTAGTTTTAAAGCCAACTTAGTGTTAACAAAATAAACCAAAGAAATATTTTTTGTATACTAAGTCACTATTTGACAGAAGTTACTTATAACTTTTAGGTCGGCCTTCTTGACTGTGCGCCTCTTACTGGTCACATGACACCAGAGTTGGAGCGTGATGTTCAGGTGGCACGATGTGGCGCCCTTGCCCTCTGGAGCTGTAGCAAGAGTACAAAGAACAAAGAAGCTATGAGGAAAGCTGGCGCTATTCCATTACTGGCAAAGTTACTGAAATCAACACATGAAGACATGCTGATACCAGTGGTTGGTACTCTACAAGAATGTGCCTCAGAGGTGAGTTTGGAAAGGAAATTGAAAAAAAAAAAACAGTGTTAAAAATAAATGTGATGTGAAATATTATTCAAATCTAAAAAAAGATAAGATGATTTTGACTCAAGATTTCTGAGATTTTCTGTTTTATAGTTTTAAATAAAAAGGCTGATAAATTGGATTTTGATAATACTTTTTTAGATACACGTATAATAAAAAAAGTAGTGAAGTTTGATAAAATGAAAGTTATGTATTGAAATAGTAGTAAGTATGTAAACAGTCTATGTATGAAGAATCAGCCTCTATATAAGTAGTTCCAATGATTCAAAGACTATTTTCCTTATAGAATTTTGTGTCATGAACATCTAAAAAGTATATATCCAAAACTCAAATGTTTACTTTGGTTGCCTTGCATTTTAAATTGACTTAAAACATCTTATTATATTAACATATTTTATGGAATATTTCAGCCTAGCTACAGACTTGCAATCAGGACAGAGGGTATGATAGAAGACTTGGTAAAGAATCTCAAATCAGCTGATCCAGAGTTACAGATGCATTGTGCCTCAGCTATCTTCAAGGTAAAACAATTGGCCCTGCATTTGTTCAGACTTAGACTTAATTTTTAACTCATCTGTTTCGAATATACGGTCAATATAAGCAAAGTTTACATTTTATAAATGCCCCTAAAAACTGATGCAATTGATCACTTAAAAGCGATTACAATGTTGCTTAGCAACCATCTAAATAGTGATAATTTTTTTTTTTTTAATATATTTTTACTGAGTTTGATTTATCCCACAAACAATATTGGAAAAAATTACGTAAAGGATTGACATATAGCAAGATTCTTTGCAATGTTATTGTTATGTTATGCAGTTGCTTTAGATTATTTTTTGCTTTTTATCTTTGTTGAAATGTGTTATATAGCATTTTAAAATTTATTTATTCAGTGCGCTGAGGAGAAAGAAACTCGGGACCTGGTCAGACAGTATGGTGGGTTGGATCCACTGGTGGCTTTGTTACAGCAGAGTGACAACAAGGAACTGCTGGCTGCAGCAACTGGTGCCATCTGGAAGTGCGCTATAAGTACAGAGAATGTAAAACGATTCCAAGATCTCAAGGCTATTGAATTACTCGTCAGTTTGTTGAATGACCAGCCTGAAGAGGTAAACTTCTTGTCTAGGTTTCTTTCCTTTATTTGTTGAGCAGAAATCTGTCCATTAGAATTAATTTTAGTTTGTGTTGGAAGCAATAAGCTTAATGAAACAGTCTCACATCATTTCTTCCAACCAATGAGTGCATTAAACAGTGTCTTCAAGGAAGCAACCGCTTGCCCCTGACAGAGTTTGAACCCATGTGACCAGTAATACCTAGACTATATTTTTGACTGTTTTTTTGAAATTTGCATGTACATATGTAATATCTCCATGAAATGCAAACAGATTTTTTTAATATCATCTGATTAATAACTAGGTTTGTTAAAAATATATTGTGCTGTAAAACATGTCTTTACTTTGCAGGTTTTAGTGAATGTCGTAGGTGCTTTAGGGGAACTAGCAAAGGAAACGCCAAATAGACAGTCAATACGAAAGGCAGGCGGTATTTCACCGTTGGTTAACTTACTAACGGGAACTAACCAGGCTCTCTTGGTCAATGTTACAAAAGCTGTAGGGCAGTGTGCAGAAGAACAAGATAACATGGTGTAAGTTAATATATTTCATAAAATAAAAGCTATCCGTTTATTTAAGTGTCATTCACTGTGGTTCTGCACTGGTTTGTGCTTCGATATGTAACCTAAATAAGACAAAGGGTCATTTGTATTTGAAAGTCATAGTTACTTATTCTTTTAATTTCTTTTTATACTGTGTTGGTTTGACGTAAAACCCAACAAAAACTTTTTTTAAAACATAGGAAATTTTTGCATTTAAGCTCTCATTGCATATCGAAATATTGTTACAGAATGGTGATTGTGCCATGTAAGTGTAGGTTTTTTTTTGTTTTTTGTTTTCAGTATTATAGACAGATTGGATGGTGTAAGGTTGCTATGGTCATTGCTTAAAAATCAGAACCCAGATGTTCAAGCGAGTGCAGCCTGGGCTATTTGTCCATGTATAGAAAATGCTAAGGTAATAATGCCTTTACATGTATATCTACAATTTCTAACACCACTTTTTGAAAAACAAAACCATTTGTTTGTGTCAGATATAACCCTTTACTTCAAATAAGGATTCCCATGGCTAATGATGTATTAAATGATGTTTTGCTAACTTGTGTTGAAGACCACCTCTGAATTAAAATCACATTGTAAATAAAGGTCACTCTCTGACAACCCTTCAATGATTAAGTAGAACAAAGTTACCTCCATATAAAGCCCACTTACCGATAAAGGTCATGTTCAGTCTAACCATTTGATGACCTTTGTTCACTGGTTTGGCTGTAATGGGCATGTATCTCTGAAATTCATTTACAGTTGTAGAAGTATTCCTCATTTTGAGGGTCTAAATGAAATTTATGATATTATACATTGTTTGGCCTTTTATGTACATCTAAATTTTTAACCAATAGTTCATATATTTTTAGGATGCGGGTGAAATGGTGCGGTCATTTGTTGGCGGCCTAGAGCTGATAGTCAGTTTGTTAAAATCTGATCACAAGGAGGTGCTAGCCAGCGTGTGTGCTGCTATAGCTAACATTGCCAAAGATGAGGAAAACCTGGCTGTTATAACAGATCATGGAGTGGTGCCCATGTTAGCTAGATTAACTAATACTGTGAGTATTTCACTTACCTTACAATGATTAGTAATACCAATTAAAGTTGTGTTTTAAGGCATTGTACATTGTTTTAAGAAGTTGTTGGAACCAAGGGAGGTAATTTGTAGTATCATTTGACAAAGAATCATAAAAATCAAGAGATTTAAACTTTATGCAAGGTTTATGGTAGTATAGAAGTGTTATATATAGTTTGTTACAAGTAAACAAGGAACAAATCATTATTTCTGATTTAAAGGTAATAATTAGGCATTTTAAGCCATATCTTAATATTTTGAAAGCTGTCACAAGCAATATTTTACAGGTAAAAGACAATTGCAAATATTGAATAAAACTATAATATATAGATTTACACTGTCTACTGGTACAGACTGGAATGTCTGGCCAAAGGGTAACTGTTAACAGGCTCTACAATAAACGAGGTAACGAGGCTCTACACTAAACAGTTACCCAAGAGTTAGACCATTCCAGTCTGTGACGACAGCTGATGTTTGATTTTTTTTCTTGCATATAACATATTGATAATATGAAAAATTACGGAAACTAATATTTTCTTTTAGCATTTGAAAAATTCTCATGGGAATGACATTAAAAAAGCACATGACTTGTCTTACAGTGGTGTAAAAAGACTAAATAATCCTGTCTTACAGTGGTGTAAACAGACTAAATAATCCTGTCATTTACAATTGTAACTGATTTACCAGTGATGAAACATATATCTTATATCATATTTTGTGTACATTTATTATGGCTCATCTCATGAATTTCTGTCATTATTTTTTAATAACAAGCAATGATTATAAACTGTTACAAAACTATTATTAACATTTCATCAAAGTTTATTCTCATTTGGCCTACTTCAAATCTCTTGTTATGGCATACGTTGACTAGAAAATTCTAGATAAATGCAACCTGTAGCTGTATAATTGTCAGACGTAGGCCGTCACATGCTGAATTTTTCCAATACATCAGCTTCTCTGTAGAATGTCACGGCCACTGGTAATCATTTCCATGCATAATTCATAAAGCTGTTTACTTCCAATAAGTTATTTTATTTTTAGCATGGGCATACTTCTAGCTATCAATTGTTTTTATGCAATTATTCATTTGATATTCTCCTAAAATGTTATATGCTTGCATACAAAATACCAAACGTCAAATTGGAAAACTAGAAATTTTGACATTTTTAGATGTTCTTTAAATATTGGCTATACTTGTTTTGCTAAACTCTTAATGCGTAAATAATTATCTTTCTGGCCATTTATTTTTGTTCCTGCATTTGGGACTTCAGTTGCTAATTTATTTCACGCTCTCCAGATTTTGCGCTGATCGTGATGATAAACATCACTACTAATGGTTTTGCTGTTGAAACAAAAAGAGAATAATTTCCACTTTCGTTACATGTTGAAATATCAATGCCGAGGCTCAATATTTAATGACATAAGTGGTATCATTAATAGAGTTGGAAATCCAATGTAATCATGCTAGTTGATCAACAACAAAGCACAGGACTCTCATATCGTATTGATTTTCCTGGTAATATATAAATAAAAATGAAGTTCAAATTTGCAAACCTCTCAAATTTCACTGACATTGTGTAGTAGTTTATTGATTAGATATTTAGGTCAGGTTTTTTTTTATTAAATTTTATTCATACATCATGTGATGTAGTTGAAATGCCTTGTTAATGTGTCAGAATCACTTGACTACAATATAAATAAAGTTTATTATACATGAGTTTGTGGTTACCTTATGTTACGTAGGTGATACAACATGGTTTATCATTGTAATATTTTCTACACTGGTTTAGAAATGTTGAACATATTGTTTTTTTAAAATAACATTTTTGCCCACGGACATTTTTTCTGCAAAATACATTAATTTAGTTAAATTTGCCCATTTAAGTGGATGATTTTTTTTACCCCTGGTATTGCTTTAAGTTTGTACATTAGACCCAAGGTTAGCCAAAATCATCCTTCCTGTTTCAGCGCCATATGACCTAAACATGTATGATTTTACAAAAGCTTTCAACAACTTCTACTATTTGGGGAAAGTTTAAATCTCTAACTGCTGGTGGTGAAGAATTACTTACCTATGTAAAACCAGGTCTGTCTGCTTATTGATGCATCTTATACCTGTTAGTATTTTAGTACTAAACCATAAATCTTGTAGATAGTATAGAGCCACTGAAATCTCTTGAAATAATGACACTTCTACATACTTATAATGATTAATATTAATTTCTTTAACTAATAGTTAACATAAGAATATTTTTTTTCTTTACTTTTTGTATGGCATATTGCTCATACTATATGTATATGGTAGAGTACAAGGTATGTAAGTGTATTAGAAAATACAGGTGAAAATTAAAGATTTCACCGCCATAATAATGCATATATGCATACTGCTCGTGCTTATTGTCACACAAATTTAGAAAATGCCACTTTAACAATAAGTGAAAATTCATAAGAAAAATGTTTTTTAATTGTGAATTTTTTTATTATTTTTTTAAAAAACATTTCATTTTAGCTTCATCCCTTATGTTACCATTTTAAATCATCATATGAAATAATATGTGCATGTATAATTATGTACCAAATTGATTTTCTCGGAAGTTAGACAAATTAAATCCCTTTTAATTAAATTTCATCTATGATGTTTGTAAAGTCTGTATCATTACCAGTAATTATCTTTAATTTTTTGTTGTGTTTTATTTCTTTGTATGGTATATAGTATGGGAAAATGTCCGACAAGGTAACCATAGTTACTCCATGTAGACAATGTAGTCATTCTTTCTTCTGTCTATCCATTGCTGTCTATTTCTTCTTCTGTCTATCTCATAATATACTGAGTGTTTGTGCAGACTTAAAAATATTCAAACTATCTCCTGAGGAATGAATAAATATTTAATATATTACATACCAAGATATTTTTTATCTGATAAGCTGGCAAAAAATAAGACTAAATAAGTTGTACAATAGAAAAAGTTGTAAATACTTTCAATATAGGTCTATTTAATTCAATTGATAAGCTTTTTGGTTTATGTTTTCATTCATACTTTTTATATAAAGTCAATTTTACTCAAAAATTTACCAAATTCTGTCGCAAAAATGAATTTATAATTTTATGTTTTTTTAAAAAAAACAACAACAACCTATCAGTTCAGTTTTTAAAGAGTAGGTACATGTTTCATTTTTGTTTTTTTTATCTGCCACCTGCGTATTGTTTGATTTATTTAAGTTTTTTTTTCTCTCTCTGTTACACAATGTTATCTCCCTAGTTGAGTTTGTTTATCAGAGATAAACCCTTTGAGTGCTATATACATGTACAGTGATATTGATATGTCTATGCTCTTGATATGGCAAGACCTGGACAACCTGCTATTTATATATATAGTGATTATTGGCAGTTAAATTTGAAGAATCCTTTAAAATGGGAGCGTCTGTGGCCGAGTGTTTTTAAACCACTTGCCCTTCACCACTGTACGTTCAAATCCTGCAAGGGACTTTCAAAATACTTTCATTAGAGGAAGTTATCCAACTTGCTTACAGAATGTTAGTGGTTAATTCTACTCAGTTGGCCTGTTTATGCTTGAAATAATACACTGAGGGTTACCCGAGGTCAGTTCATTCATCAGTATTTTTTAAGCAGGAAAATTGCGCCATATGACTACTGTACTGTGTTGGTAAACTTAAACCCCACCCCTAAAAAAAAAAAATCCTTCAAACTTACAATTATGGGCAGTTCTGAATTCACGGTAAGTTTTCGAGTTCAGCCGGGTTTAGGGTTAACTGAGTCTGCACAAACCACTACCATTCTTGTCTTTATCTCTAGTGTTACATAATATACATGTATATCATGGTCTGGGTGCTTCTCGCCAACAATATGGTCTGTTCTATTGCAACCTTTCAGGTCAAGGTCTATTCTTATTCTTTTGAGAAGTATAGTTTTATGAGGAATTTTGAAAGGATGTATCAAGCAACTTCAAACAACTTTAATATAAATTTTGGTGAGCAGTCTCTTTCTTTGTAAGTTAGCCTTAGAAGTTCAATGGCTGAATCATGGGAATGTTAGAATTCAAATTTGCAGGTTTCTTCTTTGAAACTCCTGCTACTGGAACTTTTATAATATAAACAGTCTTTTACACACACAAAGAAAAAGCTGAGTGGTTAAGGTTTATGCTTATCAACCTGGGAATTCTGGGTTTGAGCCCTCATTGTGTGGTAGCCGTGGATACTTGGAAGTTCAAAAGGTTGGCGCTTAAGGTCACCCTAAAGTGTGATCAATTAGGTAACCAATTTAATACCCTTCACAGTTATATAAAATTTCTTGTACATGTAACATAATGACTTCTTTGAAATCTAAAGATTTCTTTGGAACTCTAAGATTCTCTTTAAAACCCAAAGGTGGCTTTGGACTCGAAGGTTGCTTTGGAATGACCTGTAAACAACTGTCATATTTCATATCTGGTTCAAGGTTAATTTGTCTGTTATTTAATCCATTTTAACTGTAAAGTTGTCTGTCTTTATAAAAAACAAGTTTCTTGTATTCTTATAGGTACATAACATAGGGGTATGGTTTTGATGTTTTAATGTATTTATAGTCTGTAAATGTTGTAGAAAATATTTAGTGTTTTGTTTAAAGGGACTCCACTGACATATTTTGACATGAAAGGTCTGGAAATCATTTTTGAAATTTAAATGTTCCATGTGATGTAGATCTGGACAAATAACATAATATGTGAAAAATTTCAGATCATTGGCTCACTCCATTTCACCTGAATAATTATTCAATTGTGAAAAATGACCTTAAATTGAAAAGCATTGCAATGCTTTTTATTCAGATCAGGCTAAGAATAACATTAAATTTATGAATTTGTAATTATTTCTGAGTATATTTCATAATTATCTTTTGTAAAACTTTCTATTTCAAGTGCCCCCAAGTGTAAGAAAATAAAGTTTTATGCTTTTTATGCTTTTTTACCTCAGTGGAGTTCCTTTGATAATGAAGCTTTAAATTGGTAATGAGTTATCATATAATAACTATTTTGATTAATATTTAAGACTGTCGGTAAAAAAAAATTATAGTGATTATATTATAATAAACAAAGATATGTTATTTATAGGTAGAAATGTGGTTGAAGAATCCAGTGATTTATATTTTAATGATACAAAATTGGTCAGTCTTTCAATGGTTCTGATTTCACAGTAATATTGTCCAAGTTGCTGACTTTTCATACACAGCTCCCCCACATCCTGAAACCATCGTGAATTTTAAGATTGAATAAAAGATGGTTAAAACTGAAGGACATATTTTTAGTGTAAAATTTTCCTTGATTCATTCCTCTATTAACTTATTATACCCAAATAAATTACAAAGAAGATTTTAATTAAGGGAAGACTGGTTTAAACTGGAGATAGAGGAAATGAACATTTGTAAGATAAAAATCTATAAATTTATCAATTATAGTTGATTTGTTGTTGTTTACTTCCTGACTGAATATTGGTTCGACATAAATCAATTATTTTCCTTAATAATATTTCATACACTTTTTTTGCCCCAATACATCCTGGCGTTCTTGTCAGGTTGAGAAATGAATTGTGTCTTATGAGTCTGTATCAGAGATAGATTTATTGACTGATACCATGATTAAGATCTACACGTCATTTGTGACATTTGTTCTTAATGGTACCCCATAGATATATAAACTAGTCACCAAGTTGTCAGATATATCGTGCTGAATATTGTACATGTCAAGGGTCACATGGCCATTGTTCATTGTAACAGGACTTATTTGTTTCAATTCAGTCTCAGGATCAGAATTCAATCTTTTTCAATATCAACCATAAAATATGACGATTTTTTGTAAAGAGAGGTGTTTTTTTTTTGTTTTTTTTTTTTGTTTTTGCTCAATTGAAGTTTTAATTATCTCATCTGACTAACTTATAGAAGAATCAGATCTTTAGCCAATATGTGACCCCAGCATGACATTCTGAATGACATGTTAAATGATTTAAAAGTATAAGTTTAAAATTTATTGGCAAAGATTTGTAATTATCAGCATTAATTTATTATATTATCTGCATAAATAAAATTTCAGTATGCAAATCAGCACAAAACGGGTGACAGAAAGGTAAAGTTGTTTCTATCACAGACTTACTGTGTGAAACTAAAAAGATACATAACAAATCAGCATGTTACAAAAATTGCGCTATTTTTCACAAACTGAGTAAATGCTTCATTTTTCTCCTCAAATTTGCTAATGATTATGCCCATAACAGCTACAATTTTTTTTGTACCTTATTTTTTGGCTTCCTGTTTAAGTAAAACTAGCCTAATTTGTGGTTTAAAAATTTGAGTGAATTTAAAATAACACAACAGTTTAAGTTCTAATACATCATTCTGCTAATTCAAGTTTATTTACATATTTTTAGTTTGTTGTTTAATTCTCTATCAATGAAAATTTGAATTAATATAATTATGAGTATTAATTTCTCTATTACATAATATTGAGAAAAAATTACATTTTGGCATATTTTGTTTCATATAAGAGAAGAATAAATTTAAAGTCCATAATTATAGTTACTGTAACAGTTGTTTTTCTGAAGCACAAACAAACAGTAAAAGTTATGGATAATATTATTATATCATTTTTTTCTTTATTTTATATCTTTTGAAATTTTGTGTAAAAATTACATATCAAAATACAAACCAGAAAGGTCAATAACTACATTGCATGACATTTTTAATTCAAATCACACATGTAATATTATTTTAACGACTTTCGTTAACCTATAACTGCAATCACTGCCTTTATAAATTTATTAACAACATTTATATAATTATAATGATCTTCAGGGCATAATAAAAATTGAGTTTTGAGACAGCCCATCTTGATTAAAATCTTTCTGAGTATTTATTTTTTTTACACTAGATTTCTTTATCTACTATTTTTATCATTATCACAAACTTGTCAAATGCACTTGGCAAATTTACAAGTAAAAAAAAAAGAAGAGAATGAGGACTTTGTGTTTTTATATAATTAGGTAATTCCTTAAGCTTTCAAATAAGGCTTAACTATTCAATTGATTAGATCTATTCAATTTCATAAATTAAAGAGCTATATAAGGTCACATTAAATAAGTTCAATATTTTTTTTTCAATATTAAACAGGCCTGAAAATCTGACAGTAATATGAACAGAAGATGAATAATTATTTTCAATATTTCAAGATTAAATTAAAGAACAAGGTTTAATAACTTAGTTAAGATTTTATAAGTCCCTTTAGTTATTAACTTATTAAATTTAATATTCTAGAACCTCAAGCTATTAGCTAAGTTTACAATTACAATAGAACCAGGCCAGACTGCAGGACAACTATCTTTAAATTTTCACAGTGGTACATGTATATGAATTCCCTCAAAACTGATTATCGACAGTCCAGACAGGACAAAATTTATAAGAAATTCAGCTTTATGGTTAAATAAAAAATAATGGCAGAGTGAGTAATTTAAGTACAGGTTTCATAAAAAGAAACATGGTTGTGACCCTAAGTATGGTTTAAACTCATAACTACACATAATTCCAGGTTTGGAGGCAAACACTGCAACAACTCAGGTCACTGCTGAGCCCCTCTGTGTATATATTTTTAACCTTATATAACATTTAAACAATCCTTAAAGGTTGAAGAGGGTCAAACAAGCAACATTTTACTGTCTTGATTATACAAATATGGACTTTAAAAGAGATAAAGTGATCAAAGTTCATTGACCTGATTAAAAGCCTCGTTAAATCATCAGTGTGGTCAATGATACACTGAACCACATTTATACATCACCACTTTTTGAGTTCAATTTTCAAAGGGGCATAACTTTTAAGTGTAAGAACACTATCCAGATACCTTAAGCCCTTTCAAATTCAGTATCTAAAGGGGCATAACTTTTAACTCTAAAAACACTATCCAGTGTCATAACACTACTATATATTGTTCACATTAATAGAGGAGAAAGAAATAAAAAAAATATTGCAAAAAAAAATATGAAGGACCACTCTTTTACTGAGACCATTGTTCCATGACTTTTTTTTGTTCTTATTACTATTGTGACTTTTTTTGTCTTATTACTATTGTAAATGAAAAATGTGATAAAAGACATCACATTTAACTCTTAAGTTAAGTCCAATTTTCATACAAAAGTGAAACATTTGGAAAATTCTGGAAAAAATCATGTATGACAGCACCTTTAAATTTCCTGTTCAATTTATATATGAAACTGAAAAAAATGAAATCTCACCTCCCCTTAAAGGATGATATTACAATGTAAAGTATTATTTTTATCCAATCAAATCTCAAGTAAAAGAAAACTTTGTTATTAAGTGGATGTTATCTGATTAGAGACTGATATATTGATATTATCAAAGGCAGGAAATTGATTTTTTGCTCCATAACTGGATAGGTATCAATCCCATGTTTGCAAAATAGGCTTCAATTTACTTTGGACTGGATTAAAATAGGTTTTTCTTCCACATATCAATATTTGTATGAAATTCCATCACCAGGTAAAGCATAAGGATGTCCGGCTTACAGGTACATATGAGCAAAGGGCATTGATTGGTTACTGCCCACATTAATTACCAATCCCAAACAATATAAACAAGCAAACAGCAGTGATATATATTTCATGTAAAATGAGAGTAAATATTTTATATGATAGCGATTCTATGTCATTCATTTCCAAAGTATTGAATAATGATATATAATTATATAATTATGATATGTATAATATATCATTTCACATTTATTTTGTCTAAAAAGGAAATAACTGCCATGAATTAATAAAGGTTGCTTTTAACAGAGTTCACTGGTATATATACAGTCCAGTAATTCCATGTTAAATTAACCATGTAAGCTTTGTTAAGTTTTAAACTTGCAATAAATAGATGAAACAATATAACAAAAACTGAAAATATAAGCTGAAGCTGCCCTTATCTTTTCAAATGAATAAGTTTCACATGTGTTCTTGATTGTAAAGACTTCAGACACAATAAATTTTGCACATAGTCAGCAAACTGACTTTTGTACAGGGAAAATTTTCTAGGAAACTTTTAGGTCACATATACATATTTTATGAATGACATTAAAAACCAAAATACCAGGCAAAATTCCAGATAAAACAAAATGCCATGTAGAAGCCTATAAAAATGTAACTTGCATGAGGTTCTTTGTTTTATTTATAACAAATGCATTAAAATACTGGGTTTTAATTTCTTGACTTGTAACTTTTACCCCACTGTAACTGAAGGTTATAAGCCCACCAGTATAGGGCCAGGTCAGTATGCAGAGCCATGCAGGTTGGCTAGAGAGTGTACTGTTCGAAGTTCAATTTTGTTTTAAGTTTGATCCTTAAATCCCTATAAGTTTGAATGAACTGTTCCAAATCTAAAACATTAGCTAATCCATACACAAATTCAGCAGAGTAATGTAATATTAATGTTGGCTACACTCATTTATTTTTCAAGCCTGACTTTACTGGATTTGTGTAATGGACTTGGCCCTGCTTTAAATCTGGAACAGTCCATTAGCTGTTTCAGGTTTTTTAGTTAACTCGCCTATTGGATTTTGAGTAGCCAATAGCATTATAGTTAATTAAAATATGTTAGGTCTCCATCAATGTGCAGCCTGAATTGGCAGAGGGCCCAAACTATATTGATGCCAAAGGCATTATGTCATTTACATCCTTATATCTGCCATTTTGTACAAAAGATTTAAATGATAAATGAAACAAAGTCGGATTTCCAGCAGCTCAATCTAATAATCTAAATGTCTACAGAACTATTTAAATGCATTCCAGATGAATGCCACTTTAAAATAAAATAGTGGTTTTGATATTCTATAATTCCCATGATACAGTCTGCTTGGTTATTGCCTGATATAATTGTTGCATTTTACTGAATATTTTATATTACAATGATTGATTTTTTGCTGGCGACATTCTACTGAAATATATGTTGAACAAATCTATGGTATATTTTGTATTGATTAAAGTTTAAGAAAGGGCAGAGTTTGTTCATGGTGAACTCTTCATGGGTTATTTACCCACCCTGCCCATCAGATCTGGGTGAATATCTTTTAATAAGATATTTGTACATATAATTTAATTAAAATATGATTGTGTACTAAACTGTTTAATGCCTTAAGAGAGTACTTAGAAAACTCATTTATAACAGAAACAGAAAATTACATTTTGATTACATGGAAAAGAATTTAACGAAACATGAATTTTCTACTTTCAGACAAATGACAAATTGCGGCGCCATCTAGCAGAAGCAATAGCAAGATGTTGTAATTGGGGAAATAATCGTGTGGCGTTCGGTCGAGAAGGTGCCGTAGCCCCGCTTGTACGATATCTTAAATCTTCAGACGAAAGCGTACACCGTTCTACTGCCAGGGCTTTGTTCCAGTTGTCCAAACATCCAGAAAACTGTATCACAATGCATGAATCCGGTGTTGTTCAGGTAAGTCTGGCTCAAATACCTTTACAATACCTCAATTGGTCAAAGTCGTGGCTCTATTCATTCATCCTGCTGGTCAAAATATATCATCTTGTAGTCACGTGACTCATCTTGTCAGTCATGTGACTCCAAGTCCCAACTCCTTGTCATATTGTTTAGCCTACTCATTATTTGTTTTAAATAATTGTTCATTTTACTGAATTTATTTAGAAGAACTTTAAAAATTATTATAGGGAGAGATGTTTTACTCATCCTAGCTTGGGCCTCACACTTTGGTTAAGTTTTTGATGCAAGCTGGTAGCTCTAAAAACTACTGCAGGGAATTGGTTAAAACAGTATAATGGGTACATGTCAAATAACACTGAGTTACGTTTTCATAGAGTTATAACTATCTTCCTACTATCAAGGACTAAGAAAAGTTGATCATTTTCTTACGGACAACTCTTATTATTCTCGTTATTTTTTCAGCCACTGATGAAAATGGTGGGATCAAGTGATGAAGATTTACAAGAAGCTGCTGCGGGCTGTATTGGAAACATTAGAAGACTTGCATTAGCCAATGAGAAAGCTCGATATCAATAGTTAACCAATCAGAGACCATCTTACATTTTTTAGACACCATCCAATCAAAACTGACATTATGAAAATGCAATAAGATGCAATTTGTTTAAAATTTATGTATAAAAAATAATAAAACTTGTTAAAACTAAAAAGTCAGTCCATTGAATAACAAAAAATTACAGACAGTGTGTGTACTTTTATCTCTATAGACATTTTATTTTGATAACAGGTTAAGATAAAAGGGTGTGCTGATAAATTTCATTATCTCTAGCTTAGAGTTCAACATTATATTAAATATGAATGACTAAAGGTGTCTTGTGCAAAATCATTAAAAGTCAATGACATGTGATAATATTAGTTATTCAAACTTAACTATAACTCGGGTTCAGAAGTTAATGTTTTATAATTCATATATCTTAATTTTTGATCAATGAACTTAACAGCTCAATGTACAATGTTTTCATCCAGGAATGCAATACAAATGGAAATGATATCCCTGCCAAACTTTTTTTAATTTCCCCCTCCCTAAAAACTACACATGTATGTACTTTGAGAAAAAATAAACACCCTGATAATTTTATTTTGTTGTTATAGAAATTACATTGGTGTCATTTAGCAATAAATTTATTTCTGAGGTATTAATTGTACATTCTTGACATAAAAATGGCATACTATAGAATATAGATTTTGTTCAAAAATGTGTAAAGATTTAATCTAGGCACTCAGCTTTTCTGTATAATATAAGTTGTATATTTAAATTCATTTCAAACAAAAGGTATCAGTATATTTTCTCATTGTGAGAAATAATAAAAAAATAAACACCACTGCCTCCTTTTACTTATATTAATTTATTGCTTTAATCTACCAGAAGACCAGATATTTCTCTTTTTTCTTTTTACTATTTTATTTAGTGGTATTGTATTGTATTTTGAATTTGTTTAATTTGAGGGTGTGCTACCAGTATTTTTGTTCATGTTAAATTTAGTTTAAGATCTTAAAATGCTACTTTGTATGTTATTTCTTAGTTACGTGTATTTATAATTTAGTGATTATAATTTAGTTAAAACCGTCCAAGTAACTGTGATAATTATTGTACAGCGTTTGATTTGAATAGATATAGAATGCCTTTTATTTATGGAGCACCTTTTTACATTAAGCATTAAAAAAATTTGAAAGGAAAAGTTATTTGTTATAGACAAAAGAAAATAAAAGAAGAAAAACCTACACTCATTTCTTATCATTTTACATAATCTGAAGCTGTTTTGTAACTTACTGGAATCACTGCAGACACAATCGATGATTCACACTTTTCTGTCTCTGAACATACCAATATTTCGAAATGCATTAAATTTTGCCCTGCATTGAATTTGGAACAGTCTTTTTGTCAAGTTTAACAGATTTCATTATCATCATGCTGTGGGATTATACAGTTTTGTGTAGCAATTTTTTTAATTTTTTTTTTTTAATGCGCCAGAAAGCCCATATGGGCGACCGTACACTCAAGTCAGGCCATCCTAGAGTGTCCCGCCGAGATTGTTTCGTCAATTTTTTTTCAGCTTTTATTGGTGGAGGAAGACTCCAGGTGACCCTCCGGGCATTATTTCAGGCACGAGCGGGCACCTGGGTAGAACCACCGACCTTCCGTAAGCCAGCTGGATGGTTTCCACACATGAAGGATT
This sequence comes from Ruditapes philippinarum, assembly GCF_026571515.1. Taxonomy (NCBI): domain Eukaryota; kingdom Metazoa; phylum Mollusca; class Bivalvia; order Venerida; family Veneridae; genus Ruditapes; species Ruditapes philippinarum. The sequence goes on from NW_026858064.1 coordinate 129,100, forward strand.
TCGACCCGAGTGAGGATCGAACCTACAGCGGTGAGGGACCTGTAATCTCTAGTCAGCGACCTTAACCACTCGGCCACGGAGGCCCCCATGTGTAGCAATAGACAAGTATATTGTTTTGTAGGGCAAAGACCAAACATCTGTAGCTTTTTAGCTATTAGTAGGATAAATGTTTAATTATTAGTATCATACAATCACAGGTATACCAGTCTGAAAATGCAGCACTGCCATTGGTCAATTACAAATCTGTGCTAAAATTCTACTAATCAGAATAAAGACTGGTTCTCATGCATTAAAGAAGAAACCATCGAGCTACAAATCAATTATCATGCTGATGTAAAGTCTTCATAATCCATGTCAAAGTTTAAAATCCTGACATCCCTAAAATTGTATAATGCCTCAAATTTGGGACAGTTAATTAACTTTCTAAGAGGTTTAATAATAAGTTAAAATCAAACAGGCATTTAATTCTGTGGCTTAAAATTATCATAAGGTATGACACAGCATTATATTCAGAGACTGGTTCCATTTAGTGGAACTGAAAGCTTGTCTGTGAATTATAGTGGATTCAAAGGGATAATGAATTATATAGTATACTTAAAAAAGAATCTGTTGCATATACACTTGTTAGGTAATGTACTTGAAAATTTTTCCTCTTGATGTGGTCTTTAGACCTTACATGTAATTTTGCATGATTCAAAGCAATAGGAAGTTTTTTTTATTTATACATTATAGAGCTGTAATTAAAACCACTGTGTTTAATTTCCCGGCAGAAACCATAATTTCTTCCTGCAATGCGTAAACTTGTTTCATGAGAAATGAAACTGAATTTACTTGTCTGAAATATGCAACAATAATTATAATGTTACTAATGTTAGGTCATAAATGTTCAATTTGCCTAGGTTGAAGACCATATTCTGTAGCTTAATTTGGGGATCAGTTTTCTGTGTGAATATAAAACAGAAAAAAAAGCACAACAACTTCATTTTATCAGCCATATAAGTGTTTGGGCCATATTATAAGGCTCCTTGAAATATAGCTTCAATAAAATCAAAGGTCACATAAAAATAGAGGACAGAGGTCAAGTTTACACAAACTGCAGTTGAAATAGTAACTTTCTTGATCTATATGAAGTTAAATGTATATTTTTTAGCTTATTTTTCAATATTATTAAAATATTTTAACCTCGACTATTCGATAAGAATAAGTAGAGCTATTGTAGTCACACGTGCGTCGACGTAACCACTTATGTTAAAGATTTTGTAATACCTCAAATATTTTCAAAGTCCATCGACATATGGCTTTGAAACTTTGCACACTTGATCACCATCATGACCCCAACATGTGGACAGGAGGAGGTAACTCTATCGAGCATTTTGACAGAATTATGCCCCTTTTTCGCCTTAGAATTTACGTTAAAGTTTTTGTAATACATTAAATATTTTCAAAGTCCATTTACATATGGCTTTGAAACTTTGCACACTTGTTCACCATCATGACCCCAACATGTGGACAGGAGGTGGTAACTGTATCAAGCATTTTGACAGAATTATGCCCCCTTTTCGACTTAGAATTTACGTTAAAGTTTTGTAATACCTCAAATATTTTCAAAGTCCATTGACATATGGCTTTGAAACTTTGCACACTTGTTCACCATCATGACGTCAACATGTAGACAGGAGGAGGTAACTCTATCAAGCATTTTGACAGAATTATGCCCCTTTTTTGACTTAGAATTTATGTTAAAGTTTTTGTAATACCTCAAATATTTTCAAAGTCCATTGACATATGGCTTTGAAACTTTGCACACTTGTTCACCATCATGACCTCAACCTGTAGACAGAAGGAGGTAACTCTATCTAGCATTTGGCCAGAATTATGCCCCTTTTTTGACTTAGAATTTACGTTAAAGTTTTTGTAATACCTCAAATATTATCAAAGTCCATGGTCATATGGCTTTGAAACTTTGCACACTTGTTCACCATCATGACCCCAACATGTGGAACGGAGGTGGTAACTCTATCAAGCATTTTGACAGAATTATGCCCCCTTTTCGACTTAGAATTTACGTTAAAGTTTTTGTAATACCTTAAATATTTTCAAAGTCCATTTACATATGGCTTTGAAACTTTGCACACTTGTGCACCATCATGACCCCAACATGAGGACAGGAGGTGGTAACTCTATCAAGCATTTTGACAGAATTATGCCCCCTTTTCGACTTAGAATTTACGTTAAAGTTTTGTAATACCTCAGATATTTTCAAAGTCCATTGACATATGGCTTTGAAACTTTGCACACTTGTTCACCATCATGACCCCAACATGTAGACAGGAGGAGGTAACTCTATCAAGCATTTTGACAGAATTATGCCCCTTTTTTGACTTAGAATTTATGTTAAAGTTTTTGTAATACCTCAAATATTTTCAAAGTCCATTGACATATGGCTTTGAAACTTTGCACACTTGTTCACCATCATGACCCCAACCTGTAGACAAAAGGAGGTAACTCTATCAAGCATTTGGCCAGAATTATGCCCCTTTTTCGACTTAGAATTTACGTTAAAGTTTTTGTAATACCTCAAATATTATCAAAGTCCATCGACATATGGCTTTGAAACTTTGCACACTTGTTCACCATCATGACCCCAACATGTGGACAGGAAGTGGTAACTCTATCAAGCATTTTGACAGAATTATGCCCCCTTTTCGACTTAGAATTTACTTTACGTAAAGTTTTTGTAATACCTTAAATATTTTCAAAGTCCATTTACATATGGCTTTGAAACTTTGCACACTTGTTCACCATCATGACCCCAACATGAGGACAGGAGGTGGTAACTCTATCAAGCATTTTGACAGAATTATGCCCCCTTTTCGACTTAGAATTTATGTTAAAGTTTTGTAATACCTCAGATATTTTCAAAGTCCATTGACATATGGCTTTGAAACTTTGCACACTTGTTCGACATTCATGACCCTAACATGTAGACAGGAGGAGGTAACTCTATCAAGCATTTTGACAGAATTATGCCCCTTTTTTGACTTAGAATTTATGTTAAAGTTTTTGTAATACCTCAAATATTTTCAAAGTCCATTGACATATGGCTTTGAAACTTTGCACACTTGTTCACCATCATGACCCCAACCTGTAGACAGAAGGAGGTAACTCTATTAAGCATTTGGCCAGAATTATGGCCCTTTTTCGGCTTAGAATTTACGTTAAAGTTTTTGTAATACCTCAAATATTATCAAAGTCCATTGACATATGGCTTTGAAACTTTGCACACTTGTTCACCATCATGACGTCAACATGTAGACAGGAGGAGGTAACTCTATCAAGCATTTTGACAGAATTATGCCCCCTTTTTGACTTAGAATTTATGTTAAAGTTTTTGTAATACCTCAAATATTTTCAAAGTCCATTGACATATGGCTTTGAAACTTTGCACACTTGTTCACCATCATGACCCCAACCTGTAGACAGAAGGAGGTAACTCTATCAAGCATTTGGCCAGAATTATGCCCCTTTTTTGACTTAGAATTTACGTTAAAGTTTTTGTAATACCTCAAATATTATCAAAGTCCATGGTCATATGGCTTTGAAACTTTGCACACTTGTTCACCATCATGACCCCAACATGTGGAACGGAGGTGGTAACTCTATCAAGCATTTTGACAGAATTATGCCCCCTTTTTGACTTAGAATTTACGTTAAAGTTTTTGTAATACCTTAAATATTTTCAAAGTCCATTTACATATGGCTTTGAAACTTTGCACACTTGTTCACCATCATGACCCTTACCTGTAGACAGGAGGAGGTAACTGTATCAAGCATTTTGACAGAATTTGGCCCCTTTTTTGACTTAGAATTTACATTTAAGTTTAAATACCACCTCAGATATTTTCATATTCTATCGACATCTGGCTTTGAAACAAGTTGAAATTTTATACTGTTCTTTAAGGACATAATAGGACTCTCTTCAAGGCCTATAACTGTAACATGGTTTTAAAGAAAAATTTGCCCTTTTGTTAACTTAGAAAATTTTACATTATCAAGGCTTTTTTACTGTCAAGCACTAAGAATAGTCGAGCGTTGCTGTCCTACCGACAGCTCTTGTTTTTAATTTTTGTCCTCAAAATAAGGAAAAATATCATTTTTTTTATCATTATTATTGGTTTAAACATATTCATTCATCATAACATTTAAGATTAGAACAATATTTACAAAGTACATTTTGATATTGGGCAGAAAGCTATAATTATGATTACTATTAACCTAATATGACCTTAAAAGGTGACTAAGTTTAGATAACTTCAGTTAATATCCTGATCTAACTAAAAGTTCATAAGGCCTCTGGTCACTGTCGGAAAATAGTTATGTAAAAATATCCAAGTACCACTGTAATTATTTTTATCATGATAACATTATACATTATAATAACTTCTCTCTCATGATGTTTAATACAACCTTGGCCTTTCCAGTTTTTATTTATGACAAGTATGACATACTGGTTGCAGCTTATATATAATACTACTTAATGCTATTTATATACTGAAGCTATTTATGTTTGTATAAATATTTGTGTTCAAGTATATACTGTCATGACAAATATACATGTACTTTGACAAAATCATCATTACTGAATGCTTATGATGTAAGATGTTTTGAAAATGTTTTTTTTCTTTCTAAATTAGCTCGCAATTTTCTTACATTACACATTATGTTTGTTTCCCTAAAGGTTGGGTTTTTTTTTACAAAAATGTATGCTGTTACTACACCGTAGACAAGAAAATTATGAATAAACAATTTTCTTTGCACTGTACCATGCAGACCCTGTTTTCTTCCTAAAAAAATGATGGATCCATGTGCTCTGTTGTCACAATGAATCTAGTGAAGGATTACACTCAGTGATGAAGCAAGTTTTCATTATGATAAGAATCATGTCCAATTGTTCTAAAATTGCAAGAATGGATTTTTTGTATTATAATTTTTGTGAAATTATTAAAAGTATTGCCCTCACTAAAAACTCTGAACCTGATAAATTAAAATTCATTTTAACCCTAAAAGTGCTGTAAACAGAAAAAGTAATTAAAGTTTTGCTATATGTCAGTCTGAACATCCCCACAGTCTGACACATTTAACTCTATATTGTTGACTGCTTCTAAACTTCAAGATATCAACAAAATTGATAAAGGACAGTTCCAAAACTGGAAGCTGGAAAAGTCATTCTAGAAATTCAGCAAGTTAAAAGTTAAATAATAAATGATAGACTTTTCTGGTCTCTTAAAGCAGGGCAAATTCATTACACAAAATAAGCACGGGATTAATGACAAAGAATTGTCATTATAAAAAGGTCTTGTTTATTATAGTGTCACCCCTACTGAAAGGGCCAGCCATTTCTGACTTATGAGACACCTTTTGCTTGCATACCATGTACCTCCCAACTCCTACCACTATGCCAGGCGCAAGCAGGCGGATAGAAATCGGTAACCATTCATTTAAACGACCTCGCGGCTGACGAAGCGGCCATTTCAGAATGAGTCCCACAAGAAACATTCATCCTGCAATTAACGCTCCCCGTGGAGCTCGAATCTTCGACCTCCAGATCTGAAGACAGACGCCTTAACCACTAGCCCAATGGTACCGGTATTTTAAATATTGTCTCACACTGGGAGTTACTTTTAGGTCATGTGACCAAACACAACCCCTTACACGTGTCAGCAAGAGGATTAAAGGCAAAGAAGATTGTCATTATAGGAAATATTGTAATATTGACTAATACTGTGAGCGACTTAAAGGTCATGTGACCACACGGAGAGCCCCTAACACATGTTCCTGACACTCGGATACAAACAGGATTAACTTGTTTTTTCTCATACATGACTTGATACTACCAAATTTATAATAAAACAGTTGTACTAGATGCAAGCTGTTGCTCTTGTTTGTTTTATACGCTACATTTAATACTTCCAATAGAACAAAATGTTGATTAATTGCAATCCATGTAGGTATACAATCTTGTAGATTTCAATGATATTGTACTGTATCTGGATAAATCTAGTCTGTGCCAAGTAAAGAATATGTATAGTCCATCTGTGCAAATTGTACAGGGGTAGTTCAATAATGTTCCCATTTAAGGATGGCTAATTTTATATAATTGATTCTTGCAAATTGTAAACATTTAAAGGTTAAATATATCCACGCCAAGTAAGTTGCTGCATGAATTTGTCGCAAAGACGGAATTCTTATTATTTTTGGTTCCTATATAAACAACAATTATGGATGACTTTTAAAAATGAGAAAAGGACCAAAGACTTAGTTAATAAAAAAAAAACTAAAACATAAAATTTAATAATGTAACAATATAAAAAGTACAAAATCAGAATTTGCCTATGGCTGTGTCTGTAGTTCCTATACATTATACCGGTAGTGTATATTAAGGAACACTCCTGATATAAATTTAAGCCGCGTCACAACAAAACCAACATAATGCGTTTGCGACCAGCATGGATCCAGACCAGCCTGCGTATCCACGCAGTCTGATCAGGATCCATGCTGTTCGCTATCAGTTTCTCTACTTGTAATAGAGTTGGTAAGCGAACAGCATGGATCCTGATCAGACTGCGTGGATGCGCAGGCTGGTCTGGATCCATGCTGGTCGCAAACGCATAACGTTGGTTTTGTCATGACGCGGCTCATTTAAGCTATCAATTACTGACATTCCTGTCTGTTACTCAATATTTGCAAGTTCATTTCCTTATATACATTGTATCCTTATATATCAATTTCCCCCTGTCAGCAATGAATAGCAGATTCATATAATTATCAGTCATGAATAGTAATGCTTGTATATCAGCCAAGAATAGTACAGCAAAATTGGTTTCCTTATAATAAGAGCAGAAATTTGATTCCCATATACATCAGCCATGAATATATCAGTCATAGATAGAAGGGTAAAAGTTAATTTCCTTATATATTAGCCATGTATATATCAGGCAACAGTTTATTTCCTTATTTATCAGTCATGAATATATCAGTCATAACTGGTAGGGCAAAAGTTAATTTCCTTATACATTAGCCATAAATATATCAGTCATAATTGGTAGGGCAAAAGTTAATTTCCTTATACATTAGCCATGAATATATCAGTCATAATTGGTAGGGCAAAAGTTAATTTCCTTATATATTAGCCATAAATATATCAGTCATAATTGGTAGAGGGCAAAAGATAATTTCCTTATATATTAGCCATAAATATATCAGTCATAATTTGTAGGGCAAAAGTTAATTTCCTTATATATTCGCCATAAATATATCAGTCATAATTGGTAGGGCAAAAGTTAATTTCCTTATATATTCGCCATAAATATATCAGTAATAATTTGTAGGGCAAAAGTTAATTTCCTTATATATTCGCCATAAATATATCAGTAATAATTTGTAGGGCAAAAGTTAATTTCCTTATATATTCGCCATAAATATATCAGTCATAATTTGTAGGGCAAAAGTTAATTTCCTTATATATTAGCCATAAATATATCAGTAATAATTTGTAGGGCAAAAGTTAATTTCCTTATATATTAGCCATAAATATATCAGTAATAATTTGTAGGGCAAAAGATAATTTCCTTATATATTCGCCATAAATATATCAGTCATAATTTGTAGGGCAAAAGTTAATTTCCTTATATATTCGCCATAAATATATCAGTAATAATTTGTAGGGCAAAAGATAATTTCCTTATATATTCGCCATAAATATATCAGTCATAATTTGTAGGGCAAAAGTTAATTTCCTTACATGTTAGCCATCATACATAAATGAGTCATAAATAGTAGGGCAATAGTTAATTTCCTTATATATTAGCCATGAATTATCAGTCATAAATAGTAGTATGGCATATTTAGTTGATATCTATATATTAGCCATGTATATATTAAGTCGACAGTTGATTTCCATTGAATATATCAGTCATAAGTATAAGTTTCCTTATAAATCAGTTGTGAATATATAAGTCATAAATAGCAGGACAAAGTTAATTTGCCTTATATATAATTATAACATGACAAAAGTTGATTTCCTTTATATATAATATACATGTATCATTATAGCCACAACTCGGCTATCAAAGTTAATTATATTGATGTTGTGTACTAGATTTAAAAATGTTATGCCAGTGAAAAATATTTTTTGGCAATAAACCACAATAACTTAAAATCCATAAGGTCAAACACTTAGGTTTGATAAGTATCCAAAGCATGTAAAACAGAATATCTTTTTTTATATGTACAACTGAACAAATTATTTCTGTTTAGTTTGCACTCCATATGTCACATTAAAAATGTTTTATAGAGGAATTATTTTATCATGCAAAGCTCTATTTAGGATCCATGACAGAGAGGTTTTAATATTCAAAATGCATTATTGTGCCAGCGTGCAGTGCGCACTAGGTATGCCAGAGGGTTCTATATATACTAGTGGCAAAGGCTAATCATTTTTTAGGTTTTGTTATAAACAAATATTTAATGAAAATAATCTCAATCAATTCTGTTAATGTCATAAAATATTTGCAGAGTAAATAGTTTGCATTGATTTTGGTTATTAATCTAATACCATAATGAGTTATTACTTGTCAGTTTATAGGCACACTGCTTTATGAGGCAAAAAAAAGCTGCCTACAGTAAAAGTTTTATATTCTAGCTGAGGCTAATATAGCCAAATCTTTTTTTGATAATATTAGGAACTGAAACAGAGGCATAGACATGTACATTTTTGTATATTAGAAAAAACTCAGAAAAATCCACTTTTTGCTCTATGTTAAAAATTTTAAGTTAGAAAATGGTTTTAAGTTTATTAAATAATAAATGATTATACAAATTTAATTAATGTTATCATTTATCTAAACCATGATGATCCTGTTACCTCAATTCTACAGCTTTCAACAAAACATGTATATATGTTCTGTTTATAATGTTAAATTCTTTCTCAATTTGAAGATTGTATACAGTAGTCAACTTATTGTATATCTAACATAATGCTGCATTATAGAACAAGTTAAACACAAGCCATTATTATACTACTGTATACAACTCAATGAATAAACAAATCAAATTTCATATGATAAAATTTGACCTTGCTTGTGTGGGGGTATATACAATCAACATAAATGTAACGGCAAACAGAAACTTAACCTGTGAGAAGTTTGTCTTTAAACTAGGTTGTTGACAGTGTATGCAAATCAATAATTTATAATACTGTGTTTACCATAATCTTTGTTTAAACTATATTTCTTTATTACTTGTACTTTATTTATAGAACATACATTTACTTATATTAAGCAGACAGTTATATTATATATAGGAACTTTCACAAGTTGCCACTTCATAAAGGCTTAAGTTAAGTGTCAGTCCTTTGACAATTTTGAAATCATTCCACTTAATAATCAATTTTGACAAAATTTTATGTTGAAAAGGGGCATAACTCTAAAATAAAGCATTCTTAATGATGCTCCTTGTGTTTCAACAGTGCATTGTTACAAAATAAAGGTTCCAAGTTTCATGTCAATGACTTCAATGCTGTCACTAGAGTAATGGGATACATTTAAACTTTTGGTATGACAACCATTCAGATGAAAAAAAAAAATCTTTCAAAAAGACAAGCTAAAAATGGAAAGAATACATTATAATTTTTTTATGTACACTTTCTTTCATAAGGAATTTGTTTCAAAATTCCTTTCTTTGATATATAACAAAGATTTAACAATGCAATTATTGTACTATTTGAACAATGATAAGAAAATATAGGGTTCAACTATTTTGCTATTAATGTACTTTAAAGAAGTTATAAGATTTAAATTGCTTAATTTAGATAATAATATTAAGATTTGCAACTGAAACTTTACTCTGGAAAATATTAATGAACTTCTGTATTATTTGAAATGAATATAATTTGTGTTAACAAAAAATGAAATTCATTCTTTAGTCAGAATTGATTCGGTAATTTGAAATTTAAAGCATTATAAAATCTTTATATCAAACTAACAGTTACTTGATATGTGGTAAAATATGTACGAACAATATAAAACATATCTAAACAATATACAGCCAGTTAATAAAAAGTAAAATGGGAATTTCCTTCAAATTAACCACAACATAATTAACCTGTCATTCACAATCCCTGGTTTCTTTGGAAATTGGAAATATTCAGCAGAATAATAGTCATCAGATTAAAATGTAATATATAAAATGAGGTAAAAATAAAAAGCTTGGAAAATGAATACACATGTACCTCAGATGCCACGTGTATGTATAATAAAATTAATTTATCTCAGACGCAATTAAAGGCAAACAAGTACATCCACCAGTTCTGTTTGCTAGTGGAAACAAGAGCTTGCCATAAGACAGTGCTGCTACACTATTATTGATGCTTCACAGAATGAAAAGGGCATTAACTCTAAAAAAGGTAACTAAGAATTATGGAACCTGTTCTGATCATGTTAGGTTGTTTCATCCCCTTTCAGCAGTTTTGGAGATATACCAAATTGCAGACAAAATTTTATCCAAAGAGTGATGCCAATGCTGAGGCAAACTCCAGGGTGAGTACAATAGCTTCCCTTTTCTTCAAATAGACAAGCTAATGAAAGAAGTTCCTTCTAAAGAGTAACTTGAGCCCAAAACAATATGGGGCAAGTGCTTAAAAGCCAGTGACAATAACTAATTCAGTTTATTGAAAGGCAATATATAATGAGGCCATTCAGAAACTACTGATGTTATCATACAAAGATGACATATAATTATTATGCAGGAGGAAAAATCCCCTTAATTCCTCCATGATAAGATATGAATATTTTTGGTATGTCCTAGCTGTTGTAAGAAACAGGAGGATAATTAAACAACCTATGAGATGTCTGTAGAACTTGCACTATTGGTGATATTGTTACTGTATTTGTCATAACCACAAATAGAAAACAGAAAGTACATTAATAAGAGTATAATTTTTTATGTACTTTAATTACAAGTTGACAACTATCCTGGTATAGCATGGATCCTGTTTAACAGTAATTAAACCACATGCAAAGGGAAAATATATTGCAATTTTATATCACTGTTCTACAACATTGTAAAATCAATGCAAAATTTGACTCTCAGGCAAAGTTACAGTTAATTGTCATGATTCATATTTTAGGTATTGCCAGGAATAATTGTCCCCGTTTCATATTCCTGAAAATAATAATTATTGTTCTGATCAAATAAAACATTTTACAGAAATATTTGTCCTGTTTTATATTTTAAGCATGCTTTCCTGGAATAATTGTTCTGTTTATAAATACATGTATTTCAGGCATGCTTTCCTAGAATAATTGTCCTATTTTATGCATATGAAATATCTAAATTTACTGGAATACTTGTCCTAATTTATTAGTAGAGAACTGCAAAAGAAGAAAACTTTGAATGGAATCATATGCTCCACTAATATAGCAAACATTTAACGTCTAAAATGTTGAAAAAGTCATAAAATATTCATAACTTCTTAACAAAAATAATTCTGTTTTTTTGCAAAGTTTAAAAAAAATCATAAAATATTTTTAACCTTAACAAAAATAATTCTGTTTTTTTACAAAGTTTAAAAGAAAGATCATTAAATATTCTTTACTTCATATTAAAAATATTTCAGTTTTTACACTTCTTTATAATATTACAAAATTTTGCATAAAGGTATATAAATTTTCAGTATAAGAAGTATTTTACTTCCCAGTGACTTATCAAATATAAACAAAGTCATATTTCTCTTTTTTAAAGGGTGAAATTTTAAAATAAAAGTGACACATTGTGACTTATTACAACATTTGAAAAAACAAAGTTTTTTTCTATTCTCTCATCTCAGACTGCATGGCGGTACAGGCTGACCTGGGCAAAGGCTAATGGTTTTTGCCATCCCAGCAAGGTCAGGGTTAATACAATCTATCAGAAATAACTATGAAGCTATTTCATGACTGGAATTTATAAAAAAAAAAAAAAAAAAATTACAATTGTACAACTGTTATAATGTAAATGGACACTTTTTTTTGAAAAATTGGCTTATCTTAGAACCATATGACTCGATTCTATATATAGACAATGTACTTATTAAATTACTTAGTTGGCACCGCAAAAGAGATTAGCTTACAGCATATGTAACATTTATAACATTCTTTCTATGAAAAAATTTAATTATTGAATAGAATTTAAGTCATATAGAGTTGTGCTCTCTAACACTGTGGATTTTATCTTTAAATCATTGGTATATTGCCATTAAATTATTGATATGGCCACTCAGGGCTCTCAAGTCACAAATTTTCCTCTTAACTTTTTTTATTTTATTTTACCTTTTTTAAAAAAAAATCCCATAATTTTTTTTTATTTTTTTTACATTGTACCTGCTTATATCTGCCAAAAGCAGAAGACCATTAAATATTCTATTAAAATTTGCTTTTTGCAATATTACATATGTATATATTATTCTTACACAACCCACATTTTTCCCTTTTGAACATAGAAGGACCGAAAGTGTGTGTTATGCTATAAAATCCCTGTTGACATTCTATATCTAGACATGTGATGAAACTAATAGACATGTGACGTAACCATTAAATGTGACATAACCATTAAAAATGTGACATGCTGAAAATATGTACTGAAACAAATTGGGCGCAATTTAGCTTGATGTCAGGTACGACAACATTGATTTGTTGATATCATGTTAGAATCAAAATAGTCGTTCGGATGTGCATCATTATATCACTTGTGCCATGCCCTCGTGATATAACTTCTTGTCAATATACATGTACATATGTAAACTATTAGGCTAGTGTTGATACTAAACTGCTTATCAGGCCGTACTGTAACATGTATAAAACCCAGATTATAATCCTGCCTGCCTGCACATATAACAAGTCTGACCATGCAGACACAACATACACTTTTATAGTGAAAACTTTCTAAAATAAACAAACCTATTGCATCATAAGTCAAACAACAATTTGTAACAGAGTTACCAACGTTCTCACCTCAGGGAAGTTTTATATGAAGCATAAAATTGTGCCATTTCAAAAGATTGAGGTATTGGATCTGAGGCCAAAATTATGATCAATGCTACATCTGCAAATAAAACAGTAAATTATTCAAGAAATAAAATGAAACACGGAATTTAAAAATCTATCATGTTAAGCTTTGACCTCTTAGTGTGACCTTGACCTTGGAGGTAGGAGTGCAGGTGTTGTGCATGACATATCGTCTTATAATTGTAACTTTTTGTGCCAAGTATTTTTAACATCCCTTGAACTATGGAGAAGTTATAGATCGGACACAAAATATACCTTATAACAGACTATGTTAATCTTTGACCTCTAAGTGTGACAATGGAGGAAGGGACTCATGTCTTGCGCCTGACATATCCTCTTATTATTGTGATTACTTGTGCCAAGTATTTTTAAAATGCCTTGATCTATGAAAAAGTTATCGATGGGACACAAAATATACCAGACTCTGTTAACCTTTGACCTCTAAGTGTGACCTTGACCTTGGAGGTAGGGGGTGCAGGTGTTGTACTTGACATATTGTCTTATTATTGTGACTATTTGTGCCAAGTTATTTCAAAATCCCTTGAACTACGAAGAAGTTCTAGATTGGACACATAATATATCCTATAACAGACTATGTTAATTTTTGACCTCTAAGTGTGACCTTGACCTTGGAGGTAGGAATGCAGGTGTTGCGCATGACACATCGTCTTATTATAGTGACTATTTGTGCCAAGTATTTTCAAAATCCTTTGATCTATGAAGAAGTTATGGACCGGACACAAAATATACCCTATAACAGACTATGTTAATCTTTGACCTCCAAGTGTGACCTTGACATTGGAGGTACGTGACCGGTTGTTGCGCATGACACATCGTCTGATTATTGTGAACAATTGTGGCAAGTATTTACAAAATCTTTTTCAAAATTAAGAAAGTTATGGACCGGACACGAAATATACCCTCAAATAGACAATGTTGACCTTGAATGAACAAGTGCGACCTTGACCCTGGTGGTAGGGGTCTGGTTGTTGCGCATGACACATTGCCTTCTTATAACAAACATTTGTGCCAAGTTATTTCAAATTCCTTTGATAAATGACAAAGTTATGGACCGGACACGAAAGTGTAAAGGACGAACAGACAGATGGACGGACATACGGACGGAGCCTTTTTCTATATCCCCCTTTTTTCTTCAAAAATGCGAGACAATAAGAATAAAAGTTAAAGAAACTGTGTCATGACTGACTTTAAATTAATTGCTGCAAAAAAATAACTAGTTTCGTAAATGTGGTTATGACCAACGTCATAAGATCTTGTAATGACATGAAGAAATGAGAGGATGAATATTATTTTTTTTTTAATTAACTACATCATTTCTATTAATGGAACATGTCAGAATATATATTTTCATTTTCTGTTCTATAAATAAAACTGATAAACTTCATATGAGACTAGCATTAAAAAGTGAATACATGTATTTAATGCACAAGTCAATTATAATACAACACCTCAAAATAAAAGAGATTTTGACATTTGGTTTTTAAAACTCCTGGTAGTAACATGCTATATGCTGTTGGGCCGGTGTCAGATGATGTAAACCCTGCTAAATGCCCCTGAACTGTAAGTTGGATATATATTACAGAACAGAAAATATCCTCCCTACTTTAAGTCGTCTTATACAATAAACATATCTTTCACAAAGTGTCAAATTGTCACATTAGATCTAGTGTCAAAGTGTCACATTAGATCTAGTGTCAAATTGTCACATTAGATCTATACAAAATTGATTACACACTGTCATATGACAGATAAAGGCATGTACATGACTTTGATTAAAATGTACCATAACCAGTAAACAGAGATAAAATTGTTTAAACTATCAATAGTATTCCTGTCCTCCGATAGTGTGCATGAATCGACTAATTTTGTCACAGTTTTATAGATCTATATGTATTTATTATATGAATTTATACACAGTTTATCATTCTATAATTATATGATATATAATAATCATTAATTTATCAAGCACATATGACTATTTGATTATTATGTCACACTTTATAGATATTTAAAAATACATTAATCATGAGGACATATAATATTTTAACATATATTTCAATTATAAAACATTTACATTTAAGTGAATGAATCCATCATGGAAGGTATGTAATAGAATCTAAATCTTGATATCCCCAAAATTGATAATAGACCGTTCCATAAATTGAAGCTGGACTAGCCCATTTACAAACATTAAGTGGAGAGACACACATACTGTCTGGGTTAAAAAAAATATTTTGAATGCACATGTTGGCAAGGTATTATTGTCATGAGCATTTTAGAAATCACTAAAACTGATTTCACATGACCTTAAATACACTTCAATGCCCCATTTACCATACACATGTTTTAAATGCTAACTTGTGATTCATTTTATGGTCATATTATTTTAAAATCATATGATGTTTAATGATACAATTATTATACCATCATGTGCTCCACTAATAAAATTTAATTTTTACACTACTTCATGGAAGTAGTTGAAAAATTTGCACAATTTTTGTGTAGAATCATCCCGTGATTACACCATCTTAATGCAACAAATTTTCTGTAAAAAAATATTTATTATTTAATCATATCCTACCATTTTTAGCTTGACTATTCAAAGAATAGGGAAAGCTATTGTACTCACACAGCCATCAGCGTAACACATTGGTTTTTTTGCTTACAAATTGGTATCTCCTAAACTACAACAGGGAATGGGTTGAAATTTCACACAGTTATTTGAAAGAATAATAGGTCACTTTACAAGGCCCATAACTCAAACATGGATTTTAACAGAATTATGGACCTTTTTTGAACTCCTAACACTTGTTTTACCATCAAACACTTGAGAATAGTGGATCACTGTCCTACTAACAACTCTTGTAACTTAAAATCAAATTGAAACTAATTTTAACATAGTCCCTTGTGATTTTAAAAATCTGTTTTTTCCTGTAGCAGAATACTGATTGGATCAAATAATTGTTAGGAGGTTTAATCAAATTCCAACAACAGTACCTAATTTACTATTCCCTGTGACAAATTCGTTCTCTGGGATATAGATTTAAATTTCTTGAGAAGTAAAATAGTACCTCTATACGGCTACTTCTTCTCCAGTAATTTGTGTAGATAATTCAATTTTATCCTGTTTTAAATTGGGAACTGTCTAAGAGGGTAACAAAATCACCATGCAGCCCAAAAAGTATAGATCTGTCCCTTATGATAAGGCCAGAAAGTCGCCAGATCATGTCA
This sequence comes from Ruditapes philippinarum, assembly GCF_026571515.1. Lineage (NCBI taxonomy): Eukaryota > Metazoa > Mollusca > Bivalvia > Venerida > Veneridae > Ruditapes > Ruditapes philippinarum. The sequence goes on from NW_026858064.1 coordinate 145,452, forward strand.
AAGTACTGACGGGCATGTAGACAAGTCAATGTTGCTGATTGCATTTTAAGATTAAAACACCATGTGTGATGGTTTGTAGAAACATGTCGAGATGTGAAAATGTCTTTCATATTCAATTAGATGAATTCATTGATTATTAAACCTTCCACCTGCTGCAAACAACACTGACTTAATTCATATCCCTAAATTGATAATGGACAAGTTCATATAAGAATTTCAGCACGGTAACGGGTTAGTTTTCAATGAATTTGGTAAGGAAGTTCTATTTTCAATCTTGATATGCTGCAAATTACACTTTTACTAAATTGGAAAGTATATATAAAATGTCCTCTAATAGCAGACCTTTGTCTTTACATGTGGTCTTTGTAACACATATCTATAATAGGTCAATCAAATTCAAACTTTAACGCATGGTTTGATCCGGACGATAATTTTGGTTTCGAAGCGTACTTAAACACTGGAAATGCAGATTTCAATCGAGAAAATGGACCTTAAACAGAAGGTTAACGTACACCAACGCCATCCAGACGGTCATGACAATAGCTCTACTTTTTTCTTCTTCCTTAAGTGTTGCTCAAACAGGAAATGCTGAGGGGTCCAGGGTAGATGGTATAAAATCAGTAATCTTTTTTCTCTGTATATTTAGCAAAAACGCATTCATTTTTTTCTAAGACAGCTTTTATTTTAAAGATTAATGTTAAACAACAATAATATGAAGAAAATATAAGTATCCAAAATACATTATAAATAGGAAGAAGTTAAACTATGATAAAATCTATTTAACATAATTTGTAATGCAGTAGTAATTTTTAATATTTTACAAAAATAGATCTCTTCTCATACCAAAATACAGCGACAGTCAAACCTTTATACCTTAAGATGATTGCCATATGAGCCGCGTCACAACAAAACCAACTTAGTGGCTTTGCAACCAGCATGGATCCAGACCAGCCTGCGCATCCGCGCAGTCTGATCAGGAACCATGCTGTTCGCTTAAAAACTCTATAACAAGTAGAGAAACTGATAGCGAACAGCATGGATCCTGACCAGACAGCGCAGATGCCCAGGCTGGTCTGGATCCATGCTGGTCGCAAATGCATTACGTTGGTTTTGTTGTGACGCGGCTCATATATTTTTTCGGTTTACTTGAACCGTGTGAAATATTTAAATCAAGAATCAACAAACAAGGTTGCACCCTTTTTAAGCTTAAAAAAATAAAATTGTTTTCTTTTGTACTCCACATAAATTGAATAGAAAATTTAGTGAATATCGTTTAAAAAAAGCAAAACAAATTCAAAAAACACATTTTGAAAATTAATGCTCATAATTGACCAGAATTTAGAGTGATTCTAATATAAGACATACATGATTATACAACTAGTAATACAAAGTAAAGTAACAAAATTCTTTATATGAAAACAGAAAAGCCCACAAAAATGTAAAACTGTAGCAGAAGGAATGATGCAAATACTTTTCTGTAAGTTCAAATAACAAAACAAGCTTGGATTTACAAGAATATTTTGCCTGACTAAAGTATGCCACTTTCCTTTTATTCAAAACAAGGTCATTAAATTCCACTTTATGAGTACTGTATTCAGTCTTCAAGTGAAAGTATAAATTATTTTCACTTCACTTTCTGCTTAATGTCACTTACTGTAAACTGATTGGAAGTTTATTAAAGTTGTGTGTGTGTGTGTGGGGGGGGGAGGGGGGAGTGTCACTTGATTTATTTGATGCTAAATCATTAAACTGCGCTGACGTAGAGCAGGAAAACTACTTTGAGTGAAAGTCTAGATATGTCACTATTATACATGTAAGTGTACATATTATGTCCCTTTCCCCTCAAGATCATTTAAAATATATACATATGACTGTGTATAAATGACTTCTTGTCTCACACCTCACACCCTCATTTCTTTAAAGACATTAAGGTGTTCAATAGTAACTCAAACCAATATTTTTAGTGAAGTAATGTCCAAAATACAAGAAAACATCCCATAAACATATATTATTGTAATCATACTTTGTCAATTATTTTGCCCTACAAAATCACACATAAAAATCTTAAATGATATACCCCCACCCCTTAAACTTTAGACCCATTTTGTATCATGTAATAAGATTGCACAACTGTAAAAAATTTCTTCATGTGGGTTAAATTTCTGCCATCTGATATTTGGTTATCGCTAGCGCTGTATTAATTAATTGCTCATTCTCTCTGAAGACAGTTTCAAAACGAAATGAGAAACAACAAACAGTTATATAAAAACATGTAACATGAATTCTATTATATCACAAACTATACATTGTCTTCTCTCAGATGAACACATTTACACATGATTTCAACAGTTTTACTTAAAACATAAAATAAAGCAGTAAAAATATATTTCAACAAGTTTAACTTAGACAAGACCAAATATGTGAACCAGAAAAATTCTTGTATTAAATAATCTATTAAGATACAATTTAGAATTAAAAAAATAACTTATAGCCAAGGTGGGTACCAGCTCTTTGCAAGAGCTTGCAAGTCTCTGACAACAATATTTCAAAACAAGGGATTCACGGAGAAATGAAATGAATTTAATATTAATTGTTTGTTCATTCAATAAGGCAACATCTAAAGTCATCTATGGTACAATGTTTCTTTGTAAACTTCAAGACTCAGGGCTTGTAAATTCTGATTTTGACTCTCTTGTCCTGATTTATCTGAAGTTCTAAACTTATCCATAACATTAAGTATATTTGAAAAAATTTGCATTTGTCCGGGACAAACCATGGCAATATGGACAGTTGATTTTGCCGCTTCCGAGTCCAAGACCGAGTAAATTTTAACTTCAGAACTATTTTCTGTCTACCAGTTGTTTATATTGGAAATTTAATAAAAAGAAAGAATTGCCTCTATATTGCTTATTCAATTAAAATTCTAAACAGAATTTCTAAACAGCGAAAGAATTTATTTGTCACAACAAAAATGAGAATTCTATTTATAGATGACACAGTTTCAATACTGTTATGGTAAGTAAAACTGTTTTAATGCATCTATCTAGATATTATCATTGTTTTTGATGTGAAAATATGTATCCACTTAGCTGATCAGCACTGACAGGAGAAATTTCTAGAAATATCCCTTAACATTGACCTGTTTTGTTTGTTTTTTGGTAACATGTATCTTTGTTAAGAAATCTATTATCAAATTTGTCAAACACACACAAGAATTGCCAATTCAAGTTTATTACAAACCTTAACCTTAACCATAGAAAGCATGATGAAGAACTTTAACACCAAATTTAACTACTCCTTATTGAACGACAGCTCTAATTTCTAACAAACAACCACATATTACTTTTACTCCTGTGACCATAGAATTTCAACGGGCACTTTTTTCAGTGAAAATTTATTTAAGTTCCTAAGCAGGGTCAATAAATACCAAATACTGAAAGCAAGATAAGAAATTTTTGACTTGAAAAATTGAATATTGACTCGATATCATATTGACCTCAATAGAAATGTAAAGTTTCAGATTGTATAAGTGTTAAATATTTTTAACAAACATCGCTCACTAAATCGGTGAGCTTTAAATTTTATCAGTGATTTGGTTTTTGTTGAATTTTTTTAATGATTTTTTTTTCACAATAACTATTCCATCACCACAAAAGTTATACAGAAAATCCTACACTTAATGGAAAATGCTATAATTCCTTCAAACAATCATCCACTTTCTTTTCTTTTTCCCCTGTTGTTTGATTAGTAAATATTTAAACAGACTGGTTCAAAAATTATGTCTATTCATACACTACATGGACTGGATTACACAACTTCGTATTCCTTCTTGATAGCTCTTGCCAAACAGCATGCAAACATGATTCCAATTATCTGGAAAGATAAAATAAAAGCAAATCATGAAAATCTTAATCTGTAAACCTAAGCTTGAAAAAAAAACACATAGCATTGGTAAAAGATTTCTTATAAAGATAATAAAAGTTTATAAAACAATATCTAATGAAATATTTTCATAAACTGATAAACAATAATTAAGTTGCCATAAAGTAATGGTCCATTCTCTAAAGAGATGTAACATATGTTTCTGTTTTTAAACACCCATAAATACTTTACATAACCACATAATAAAAATGTATCCTAACAAATGATCAACTGCTTTAATTAAGGTTTAAACCAGTTAACAATAGCTTTATGCATGCACCATTTGCTTTTGGGGAATTCCATATATATAGAGGATATTCAAATTTTTTTCTATAAATACAGGATTTATTTTCATCGTGTGGAATGAAAATAAATATTTCACGAGTGGCAGTAGCCACGAGTGAAATATGATAATTTTCATGCCACAAGATGTAAAAAAATCCTGTATTAATGGAAACAAAACTTGAATTTTCTGTTAATTATATACTTTTATCGTTTTCAATCTTATTATTTGAAAGAATTCCCTGTTATTTAGAAAAAAAGTAGTCCTGCAAGACACCAGTGAAAGTACGGAAAAATATGTTTCACTGCAGTGAAAAATAAATTTTTACAGTGAAAATACGGAAAATGAAAATACACATTTTATTTCATCAATATTTCTCAATATTTCATTTGTATGTATATAATAAATAAATTTATTTCTTTCATGCAAATATTTTAGAATTATTCTTTTCAAAATTCAAACAGAACACTTCCAAACTTCAGGCAGCATTGATTTATTTATATTTCAATAAAAATATTAACGTAAAAATGGACTTTTTGGGACTTTGAAAATCATCTGGTTTGGAAGGGATTCCAGATTATGGAAGATTGCAACTTAACTTTGTATTTCAATACAAAGATATACATATATCTTCAACTGAGATCCTTATCCTGGTAGGATATATGTCCCTGCAGATTTTCTGTTATGGTTGATTAGTCATGTAATGAGAGACTTTAACAAAAATGTGATTATTAAATAAAAAAAGTGATATAAGATGCAAGACCTCGTCACAAAGTTGAGCATAAAGACAGGTGTTTCAAAAAAAGATTTAATTCCACTACATCAGACACTGCTTTTTCATTTCAGTTTAGCACTATGGTAGAATGAACTTTGGTGAGGAAGATGAAATTACCTGTAAAAAGGCGAATGCGACACCCACAGCCCCAACATAGTAAACATGATCTTCGACCCATGTCGTAAATTTATCCAGACATCCATCATGGTAGTAACTTTTGGTATCATTCAACGTACATCCACTAGTTGGTGATAGACAACAAGCTGATGGAAGGGTCTCACGGTTCCAGTCACTTGCATTGTGGATTCCGCAGCACTCGAATTTACTTTGTACCTTATCCCAAACAGTGGCATTCTTTTGAATATTTTCCTTCATGTATTTTTCTACAGTCTCCTCCACCTATAAGAGAGTTGTTGAATATGAAAATACAAATTCACTTCAAATTAATATACTAGTAGTATAGAAATAAATGCCCTCCAGTGAACTCTTCGAGCTCAAGTCTACAAATTTTATTCAGAAATCTCTAAAATGATATAATACTGCAATGATTACTGTCAATTACAAAAATATCAAGGAATACATTACATGTATGTAATATTCATTGCACCTTATGTGATTTACAAAAACAACAAAAAAAAAACTAAAAATCAAAAGCAACTTCTGACAAGTGAGTTAATATCCAACAATAAACAGTGTCAGAAAGATCATTCGGACATGTTAACATAAGGTTTGGTTTAGTTTTTACAATTTTATCTTATTTTGATTGTGTTGGAAGCTTTAAGCTTATTAAAACACTCCCAAATGATAATCCGTTCCTGGAAGCAACCAGTACTAAGCAGGGTGTTCACTAGCTATGTAATCCTGAGGGTCATTTTGACTACAAGGCAAAATCCCCATGATTTTAACAAAATTTGACCCTCAAGTTAAAATCCCAAGGGTCAAATCAGGCTTATAGGAAATTTGAAAGGTCAAAGGGTCATTTCAAGGGTCAAACGGACACCCTGACTAAGCAATGAATGTCAAGTTTCTTGCTCAAGGAAACAATGGCTTGCCCCTGACAGGGTTTTAACTTGTAAGGTCATTAGTCCTATGTGTTAACCACTCAGCCACGCGGTCAGTCTTCCTCCATCAGTACACCTTGGAAATCACCATACAAAGTTAATATCTCCTTTAAACAGACTTTCTAACAAACATATTTATTATTATTTTCCATCCCGAGTGTTAAATATACAGACCTGTCCTTTAAGAACAAATCCAGCAATGCCTCCTGCGATCTCCATAATAAAGATGATTACCAACAGACCAGCAAACTGAAATCAAAACATCAACACTTTAACCATTGCTATAGAAATCAATATGGTGCACAAACTGCTGACTAAAAAAAGAAATCGAAAAGTTGGTCCATTTGTCTGATTTTGACACAAACTGTCTTTGTACATTAAATTTATGACATTATTAATATATACAAGAAATCAGACAAAAATCTGCAGGGGAAATTCAAGAAATGCAATTCGGAAATGTAATGGCTTAATCTCAATAAAGGACAAAGTTTGTTATACAGAAAAATAATTCATTTCAACTTTCACCTCCACTTTAAACATAGCATATTAAATCAGGTTTGATTTGATGCTCGCTAAGAAAAGATTTACAATTAATATTCACTTTCAGTCACTAAATTATAAAGATATATTAAGAATGATCTTCTGTCATATAGTAGGGTTTAAATTTCAAGAACCCTCCTTTTCTCCAGCCATTTCTACAACTGTACCAAATAAGTTGTCAGTCATAAAAAGTAAAATGCCAAGACTTACAATTAGGACACATGTTCTGTTTTCTTTGTATGCTCCACAACATCCAAAGAAGGCGATGAAGAATATTATCACGCCCACTGCTATTAATAGCGCTGCCGCCGAACTAAACGAGCCTTCTATGAGGTCAAAATAATCTTTCAGGGCAATCTGTACATAGGCGCCAACCGCAATCAATGCTATGGCAACAAGCTGAAAAGGAATACCAAGAAAAATAGTTTAGCCATTAGACTGATTACATCATAAAATTTACATACTAAACAATGCAAATACTATAATTAGGCTGAAATGCATCAGTATTCATAGTATTAAAACTGTAGTGGGTAATTATTGTTCCTAAAGTTCAGCATATACAGTATGTATTATCACAAATTATACGTAAATCATCTGCTTCAACAATATAATTGAAAATACAAAGACTTCATGTACATGTATTTTTGGCTTGTCTACACAACAAATTACATCTATTATGAGTAATACTGGCCAAATATATGGTTCTTTACATCATTACACTCTATATCTACAAGCATTCAGTATACGTTTTTAGATATACATTGTATGAGCTTTACTCTGCTGAACTTGGTAGATGGCTTAAAATTTGAGAAGTTCATTTACATGTACACATATACTACACTACAATGTAGTTAAGTTTTATCAAGGCCATCCTTAAAAAAATGTTTGTTTGCAGTAACCCGACCCAGAATTTTCAAGGTGGGTAGGTAGGTCGATTTTTTTTTTTTTTTTTTTATTGAACTGTACTCTCAAAAAAACATTGAATTTCAAAATGCAGGACAATATATGCTTTGATAATCTGGTAACAATTAATAACTTGATAACTGAATTCTAATTTAATAAGAACTACATGTTCTTTCTTCTATTAACCTTTAAAAGAACGAAAACGAAGCACAAGACATAATTTTCTGATTCAAAAAAAAATAATTTTTTTATCCAGACCATGAAAAAAAATTTGAGTAGGGGCAAATTTTGTGAGTCGGTCGCGTTACTGCAAACAAACATTTTTTTAAGGATGGCCCAATATAAAGATATTCAAATTAAACAGTTATTGTATTTAACTCACTATACTTTAGAATGGAAGATTATGTTAAATCTTCAATGGATTTCATGCTTTAAAAAAACAATAAGAAATCAAACAATAAATTTCTTACTTGATTTTCTCCATAGGAGAAAAATGTAGGAAATTACAGTAAATTGCATGAACAGTTCAACATGTACATGTATCAAGAGAATTTTTAAGGCCAATTTGGGGCTGAAATTGCCTTTTCTGCAATTATTGTAATTATTTGGGAATTTTCCCTTAAAATTATGCAATGGTTTTGGGCGAATTGAAAAATACAAACGTATATAAGAAATTTTCCAATGCTGCATGGAAAGGGTTAAAATTGAAAAACAAATATTGTTTTAACAGGACAAGCAAAACAATCAATTTGATTTAACATTACAGATCAAAACTAAAGCTATATAGAAAATAGCAATAGCGGATTTAAATTTCACATACATGAATTACAATTTAATTGGAAATCTACCAGGGAGTTTAACTACAAACATACAATGCCTTATTGATAAAGAAGGTCGAAAATAAATGATCCTACAATACGGTCGTGACAACGCGTCTTAAGTCATTACACAAATATCTTTGGTATTACTAAATAATGGACTCTTTATATCTGTACAAAAATACATGTAGCTAGTACATGAATTGTATTGATTTGATGTCTAAAAATATTCTGGTATTTTATATCACGCCTAGATATAGAACAATTTCATTTAAGTCACAAGAAAGGTGTATGCCATCTTTTAACTCACTACCTCAATACCCTACACATCTTTAAAATGGTTGTCTTCAAAACTTTATCTAGACTTAGTCTAGCATTGATGATTCAAATACCATACACCTGATGTTCTATTCAATTTCTGAGGTCATTGAAGTACATTGTATTACTGTTATCTTATAATTCTTAAATTAGATGAAAACGTCTATGATTATAATATATGTGTCAGTGAGAACTAAACACCCAGCCTTTATTTGACAACTCACTATTGCTGAACCATTTTACCTCCTACATGTATATGTCAAAACTGACCAATGTTCCTATTAACTTGAATACTTCACACACAAAATTGCCAATTTTATCTCAGTCAATCTTGTATATACTGAATTTCCACAGTAAAAGAGAAATTTATGCCAGTTTTAGTATCAAAACCTTTTCAGAGAGCAAATGTGAGGTTAACCGTTACAGTTAATACTGTTTAAGCAGAGGTTGAAGTTTCAACATTACAGCTTCATTGATGGAGAAAACTAGAAATGTGTCATCATGCCACGGATGCCCCCGCATGCAGCCAAAATTTCAGATGTTATAATATTTAGTTCCAAATTTGTTTGCACAAATTATTTTTTTCATTTTAAGTTCAAAGCCCTTAAAACTTTTCAATGTTAACACAAACCATTTTCATACAATGTTCAAGGCACTGAAATTATTCTGTCTAAACCTTTTGAAAATAGCATATTTCATATTTGTAGCCAAAATAATGGCTACATTCATTTCAGTGCTGAAACTGAAAGTTCAAAATTTTTCCAACATTCAAGAAAGATAAGTTTGTCCAAAATCATTGAACCACGACCAAATTCAAACTTAAACTGCTTATTCCTAAGATGTATCTATATTATTTTCAAAGTGAAAGGGACATAACTCTGCCAAAAAATCATCGAACCATGACCAAATTCCATCTTGACCTGCCCATTCCTTTGACATATCCATATGTCAAATTTGAGTAGTTGGGTAGATAATGAACAGAAACTGTAAATTTCATATTATTTTCAAAGTAAAAGGGGCATTACTCTGCCAAAAATCATTGAACCATGACCAAATTCCAACTTGGCCTGGGCATTTCAAAAACATATCCATATGTCAAATTTGAGTTGAATGTGTTGTACCGTTGGGGAGATAATAAACAGAAACTGAAAATTTCATATTATTTTCAAAGTGAAAGGGGCATAACTCTGCCAAAAATCATTGAACCATGACCAACTTTGAACTTGACCTGCGCATTCCTGTGACGTATCCATATGTCAAGTTTGAGTTAAAAGTGTTGTACCATTGGGGAGATAATGACCGGAAACTGAAATTTCATATTATTTTCAAAGTGAAAGGGGCATAACTCTGACAAAAATCATTGATCCATGACCAAATTCGAACTTGACCTGTATCTTCTCACGATATATCCATATGTCAAATTTGAGTTGAATGTGTTGTACTGTTGGGGAGATAATGAACTGAAACTGAAAATTTCATATTATTTTCAAAGTAAAAGGGGCATAACTCTGACAAAAATCATTGAACCATGACCAAATTCGAACTTGACCTGTATTTTCTCATGACATATCCATATGTCAAGTTTGAGTTGAATGTGTTGTACCATTGGCGAGATAATGAACGGAAACTGAAAATTTCATATTATTTTAAAGTAAAAGGGGCATAACTCTGCCAAAAATCATCGAACCATGACCAAATTCGAACTTGACCTGTATTTTCTCACGACATATCCATATGTCAAATTTGAGTTGAATGTGTGCAACCGTTACTAAGATAATGAACGGAAACTGATGATGACGGAATGACAGAATGACGGAATGACGGAAGGACGGAATGACGGAAGGACGGAATGACGGAAGGACGGAATGACGGAAGGACGGAAGGACGGAACAGGGTAACACTATATGCCCCAGCCATTACATGGCGGGGGCATAAAAAACTTCATTGTTTTCATTGTTCCTGGGGAAAGGCCTGGTTTACTCTATTTCTCGCATGCATTCAGGTGAGAAATAGAGTAAACCAGGCCTTTCCCCAGGAATTTTTAGGCACATTGGCAAATTTCGCAGAAATGGGGGTAGGAGGGAGACACCCCCCCCCCCCCTCTGAGTCTCTGACATTCAAAAAATTTTCTATTGTTCACTGCAGCAAAATATACTGTATTTAACTTAAGAGTGAGTCTTCAGAAACAAAAAGATAACAGATAAATGATACTTTTAACCATTTTTAATACAAAATTTGACCCTCCTGTTAAAATCCTGAGGGTCCAATCAGGCCATCTGGAAGTTTAAAGTGTCATTTCAAGGGACAAACGGACACCCTGCAAGTTGTTAACTCCAACACTCTTTTCCGGGAAGAATGTTACAATTGAATAGTGCATTATTTTAACAATTTTCGATTGACAAGTATATTACTATGCTCCTCTTAGTTCACAATACTTAACACTTTAAAAAAGTAAAGAACACAAAGTGAAACAATACAATTACACTACAAAAACTGTATCATTCAGTCATTTTCCTGCTTTATGACACAAGGAAACAACAATATATTCAATCAAAATTAGTTTTAATTTGTCAGATGTAAACCATGCGTCGGCCATTTTGAAAACAGTATGTCATCATTTACCTCGCGGTAATGGTGTTTTATATCAGTTTTACATGTATCAGTTAGAATTTCTTTAAGTTATTTTGCATAATTTTAAATATTAAAAATATTTTTACATTGTAACTCAATTTTTATTTTTTCAACAAACAAGAACACTTAGAAAATGATGATTGTTTCAGACGTATGCACAAATTTAATGGACTATTGTTGTTTTTTGCAGAAGTTTGTAAAATGTTGTTCAGTTTTATGTAAAAATCTATAAATTTAAATTATTTTGCACAAAAACTTTGTTGTTAAGGTGTTTGAATAAAATATGTCAATTCTGACCAATTATAACAATGGTCACATGAAAATATGCCATTACCGTGAGATAAGTGATGACGCGGAATTAGTGATGTTGAGTATATTTCTAAGAATTATGGTGGTTTCGTCGAACTACCGGTTCGGCTAACTTAATTTATGAAGAGGTGCGAAAGTGGTTTCGTCTAACTTATGTTATATAGTAATAAAGGGCAAAGTAGACGTGGTTCATATATATAGTGATTTTATATATGAGCCGTGTCACGACAAAACCAACATAATGCGTTTGCGACCAGCATGGATCAAGACCAGCCTGCGCATCCGCGCAGTCTGATCAGGATCCATGCTGTTCGCTTACAAACTCTATAACAAGTAGAGAAACTGATAGCGAACAGCATGGATCCTGATCAGACTGTGCGGATGCGCAGGCTGCTTTAGATCCATGCTGGTCGCAAAGCCATGATGTTGGTTTTGTCGTGAAGCGGCTCATATATTTATTTATGTATATGCAAATATAATAAAAACGTTTAAATCATAGTTTTATATCTATTGAGTGGTGAATAAAGAATTAAAACAGATTGTTGTTCATTACATAGAAATCATGATGTATTCTTTTGAATAATATGCATACCTCATTCAGGGAATTCCCCAGGCGCTTTTAGCGCATCGGCACCGATGCGCTAAAATTTCAGAACAAGAAATCCCGATGCGCTTAAAATTATCATAGCGCTTTAAAAAATGACCGATATCCCTTTCTTTTGTGTCTATAAGTTAACCCCAATTAGCCCCATTTAGCCAAATAAACAAGCCAATATACATGTCCTGTGTAGATAATTACCCGAGGCGTATACACAACCCGATACACTGATTGCCTTTCGACTGTGTGACGTCACAGACACCTGTCATCGATGTCTGCAGACGACTGTTGGTGCACTTTCAGGTGTTGTCAATTACCGTGTATTGAGATGGGTGCAATTAAACGCGGCATGTGTGATATTTACATGTTTCAGGTAGGTGTAAGTAATAGAAAAAGCACCGAAACACGAGGTTATCTGATTTGTACGAGGGGGGCGTAGCCCCCCGAGTATTAATCAGATTACCGAGTGTTTTGGTGTTCTTTCTCTTTTGTATCATAGTCAAACATAAAAACACGTTCCCTGTTGTTACAATATGAAACCCCGGCAAAAATGAACCAATGAACGAGCATCTAAATATGACATTTCTGTCGATTTCACTTTCACTGCCGTCACAATATGTAAACCCCAGCAAAAATGAGCCAATCAATGGGCATGCTCTGGAGTGCGGGTAACAAATACCCGCACTCCAGTTAACGCACTGTGCATGTATATGTAAAGGATTTAACCCTGACACATTTTCAACAGAAAGGTCTCCAAACTATGATACAATAACTTTTATTGCTTTGATAATATAATTGGCATTAATTGACATGCGATATAACAGTTTGATATTTAGGTTCTTTGTCTTAATATAAGTGTAATGTTCAATTTCATCTTTCATCTTTCTTATGATCGTTACGTCTAAGCAGTACTGTAGTATTAAGATTTCAAAAAAATAATATGTCTAACACGAATAAGGGAAGCCTAGTTCACTATCAATTTTAAGAGGTTTTTTTGTGAGCAATGTCGTTGAAGCTGTCTCAGGATCATTTTGCTTTTTTTTACTCTTGAATTAAACTGCATAGATATTCAGAAATAAATTTGGAAATTTAAAACATTGAAAATATTTACGACTGTTCATTATCAACTTGCAAATGAGTGAAAACAACAACAAAAACTTTACATCCACAATCCCACTTAGTGACAGCCAATTGGTCATTTTCTTTTTTAATTAAAAAAATATCTAAAATTATCTTGTAATCTGTTTCTGTTCATTGAATCCCCAAAATGAAAAAAATATTAACTTTGCAGGCCCTCTTTATTCGAGCCTGTTCATGGACAGCTTTGTGAAGTGCAATCTACTGTCCTACTCCTTAGCATTGGTTTGTCAGGACATACAGGAGCTGGCCTGCAGGCACTTTGGTGTAGATATGGAGCAGTGCCGCAGCCACTGGCACCAGGTACGTGCCAGTCTAGAGGGGACTGATCAGTCAGCCGACCAGACCATGACCTGGATTACTGGCAACCTTTCTACCAGTCATCCAGCTCTTTACAGAATTGCTGCTGTGGGTCTCCTCCTCCCAACCTCTACTGCAGGTAAGCATTATTAAATTCATTCATTCTTGAACATTAATGAAATTCCAATGACAGTTGCAGATGTGTAACACTTTGCTAGATGTTTTTCAACATTTCAAATATAAATTTTTTTACTTAGTTAAGTTTAAACAGGCTGGAAGTTTGAAATTTTCAAATATTCACATCAAACAAACAATATAAATATAAGACAGGAGGTTAACATAAATGATTACTTTCATTTATTAATTTCAGATTTTGAGCGAGGATTCAGCTGCCTGAAGAGAGTTAAGACTGAAAACAGGAATTGTCTCTCTGTTAAAGTTCTAAACTATCTTCTTGCGTCTCCCTGCAAGGACCCCCCTTAGAATCTTTCAACTTTGAGAAGGCAGTCAAGGTATGGAAGGACAACAAACCTAGAAGACAGGCCCTCTTTTAATGATGTTAATGAAGAAAAAACAACTGAAATATACTCATTTAAATGGGACACACACATACACATGTACATATAAATGTTGATCACATTTTGTGAACTTGTGTTTATATATAATTGTTTATTTATTTGAATTGTTGGAAATGGAAAAAGTAAATAATAAAAATTAAGAAAATGTTTATCAAGTGAAAAGCTTTCATTATTTGTTTTAAAACAGCCCACAGCAGTATCTTGACACCTTAAATGGCAAAAATTTTCTCTTTCAAGTTTTATTTTTGTTAGTAAATATGTCGATTGTATTCCGCTTAAAAGCATTATTTTTCAGCTTTAACTATTTGTATATATAGTTTGACATAGATTATAAAAATAAACTTGTGTGAAAAGTAATTTGTGTTGACTCTTGAGTTTTTCTTTTCAGGTTGTACTTTTAAACGTATATATATTTGATGTTGTTTGTTCACTGAGATCATGTGTTTTTATTTTATGTAAATATCATTATAATACTAAAGAAAAGAATAAATAATATGTTTAAATTTTCAATATCTTGTCTTAAATTGCATGAAAATGTGTGAAAAACCACACATTAAGACCCGCAATAATTGATGTGCCCATTATATCGTCCGGTCATGTGTTTTGAGGCTCATCTATTTTGACGCCATTTTTGTGATGACCTAACAAATGACGAAAACGACCTCGCATGACGTCATAATTTGCTGACTGCACTGCAAGCATGTACTTACAACAAATAACTAAAACATGTGGAAAGACAGAGACATTTCACTGAAAATACTTCACCTTTATCAAATTTACTGTATTTTTTCATCTTTTTACTAATGCAAATTCAATCAATGTTTATGCAAGCCATAATTTTGTAAATAAAGCCTTTGAAAAATCTTGACCTGCCCTTTTCTGTTTCTATCTTCCATTTTAAATGTCTTATGAGTGTCATGTGACCAAAATTCACTGTAGCATAAGGTGTACAGCTTATATTGTTTGAAAACGTTAATTGGTTTTTAATTGATACTGAGTAAAATTCATAATGGGTTAACTATTGTATATAAAGTTTAAAAAAGAAAGAAAAAAATCATTTTTTCAAATCAACATATACATATCTTTACAACATCTTTCATTTTAGATATATTTTTCAGCCCTGTAAGCCAAATACAGATGCTATTCATCAAGATTAATGGTAAATACATTCAAAGTGAAAGAGACAGGTGCACCTATTTAGACCACGGCTAGGGTGTATGGCATTCCTAAATAATGGACAGTTTTATATGAAATAAAACATAATTTTAAGTTTTCACGATGTTGTTTCATTGCAGGTTTGCTCATTAAAAATATTCTTTTGCTGTTCATATTACATTACAGTGAAATATCCTTTTAAAATAACCACCCAATGAAAAGGCGTCATTTCATATGACTGTAAACAGCAATGGATGCCTCCACGGTCTGTTTACTCAAGTACAAAACTTAACTGATTTTGAATTTTTAACAAACATAAAAATGGTTTGCAGTGATAAACAACATGCCATAGTAACTTTATATTGTATATCATTTAATGATCAAGTTCAATATAAAAATTGCACTAGTTAAACAACTTAAGGGCGTCAAAACTAATGACTCTAGGATACAATAGCTTTTGTTCAATATATAAATTAAGTTAGCCGAAACCACTACCTGTTTTACTATAGAAGATCAGTTAGACGAACCGGTAGTTTGACGAAACCACTCCCACCCTATTTCTAATTGGTCCATAAATTTGGAAAATGAAAATACTGAAAACTGTAATTTAAAATCATTTTCCTACATAATCTTATCGTTAAACATAATGAAATTTGTCACAAAAACCTGATCTTCAGGCAAATGCACCAATGTTGGTCTAGAAGCTGACCACAGCTTTTATGGTCAGTTTTTTAATTGATGGACATTCATTTAACATACAGATCTACATTGCCATTGGGACTATTTCAGAGGAAAATCATGGCAAAAATTAATTCAACAAATTTAAAAAGTAAAATATGCCAATTTAAACAAAAAAAATTTGTACGAGACATCAATCGCTGAAACAATGTTACAGTATTCACGAATTCGAAAACCTAGCTAAATGCCGTTTTCCGGTACTTTCTGTACATAGCTCTGGGGAATTCACGTAATGGAGTGTAATAACGAACTCGAGATGTTTTTGGAGTTTTTTTTATTAAAGTGAAATAAAACAGTTATTTCTTTGAATTGATTTTCATTATACACAATTTTATTTTTTGAAAAATTTGCAATAGATATTAAAGGAATATTGATATATCACAAATACATTAAATTTTTTCACCTTAAACGGTAAAATAATGATAAAAAATAGAAATATCATGTAACTGTGTTATGTACTTCATTTGGTGTAATTCCCCAGAGCTTAATCCGCAACGTACCGGAAAACGGTGTTTAGCTAGGTTTTCGAAAAGGTCAATGTTGTAGGGACAATGATGATGTGGAGCTTCTAAACTGTTGATTTTCGATCGACGTTTGTTTACAAATCATTAAATGTTGGTATCCTTTACTTACCACAAATATAAGATTGAATCCCCAGAGGAGAAATTTAACACATTTCATTCCACCTTCTACCATTGTTAATGCTTTGTTTTATTTAAATAACCACTGTAATAATAAAATTATGCTTAATTTTTCACCCTGTAAAATCCGTGAACGAGGAACACACTAGAATAAATATTACGCCAAAAAAATCTAAGTAAGTAGTTCCAATGTTCTTTTAAAGTGTTCAGATCAATATACCATTAATACTAAATTATAATCTCAATTTATTGTTATAATATACACCAAAAGTTATCTATATCTATTTCGAAATTACCGTGTGATCAAAATGACTCACAATTAATATGTTTACTTTAAGAATGCGTTATAACACAAAAAAAAATAGTCCTGACTAAACGTCACGTGCCGCATACGGCCTACTGAGTAATACTGCTTACGTATGTAAATTTATCAGATATTGTTAGGGACGTTAAACATAATATTATTTAAATATATATAAATAAATAAATAAATAATAGAAAAAGATCTATTTGGGCATGGTTGTTTTAGCTTTTTCCGGGATTTCAATATCTTTTGAAGAAAATAACACTTTAATTAGATCTAGTCCAATAAAGTATTCAATATAGAATGTAATTAAACTAGTAATATGAAAGTAAATCACAAACTTATGTTTTAATACATATCTTTATTTGTATTAAATCGATAAATTGAAGAGGAGAAGAATTGCATAAGACATATTAAATTGTCTTTCATTCTAATAATGTTTTTAAGAATATTTGAAATGCTTGTATATTGAAATGTATATTGTTAATTGTAATTAGCATGCATACATTGAGAAATTATATATGTTTAAACTTAATTGGATCACGGACTTTAATTGTAATATAAATCCGCATAGAATACCGAAAATGCAGTAGAACTTTATAAAGTTGTCAATAGCCTACCCGCGTAGCCATATTAATGGGCAGCACTGTCGATATTTAAAATAAATAAATAAAAAGATAAATAAATAAATAAATAAATTCAAATTTAAATATACAATTAAACCTTAAGTAATTATAATTAACATTAACTAATTAAAGCAGTCTGATTCCATATAATGCTTTTATTCAAAATCGTCAAAATGGGCATTTTATCACATGGTGTATTACAGCTGCGTTACTGATTATTACTTGATATGCCCATCATTAACCCATTTTACATTTACATGTCTTAAATTTTTGTTTGATGGTGTGTCGATCCAGTGATGATTTTCTCAAGCGCCATTGCTTTTAATAATGATGCTATTTGATGTAGGGTTAAATTAAACTTGTTAGACCAGTAACTTGTGTTCATGCACTCCAGAATGTGAAGAAATGACCTTACACTTTACTAAGAATAGCACACACATACGATTTTCGATCTACATGTATTTCTGAGTACATTTATTATTTATTTTTGTATTTCATTTCATTCTGTTTTGATATTAAAATTTAAGCGAAGCTGTATCACATTTAACTCCCCTGTACATGCAAATATGAACTGAAGAGTCATCTCCCTTGGAATACCTGCCGTTTCACAAATAATTACTGTGTAAAAACATCACCAAACATCCTCAATTTATATGGCCAAATGCACCATTTGCATCGCAGGTGTTCATTACAGTCGTGTCACCAGGTAAATGCACATATCGTACCGTGGCGTTTGTAGGATGCTGCAACAACACATTATATACTGAGTATATTTTCTATGGTCAAGGGTGTTTACTTCTCAAAAATGGGGCTGCAGGTGTTCAAGCCCTACTTCAGCTCTTTGGTCATGCCAATATTTCATCGCATGGTGCCATTACTTGTTCCAGGCTGCAGTCTCGAGTTTGTTTCATATTAATTGCAAGACTGTTAAAAGTTTACTGAACTAGACTATATTTTGCATACATATTACATGAATTAGTTACAATTTATTCAGTGCAGCAGACGAACACCATGTCAGAACGCCGACAATCGTTATGAGTATTTAACAATTCAATTTACTCCATTTACCAACGAATCTTTCCTGCAATAGGTTGTTCTTCGGAATTATCTCTTCAAATCTTCGTTTTGCGCAACATCGTACATTTGATTTGGCAATTTTCGGTCATTGTTTTGAAGGCACGTTCGGGTATTTTTTGCAGGAAAGTGGTAAGTACATTGTGCATTAGAAACATTTTTTGGTTGGGTTTTTATGTCGCACCAACACATTATAGCTAATATGGCGACTTTCCAACTTTACTGGTGGAGGCCTCGGATGCCCTTCCGTGCATTATTTTAGTCTCGAATAGAACCACTGACGTTCCGTAAGCTAGCTTGATACTTCCTCATATGATAAAATCCAACGTTCATGTCGGGATTCGAGCTCATATCGGTTAGGGGCAAGTAGTTAGAAAGCAACGACCTTAACCACTCGCCCACGACGCCCCTTAACAAACATTAGTAAAAGTACTAGTAAAAATATTAAAATATGTATAAATACATGTATATAAGTTTAAAATGGAACTTTTGTTAATTTTTATCATATTTGTAAGAGCGCACATGATCCATATTCGTTCAAAAGAAGCATGGCCTTCGTGGCACTGTATAGTTTTTCCATTACAAATGGACCACAAAAATGTTTGTTTAGGTTTTTTTGTGTATTGTCCAACAACATTGACCTGGAACTTCATTAACTTTCGTAAAGGTCGTTTGAATAAACACTAACCAGTAACTATCGAATATATCAATATATTTGCTTACTTCACTCGTCTGTGAGGTGTGGTGAATTTGAATAGATGTCGGACTACCAATCTGAAGGTTTCTGGTTCAATACCTTACCAACACCACCTTATGATTTTTTTTAATTTAATTGCAAGAATTAATTTTTTCTGCACCTGATTTAAGAAACCTTTTAAGTGGTGTTTTTATACAAAATTAAATTTCTTTCAGTACAGTAGCTTTCAACGGTTGTCTTTGTGACATTATGCAATCATATATTCTTTAGCGCATATATACACGCTTTAAAGGAAGTATTAGAATAGTACATACAACAAAATTGTTTGCAATAGTTCGAAGAGAATGCAATTTTAAAATAAAAAGAAAAAAATAAATTGCTGAAATTGGGTTCGAACCTACCAGTTTATGTCTACATTTTTCATAAAACCCCTTTACCAACTGCGCTAAGAGGGATTTTTTAATGTACATCATTTTAATTGGATATTTAGATTTAACTTAACCAATAACGTAACTTCTGAAATTAGTATACTTTATGTTTTCATCACCTTTATACAGGTATTTTAAAGGCCTAAAGAATGAATGACTTTTTGTATCTGTAGTAAGGTCAAGATATCAAACTTAAATGATTGTTACCTGCCAGAATATAGCACTGAATGTAAAATAATTTGCGATAAAGGTAGCGATAAGATTTTGTCTTCCACACAAAATGCTAAATCATTTTAACTGTAATAATTGCCATAACAGAAAAAGTGGCTATTAAATTAAAAGATTCAGCTTTTTGTTTAATGAGTAACCTTTTGCAATTTAACAGGAAAGCAAAAATGAAAAGCTTTAGAAAAAATGCATTTTTAAGGTAAAATGGGCCTTTTCAAATAAACACCACAAAATATAAGACTAATGTTTGGCAACTAAACATCAATGTTGCGATGACATCCATGTCCTATAGACACAAGTTCAGTTCTATACGTACAATTATATGTTATCTTGAAATTCTTTTTTAGATCAGTGACCCTTTTCAGCACGGGGGAGGAAGTGTTACACGAAGGATGGAGTTCTTATGATAACTTGTTTGGAGTTCTTATGATAACTGTCACAGAGTTCCTGGAAAATGGTACGGATTTCTGTGGAAAACTTTTCTATATACTTGGAGAACTCGCCTAAAAAATGGTTATTTTTAACTTTAAATGGGGAGTTTGAGGTGCTAAATTAAACTTTGATAATTAAGCTTGCCCTACATATTGTATTTTGTTTCAGAAAAAATCTTTTAGTCCATATTTTGTCGCCTTTTTTTAAAAAAATCTGGAAGTTTTGAGAAAAATTACCAAATTACTTGCTAATTCGTACATATTGACCTTTTCATTTGTGATCTTCTTCGTTGCTATACTTAATTACCTAATTATTATGGAGAGTTGCAAACATAAAGCCCGGGCTAATAAATTTATACCCGATTTTTCAAATGTTACGGAGTTCTTGCGATAACTCAAAATATGTCCTGGAGTTCTTATGATAACTTTTGTTACTGCCAGTGTGTTTTTGTGCTTAATCACGGCGCGTTTAAGCGTATTTTATTAGACAATAAGTGTGTAAATCATTATGAAGCATAGTACGCTTATTATTTGCACAAAAATTTGGTTATATAACGTTGGTTTTGATCGTGTTTTTCAGTTCAAGAGATATTTTTCTTACCTCCGTTTCTTGTGTTTTTTGTGTTTGTTTTGGTCTTTTTGTGTGTGTGTTTTTTATATTTTATTGGAATGACTGTAAACATACTTGATGTAGAGCATTTACTTACAGGATAAAAATACGCTTTGAATCGTGTTTCGTCATATATACATTATTCCTGGCAGTTTTAGAGAACATTAAGTAACTATGCTATCGGTATGCATATAAATGGTTTTCAGCAAAATAGGAGGTAGTATGCACTACCTTTATCTAAATTTAATGAGGTGGGTGTCGTCTTTATGTTTCAACGGGTATTTCAATTTCTAAAAGGTATCAGTTTTTGTCATAGAAACGTATCAAGTTATATGACAATGATCACGGTGCATATCCATATTGGTACCCTCTTTGCGAAATCTGCTCAAACGGTACCCTCTTCGAACATGCACAGGTCATTCTCTGCTAAAAACAAACCAGCGATGGATAACAATCCAGTAAAATTTCATTGTAATAAGGAAAGGAGGTATGACACGTAGAAAAGATGTATACCACGGAACACTAGAATGTTTTATTTATGTGCTGATTTGTCATGTGTACGTTTTTCATGTACTGCAAATTCACAATAAGCTACAAAAAATCGACATGTCTTGCCTCGCCCATCACATCGACATATTTTCGGGCTGAAATGAACCTATGGCTTGATTATATATGCATCACACATATTTAATATGTTCATATACATATCATCTTCGGACAAATGGCAGTATATATTGTCAAAAATAAATGAAAAATTCATAAAAACACCCTACTTTCGGTTTTGCAGCGGCACGGGCTACCTCTCTTCATTTGAATTTTCATATCACAGGTACCCTCTCATATACTTTTATGTGTTAATCGCTAAGTATGTAATATTTACATAAAAGTAAGAAATATTACATACATACTTAACGATTAACGCAAATAAAAGCATATGTCGTGCTTTGAGGGTACTTATGTGTTCAAAAAATGAGAGGGTACCTGTGATATAAAAATTCAAATGAAGAGAGGTAGCCTGTGCCGCTGCAAAACCGAAAGTAGGCGAAAGTAGGGCGTTTTTATGAATTTTTCATTTATTTTTGACAATATATACTGCCATTTGTCCGAAGATGATATGTATATGAACATATTAAATATGTGTGATGCATATATAATCAAGCCATAGGTTCATTTCAGCCCGAAAAAATATGTCGATGTGATGGGCGAGGCAAGACATGTCGATTTTTTGAAGCTTATTGTGAATTTACAGTACATGAAAAACGTGCACATGACAAATCAGCACATAAATAAAACATTCTAGTGTTCCGTGGTATACATCTTTACTACGTGTCATACCTCCTTTCCTTATTACAATGAAATTTTACTGGATTATTATCCATCGCTGGTTTGTTTTTAGCAGAGAATGACCTGTGCATGTTCGAAGAGGGTACCGTTTGAGCAGATTTCGCAAAGAGGGTACCAATATGGATATGCACCGTGATCATTGTCATAGAACTTTATAAGTTTCTATGACAAAAACTGATACCTTTTAGAAATTGAAATACCCGTTGAAACATAAAGACGACACCCACCTCATTAAATTTAGATAAAGGTAGTGCATACTACCTCCTATTTTGCTGAAAACCATTTATATGCATACCGATAGCATAGTTACTTAATGTTCTCTAAAACTGCCAGGAATAATGTATATATGACGAAATCATGATTCAAAGCGTATTTTTATCCTGTAAGTAAATGCTCTACATCAAGTATGTTTACAGTCATTCCAATAAAATATAAAAAAAACACACACACAAAAAGACCAAAACAAACACAAAAAACACAAGAAACGGAGGTAAGAAAAATATCTCTTGAACTGAAAAACACGATCAAAACCAACGTTATATAACCAAATTTTTGTGCAAATGATAAGCGTACTATGCTTCATAATGATTTACACACTTATTGTCTAATAAAATACGCTTAAACGCGCCGTGATTAAGCACAAAAACACACTGGCAGTAACAAAAGTTATCATAAGAACTCCAGGACATATTTCGAGTTATCGCAAGAACTCCGTAACATTTGAAAAATCGGGTATAAATTTATCAGCCCGGGCTTTATGTTTGCAACTCTCCATAATAATTAGGTAATTAAGTATAGCAACGAAGAAGATCACAAATGAAAAGGTCAATATGTACGAATTAGCAAGTAATTTGGTAATTTTTCTCAAAACTTGCAGATTTTTTAAAAAAAGGCGACAAAATATGGACTAAAAGATTTTTTCTGAAACAAAATACAATATGTAGGGCAAGCTTAATTATCAAAGTTTAATTTAGCACCTCAAACTCCCCATTTAAAGTTAAAAATAACCATTTTTTAGGCGAGTTCTCCAAGTATATAGAAAAGTTTTCCACAGAAATCCGTAACATTTTCCAGGAACTCCGTGACAGTTATCATAAGAACTCCAAACAAGTTATCATAAGAACTCCATCCTTCGTGTAACACTTCCTCCCCCGTGTTCAGTATTACTTGATACAAGTTACCTTCAGATAAATAACGGTTATTTCAAAGTGATTCTACTTTGCGATAATGTAACATTTTAAAGAAATTTTAAGCAGCTATCGCTTAACTTGAATGAGGGTTGTTCATAATGTTCCACTTACCAAGGTAGAAAAAAATCACTTAATTTAAAAATGTTCATAATATACAACTAACCTATAGTAAAAGAAACTGTCGCTAATAAAGTACAGACGTTGAATAAGGGTTGTTCAAATAGTACCACTAACCTAGATAACAATTAAATGGTCCATTAATTTAGTAAAAGAAACTGTCACTTCATTGAAATAACCATCTACTCACGATAAATGAGGATTGTTTATATAACGTACTTCTAACCTAGAATGGAACTGACAATTATGATTGTTTATAACAACACAGCTCCTGCAGGCCCCGTGTTCACAAGGATCAAGATCAGGATCAAATCTAAAAACTCAAATATTCTGCATTATTTATCCTCATAGATTAAATATTCAGTGTTAACTTGCTAAAACTGGACTAGAAATAGCATGTTTATGAACTTTAAGAATAATCTTTTGTCATTTTTAAAAGATACGAGCATGTAATTGTTGATCCAAATTTTTATCTTGATCTTAAAATTGATTCTCATTTTGATCCGATTATTTTTGTATTTGTTTTGTTATTTGTTAAATTAATCCCAAAAAGGTTGGTTTCTTTGCATATAAACAATTATTTATATCTCAAATATGTAACATTTAATTCTAGCATAAAACGATCAGTTTTAGTTTCATAAAACAATTAAAATAAAACCAGGATCATCTGATCCTGATCCTGATCCTGATCTTTTCTTTGGTAACACGTGGCTGATTATCTGTACGGACCTGACTCTATTTTGTTGGCAAAGGCCAATCACTGCTGCAGGTACATGTAACATGCTTCTATAAAAAACTTGAGAAAAATGTACATGTACATTAGATTTTAAGAAAAGTAAATAAGAGGGCCAAGATGAACCTAGATCGTTCACCTGACCCATCGAACTCATCCGAACAATTACCTAGACAATCATTCTGACCAAGTTTCATGACAGGTGAGTCAAAAATGTGACCACTAGAGTGTTAACAAGGATTATCCAAATTTGAGCAGTGTGACCTAGTTTTTTCCCCAGCTGATCCATATTCGAACTTTACCTAGAAATCATCAAAACAAACTTTCAGACCAATTTCCAGGACAAAGTTTGATGATGATTGAGGCAAAGAGGGTTAACAAGGTTTTACTATTTTTAGCTCCGGTGAACTAGTGTTTCATAAGAGATGACCCATGCTCGAAATCATCCAAGCTATTAACTAGATAAGCATCCTGACAAAGTTTGATGATGATTGAGGCAAAAATGTGACCACTAGAGTGTTAACGGACAAGTGTGGACGGACGACAGATGACGGACGACGGACATTCAACGATGCTAAAACGATGCTAAAAGCTCACCCTGAGCTAGCTCAGGTGAGCTAAAAAAAGCTATGTGCGACATATGACTGTTTTTGTTGTTGTTTTTTTCTCGTATTTATCACTATATTTCTACTGCGCTACTAACGCATGTAGTAAGGGCTATTTTTTCACATTTTGACGCATATATTGGTAATTTATGTGGAATATAAGCGTTATTTGCAACGTGTAAATCAATTTATTAATTTGCTTCTTTTATATCATTTTCAAATGTTCTATGATAATAAGCATGGATCTGAAAGCACACTGCTTTAAAGTTTATAGAATTAATTAAAGATATTCGAGATTTATTGTTTTCTTTTGTTTTATTCATAAATAAACTTCCAATGGAAAATCGGGCCTTAGCCAAACAACTTCACGTGCATATATAAAAAACAACAAAAAACTTAAACAATGCAGGCACGTATTGTTGAATTCAGGGTAAACTTAAAGACACTTTCCCATTGTGACCACATGTTATCGATGTGGGATCAAGTGCTACCCACTCCCAGGATACCCACTCCCAGGATACTCTATACTACCAAAAATCCTTAAACCCAGCGCCCCCCCCCCCCCCCCCCAAAAAAAAAAATAATATTTATATATATAAATAAATAATTAAAATAAATAAAACAACACCAAAAAAAAAACAACAACAACAACAAAAAAAAACAACAACAACCAATATAAATAAAACAATATATTAATGAGCAATAAACTATCCTAGTGTGTGGCATCATGAATATATATATATATATTTTTACAATTGTTTGATGTTGTATTGAATTATCTTTTGAATGATAAATTGATAAATTTTGTTTCCGGGGGTTAAAGTAAATTTTGGTAGTACAGAGTGTCATGGTGGTCCCTTGAGGAAGGGGTTTTGTCCTACGCCGATAGACTGTGATTGTGTCCATGCTATACAACGAGCACACGTAACTTTCTTGATTAAAATTTGATTACTTATGAGAACATTGTTTGCAATTGAAACCTTCCAAATTTCTTTTTTTTTGGGACTTTGAATATATATTAAAATGACTCTCGGTGTACATATGTATATTATATAGATCATTTTACATTTTTCTGGGAAAAAAATCAACTGTTCGATTAATTCATTCATGTCTCCAGTAATCTTATTAACGTCAGGCAATTTTATTAAAAAGCGTAATTCAACTTAACGGTATTCTAATGGATTATGGGTAAAAAACCCTAAATTATCTCCCAATAGACCTTTTTACAATACTATTTTTCCATAGTTACGGATGTTGCATTTTGCGCACGCGCATTTTTCGTAGGGCAAACATGCAATAAGGAAAGATTACATTTTATCATACTTAAAGATTTCAAGTTATGTCATACAAAAAACAGTAATTTTGGGATGCATTAAAACGGTAATTAAGTACTTAAAACGTTAATTGATATTTTTGACAGATATACGAAAATATGTGCATACAGTCTTCTTTTTAAGGTATCATTAGACGATTTTTGCATGACTATTTAAATTGCAACAGCAGGATTTTAATGATAAAAGTCGATTACCCCTTTATTACATAATATTGCACATTTAGGACTGTTCACTTAATTTGAATAAGTTGATTGGCAATGCGGTAATGAAATGTGACCGGGTTTTTCTAAATTGGTTTACAATATCATTCAACCGGGGCGTTTTGGTACCATGACATAGTTAATTATGTAAAATCATATAAACCGTAATTCAAGTAACTTTTACATATATCAATCTCATCAATGTTTATTAATTTTGTGAAGTGACAAATAGAGTGACGTTCATTTACGGTTGTTATTTCACTGCCCATCTTAACCTTTAAGATTTTGAAAAAAATATTGAGATTTATTTAATTTTACCCATGAAATATGGTACTATATCAGTCAAATATATTTAATATTTTTTAAAAATAAATATGAAATATAAATATGAAAGTGGGCGGAGTCAAAACTCATATTTATTTTAAGGGACTTCTTTCGCCGTTTTGTTTGAAAAATCTGATAAATGCAAAACAACTTTTTCTTGAATTTTGTTTTGAAAACTACCTAGCATGATAGAAAATGGTCTAACTAAGAAAATTAATCCGAACGCCAATATCTTAAATTCAGTAGAATATATACCATATTTCACGGAAAACGAAAAAATAACCTTTTTTATTTAATTTCATTATCAAAGAAAATGGTAACGAATCCCCTTGCTTGCTACCAACCAATCTCCTACGCAGTGATCTCCCCTTATCAGTACAGAGATCTCTGCCATCACAAACATTGAAATATCCAAATTTGGATATTTATATTTTTTAGCTTTTTAATTTATTTTTCATTATTTTGTGTACTTTTGATAATTTTTTGTTAAAATATAACGGACGTAGGTACAAAAAGTTAAAAATAAAACAGAAATAGAAAAATGACGTTAGATTTTCTATGTAACGGTCGATATTTACATTTGAATTTCGACGTTACGTCATGTGACTTTCATCATCATGTGACGTCTGTGAAGGCAGTGATTACATAGAGGATATTTGTTTAGTTCAGTGTAAGATCGGAATTTATCATGTCATTACATTGATTTCTGTTGATAAAGTGCATGCCTGATAAACCTAGCTTTATCAGTCACCCCAAGCTTTATCAGACACCTCATCAAAAATATGCGAAATTTGCGAAATGAAATAAAAAGAATGGAATATATTTTCCTGCTACTGGGTTGGAAATATTTAACTGATAAACTTTGAATCGAATAGAAATTTTGAATATGAACGCGTCACTTACAATTAACTAAAACATTCGGGACTATTTCTTTTTGATTTGACATTTCACATATTATTGCGCGCCGTCTGAACACGAGAGGTTCTGGATAGGGTTTTGCTTCAATTAAAATAAAAAAAAATCAAACAACAATTGAAATTGAAAACATGATAAATAGAATACCAAACAAGTGTCAAATATTATAAAATTTATCAGGCTCGGCACGAAAACAAATGAGGAGCTCGGCAGAGCCTCGCCCTTCATTTTTTTTCTTAGCCTTGCCTGATAAATTTTATAATATCAGACACTAGCATGGTATTCTCTATATATTTCACCGAGTGAGCACCAAAAGGTATATTTCACGAGTGGCGCAGCCACGAGTGAAATATGAACTTTTGGTGTTCACAAGGTGAAATATATTTCGATCTTACACTAAACTAAACAAATTTTCTTTTTATTATATGCAAAGGAACGTTTTAAAAGACATTAAACCTAATACTGAATGAAAAGCGCGCCAAATAATAATACAACGTGACGTCATTTACGACGTCACGTCATTAAATTGGTACCCAGTTCTGTGCACGCTGATATTTTACTGAAACAACGTAAGGGGCTTAAATTCAAAACAGTGAAATTATCAAAGTGGTAATTTCACTGTTTCAAACAGTGAAATTACCAGTTTTATATCACTGATATATTTCTATACACCAGCGAAAAGCATGTAATAAAATTCTGCCAAGGGAGGTAATCAGTGTGAGGAGTTTGGCCAACATGATACCGGCTCGTGAAAATATGTGGCATTTTATCATGTTTCGTGAAAATATATTCCATATTTCACGCAAACTAAAAAATATCCTCTTAATATTAATGTGACTTATACATTTTCTTTTTGGCATCGCAGTGAAATCGGATAAAGGATAAAATCAGGTAAACTGGAAACTAAAAATGCATTACCACGTGTTTTGACTTCTTCAGAATTATATTTAACTTCGATTTCATATTTTTAAAAATTTTCAACAACAATAATTCGCTTATGATATGTTTCCACATTTCTTTGAAAATTGAAATCTTGGCCACAAAAATAAAGACATCTTTTTTTCCCCCTTTTTTTTTTTGCTTTTTCATAAAACTTCACACTTTTTACCTTAAACTAATTTTGAATTGTCTATGAGCTTCTACTACATTTTTATGTAGGGCGATGCATTTTTTGCCCGACGCAGTTTGCGCATGCGCTAATAAAACTACTTCAGCAACGGACCGCGTCGTAAAAGGGTCTATAACGTAATCCAGCCGTCTCTGGGTTGATCTTTTGGCAAGGAGAACGTTTTCTTCCCGGACATTAAATGTAATGGTCATTACTGCTGATTCGGAAAGCATGCTGGATGAGTCACTTGTGGAGAAATGGATAATTACTGGTTAGATATCCAGGAACGCCGGTTAGATGGACCAACCGCAAATAATGTGTTTAAATTGGACAAAAGTCAATGGGCGAAACAATCAACCATTCAAACTTAGCAATGATTACCTATATTACTCTTTAGATATGGCAATAATATGTTTTAGAATTTTGTTATAATAGATTAAGCGGAAGTTATACAATTACACTGGAAGTGAAATAGTTTGTCATAAAAGTTACAAAATATAAACAAATTGATATCAATGTTTCCATACAAAATCGCTTAATTACACTAATTGCCAAAATACTATACAAGCATTAGATGATTCAGGTATATTGCAAATGATTACTGTAAACATACTCCAAAATAATAATAAAAAAGATTTTTTAGAAATAGAATGTTTACTATTAATCCAGGTTTAAGCGGCCTTAAACAGGGTCAATTTAGTTGTCGCTTTACATTTCGAGATAACGCTATATAGGAAGGCCTACTCTTAGTAGAGAAAAATTCCCGCTGCAAGGATATACTATAAAACTTAAACTCCTCGGATTGAATTTTAACTGATTTTGATTCGAGAATCATAAAAAAGGATTGCCACCTTATTTTTCTGATAATTTCAATACGAAAAGTGAGAGAATAGAATTATATTTAGACATCAAGATTCAAATTGTATGAGTTCAAAGAGATGAATATTTTTTTTGAAGTGTTGCTATAAATAGTAACTGAAGGCAGATGACGATGACAACAAATGTGGAAAAATCCAACGGTTCGTGGCGCAGAGATATCAAACCAAGAAATAATGGTGCCGACTTTGAAAACCAGATTGACGACTGGTATAAGGAAAATAACGTGGTTTCCAAGTTAATAACATCAACACGTGGTGACACGACATACGAGAAAAAAGAGGATGAGGTGCATATGGACCCGGAATGGGAAAGGCAAAACTTGCGATTTGGTTGGGGAAAGTGGACCCCAGAGTAAGTTTGATTTTTGACTTAGAGAAAGAAGCTTTGTCATGCAATTCCGAATTTCATCTGAATAGAATAAGTGATTGCCCTTGATCTGATACAGAAATATAGAAGCAACAATGTTCATTTGAAAATATCTGTCTACTCACAAATTATATAATATGTTACTCAGAATGAAATAAATGTAAATAGAAAAATATTGTTTGGATATTCTTAATATTGCTTGAAAAAAAGTTCTTAGTGATTCAAATAGTAATGAGTAATAATATTTTGTCCTAGATCAATTCATTATCTGCTTATATAAAATATCAGATCATGTATATAATACTTGTCAACAACATCCATATATGATTATTTTCTATTACATGTATGTCAGATACTTAATAATATTAATGTAATTATTAGTTGTATTATAAACAGACTTTTCAGTTCACTCTAAAAATGGTGAATGAAAGCTAAAATTGTAATTTCAAATACCTCTATTCAAACCTTCATTAAGACACACTGCTTTTTCACATACTTTACAATTCAATTTATTACTATTAAAATTAAGGGGAGAGGTGCCTAGTGGCTACGGTGTCTGTCTCTCAGCCAAGGGATCATGGACTCGAACCCTACCTGGGTCTCGTCCATGTTTCCTCATATGTTACTATAGTATTTGCTAGTTCGAGAGTGATTAATATAAGTTTCAAGAACTTGTTTCGCATTCGAGCTAAAATAAATAGATTCAACTAATTTATTGCTAGCATTACTCTCCTGCGCATCGGTCGAATGTTCCACTATCGCTCACGTCTGAAGTAACGGGAGTGTATTCAGTAAGCTGCGAAGGGAGCGTATGCTAGCATATGAAACATGAAAATATCATTTTCACTTCTCAATTTAACCGTGTAAGATTATAATACTGCCCTCACACATACCTCGCGACCTTACTGCGTCGTTACTGCGACCTTGCTACGACCCAGGACGCAGCACAGTCGCCATGGA
Source organism: Ruditapes philippinarum (assembly GCF_026571515.1). Taxonomy (NCBI): domain Eukaryota; kingdom Metazoa; phylum Mollusca; class Bivalvia; order Venerida; family Veneridae; genus Ruditapes; species Ruditapes philippinarum. Next base: position 176,631 of record NW_026858064.1, read on the forward strand.
CGCAGCAGGGACGCAGCGAGGTCGTAGCGAGGAACCCAAGGACGCACAAGGTCGCAGACCGTCGGCGACTATTTTGAACATGCACAAAACAGTCGCAGAAACTCTGCGTTCTTGCTGAGTCCTGGTTAGGTCGCAAGAACGTAGTAGGGTCGTCGTACAGTCGCAGGACAGTCGCCGGACACACCAATAGTCGTCGTAGAGACGCCGTAAGGACGCAGAGAACATAGCACAGTCGCAGCTGGGTCGCCGATGATCGCCGTGGGGTCGCCTTGGGGACGCAATACAGTCGCAGTGGAAACGCCATGGACGTAGAAGGGTCGTATTGAGGACATAGAGAAAACGTACTGAACACAAGACTGCAGAGCCCCGGACCGTCTGCGAGAGAAACTTTCTGCGAGAGAAATTTGGAAAATTGAAAGAAAACCAACGATTCTCAAAAGAAAAATGCTATTTTACTAGTTTTCAGGTCGCAGTAAGGTCGTGGTTTATGTGTGAGGGCAGCATTACCAACGATAGTTTTTCAATTTATCTAGTACACTCTTAAGATATTTTCATAATTAAAAACTACGTTCTAAATTTATCGGTGGACTATTTGCTCAGTGATATTGCCAGATGGAAGTCGTATGGTCAGATATCGGTCATTGCCCAAAGATGACCTACTTTCAAATCCAGCTGTACTCATTGACGCCCTTATACGATTGAAGATCTTAACACAAATTCCGTTTAGGTCGTTCAGCTATTTATTGATGACATAACAAAACAATAGATAGTATAACAGCATCCTTAAAACTGCGAGCCTCACGATTAGCCAAACTATCAAAAAAATCAAACTTGAAGAGAAATGTACTGAAATTTCTCGAAAAAGGAAAAAAGAAAGATTCAAAATATAAGAATTTATTTGGTGTGTGCAATTAATGACCGGTTTTGGAGAATTTGACACCATATTCTGCTGCATAACTAACGTTAGACATAGTTCCTCTTTCTGGTACGGTAATTGACGTTGATTGTAAATGCTGTTTGTTCACTGTGTAACATAATACTTCTAAATAAATTTTAATACAATTTTCATGAAATTTAGTATCTAGATGGCATGCTGCTTTAAAGTGTTTTATGTTGTCTCTTTGTCTTTGTAGTGAAATAAAATTCACGTTTAAAAGAATCAATTTCTTATGATTTTCTATTTATTCAAGCTGTCTACAAATATTTAATACTATTCGATGGTACGTGTTCTGGGTATGCATCTTCAGCATCGTTCAAGGTTTTATTGTCAACGGTGTCGTCAACGCCATCATCACGACTTTAGAGAGGAGGTTCGATCTTCCCAGTTCCAAATCCGGCCTCATTGCCAGCTCCAACGACTTCCTGGCGTTCTTTTTAGTGCTGGTAATCAGCTTCTATGGAAGTGAGCGTCACAAACCGAAACTTATAGGCATTGGGGTGATTGTTCTGGGATTGGGTTCATTTATTTTCTCGATACCCCATTTCCCGCCAGATCTGTACGACTATGGTGGATCAGGTAGGCCGCACGAAGTAAAAGTGTTTTTTTTATCAACCAGGATTGCATATTTATAATATTCGTTTAATGTTTCAATCATAGTCCATGGAAAATGACGCAGATATTTTCATATGTCCATTGTACTTTATATTTTATTGTACTTGAATGTTTGTTTGTTTATATTTGTAATGTATCTGTTGATAAATTAACACAATTCAGCATCATTATCATAAGTATAAATACAATGTACATACAAAAGTGTTGGACCAAAAGTTATACCAGCATTATCTAGGGTCCTCCTTTACAATTTATCTAAAAGAGCATGTGTGTAATCTACATCAAATTACTTTTCTTCATAAAACAAACCATTAGATTATACATGTATAACACGAGCGTTTTGCTCACCTTACCTGATGCATAATAATCTCAAATAGTCTCATTTGTTTTATATATACTACTGTTATTAAGTAATTTTAAAACGAATATCAATGAACAGCAACTTTTTTTCAAGATCTCCATGCCTTTGAAAACGTATGCCGCCCTAGCAATGGAACTATGGAATGCTCACAACAGGAGACAGTCTCTAACCACCAGAATTATCTCTACGTATTTATGTTGGCCAATGCTCTACATGGTGCCGGGTCAACGCCAATGTTCACTCTGGGAACCAGTTTTATAGACGAGAACAGCAAGGCTGAGCAAACACCATTGTTTCTTGGTGATTGATTTTTTTCAATATTTTGTTCAGTTTTAATACCAAGTATGTCTCATTGAAACAGGCCAGTTATAAAATCCAAAAACTCACTGACAAGCGTCCAACTGGTCCAGTTCTTTCATTCGCCGGTATTCGCAACTAATACATATCAATTCTAATGTTAACATATGTCTTGTTTATGTAAGTTATGAGGGATCTTTTTAAAAATAACGACTTCACATTTTCACAAGAATGCAACGAAATATTATTTTGATGAGATTGCAAAATACATAAGATAATGTCATTTTTGGGTCTAAAGGTCTTTTGAATGGCTTAACGTCATGTAACGTGTCCAGGTAATCAACGAAACCGTTCAGTCTGTATGTTTGTACTGTAAATGAGAAAGTAACATAATTATTACTATTTATAACATTTTAAGTCGATGTAAAAGATATATCACGCTTTTAGTATATCACGCTTTTAATTTGAGACAGTCCGTATAATACGCTTTTAATCTGGACAGTCCGTATGTCACCTTTTAATTTGGTACAGTCCATATATCACGTTTTAATTTGGGACAGTCCGTATATCACATTTTTACTTTGGGACAGTCCGTATCTTACGCTTTTAATCTGGGACAGTCCGTATGTCACCTTTTAATTTGGGACAGTCCGTATATCACATTTTTACTTTGGGACAGTCCGTATCTTACGCTTTTAATCTGGGACAGTCCGTATGTCACCTTTTAATTTGGGACAGTCCGTATATCACATTTTTAATTAGGGACAGTCCGTATACCACATTTTTAATTAGGGACAGTCCGTATATCACGCTTTTAATCTGGGACAGTCCGTATGTCACCTTTTAATTTGGGACAGTCCATATATCACGTTTTTAATTTGGGACAGTCCATATATCACGCTTTTAATCTGGGACAGTCCGTATGTCACCTTTTAATTTGGGACAGTCCATATATCACGTTTTTAATTTGGGACAGTCCATATATCACGTTTTTAATTTGGGAGAGTCCATATATCACGTTTCTAATTTGGGACAGTCCGTATATCACATTTTTAATTAGGGACAGTCCGTATACCACATTTTTAATTAGGGACAGTCCGTATACCACATTTTTAATTAGGGACAGTCCGTATACCACATTCTAAATTAGGGACAGTCCGTATGTTACGCTTTTAATTTAGGACAAGCCGTATATCACGCTTTTAATTTGGGACAGTCCATATATCACGCATTTTATTTATAACAATCCAATCTGAGTTTTAAGGAATTCAATTTGAGAACACAAAAATACCTTCAAAAGAATTAAACCTGCATGTTCATATTATACGGATATGCAGGTTGACTAGGCTATAAACTGATGCCAAATGTAAATCACGTTCAGCTACAAAAGGTAAAGTGTTGAAACGTCCACATTTTTTTTCTTTAGTTGCTTACAAAAAACATTATAAAAACGGTATATTTTTCCCGCATTTCAGGTATAATTTACTGTGTAGCAGCCCTAGGGGTAGCTGCTGGCTATATGGGTGGAGGCCAGTTTCTTAACATATACACAGACGCGGACACTGTTGACACAAGCAAGTATGTTGTTTTCACTGTTGTTGAATGCTTATAAATCACCTCAGAGCCAGATTCTAATTTCTAATTTAAGGTTGGTTAGTCTGGTTTTCAAATCGCTTCGGCACTGTCAATTTCAACCAGCGAAGTCTATTTATTACGTGAGGAGTAAGACCTAAGGTGTTGGGTGGACTCCTGGATAGAAAATTCTACCTCCCGTTAGTTACTTTGTTGAATAATTTCCTCAAATGATGACATTGACAGGGTTTGAACCCTTGAGAGTATAAGAGAAAGTGTTTTATTTCGAAATGACGAACTGTCTTGAACTGTAACCACAAAGTAAAATATTGTGAAGTAAGTTACGCATTGCCTATGGCAATTACAATCCACGTGAATTTCCTGAATGAGGAAAAATTTGTAAGATTAATCCTTACTGCGTTAGTCACACAGTAAAAATAAATATATACTTATAAATGCTGAAAAACGCGTCATTAAACGCGCATAACATGGCAAATTATTACTTGAATCATGAATCTTTGTTACTTTTCCTAACTTCATATGCATTTTTAATTTTATTGAAACATTTGGCTTATGCAGGCATGCAACTATATAGCTACTAAATATTATAAAATGATAAGGGCGTCATTTCAGCGGGTCTAAACAGGACAACGAAAAAAGGACCTTTTAGCAATTAGTTTACATCAATTACTGTAATCTAATGGCCTTTTAGCCATTTATTAACACAACGTCACGAAGACTCTGGTCATCTAAGGTCATTGAACACCACTTCAATATACCAGATTAATATCTAGGCATTTTGGCAGTGGAAAAACAATAACGGCCAATGCTCCATCAAAGATAAAATATAGTTACGAAAATATTTATGTGGAGAGTGACCTCAATCCCGAAGGATGTACCGTACTAAACATACACATTATAGTCATTATCCGAAGTTTGGTAGGAATATCCGAAAATATATCATTAGAAAATAAACGTATTCAGCAACAAATACTGCATCGATACACCATTGTTGCAGCTTGTACGCCAATTACTTTTGAACTTATCAGTTCATTGTATAGAAATAGATCCCCCGTAATTTTAAAGGACGTTTACCATTATAAGAAGTTTAATTTTGGGGGACCCGGAAAAAAAAAAACCCCTCCCGATTTTTTAAAAATTAAAAGTTTAAAGGGGTTTAATTTAAAAAAGAAAAAAAAATGTTTGAAAGACGAATTTGAAAAACCAAAAAAAAATTTTTATAATTCCCTTTTTAAAAAACAACCCGAAAACCCCCCCGGAAAAAAAATTTCATTGTATTCATTGTATTTTCATTGTATAAATAGATATCGTCTTTTTCATTGTATTTCATTGTATAAATAGTTTAATTTTAATCCCTTTAAAAAAATAATCATTAAAATTTTTGGCAAAATTTTCCCTAACCCCGATTAATTTTTAAAAAAAAATTTTTAAAAAAAAAAGGAATAAAAATAATCTAACCTTCAAATATAATAAAAACCCAAAAAAAGAATAAATATTTTTAAATTTTTTTTTTTTTGGCTTTTTTTCCAATACCTTTTTAGTCTGGCGCTTTTTGTTTTACTTCTGCTTCTTTACATATCTTAATCAGTTGCAAGGAAAACAATGATTGCGCATTGTCTCTTAATTACTTCTCAGAAATTCAGGACTTTGTTTTGTTTTGTTTTATTATTTAGAATAGATATTACACCAATGGATCCTAGATGGGTCGGTGCATGGTGGATACCGTTCCTGATCAGCGGAGCCGCCATGTTTATTATAGCTATACCTATATTAGGATATCCAAAACGTCTGCCTGGTATGTTTAAGTCTTTACCTTCCCTATTCTTAAAACTCGTTAAATTTATTTTGGGAAAAGTCCCCTTTTCAATTTTGGGGGTTATCAAAATAAATTTGAATGTTGGCAACCCCCGGGGGCAAAATGCACGCATTTGGAACTGCAGATTTGGATTGTCTTTTATTGGGGAAAATATTATCACTTTCCGGTTTAAGATCAAAAATCCCAAAAAAATGAAATGAATCATGACTAAATATATTCTTGTGAGAATAATTCAATATAGATATAATTTACAAATTTAACATACATGTACAGTAATCTTCTGAATTGTTTGTGAAATCCTAAGCAGTAACGTATAGCTATTTGTGCAGCAACAAAACTTAATATATTTTGATTGTTGAAGACTTCTCAGATTTTCAGAAGGTATTTGCTTGCATGTTTGAATGGTGCCTTTCATGAACCTGCCATGTTATTTGGTGATAAACGTGACAAAATCTGACTGTGAGTTTCCAAACGATTGTCTGTGTATTCGTTATTTAAATTTGTCTAAAATAGTATTTTAATTATTTGAAAGTCTACAGTTAATTATATTATGAATACATTTCATTTAACTATGCGTGTCTACAGGAAGTTTGAAGTTACAACTGCAAAGGAAATCGGAAGCCATCAAAGGCGCAGACGACAATTTGCAGCAAAATTTTGGTAAAAATTGGAGGGATTTTCCAAGGGCATTGTTCAACTTGGTATATATAAAAGTTCATTAGACAAATTTTTACGTCCCTTCAATATATGTCAAATTCACATTGAACTCACATTGTAAATGTAAATTACACTTTAAAACAATTTCTTTTAATCTGCAGAGTTATAAAGGTTTAATTGTTTATTTACAGACCTATAAAATAATATCTTACGTCAGACACGAAATTTACAGGAATGCAAAAGAGACATTGATTCACTCATCAAATTAAATTCACGAGCCGCTCTTGTTCCAGACTCGTTGCTATTTTTGGCTATCATGGTCCTTAATAAATTCCACTTAAATTCAATCGAATCGAAACTAAATGTTTTGATTATCAGTTATGTTTCCATTTTCTAGATAAAGAATCCGACTTTCCTATTCCTGTCACTGAGTGCATGTACAGAGGGGATGATAATCAGTGGTGTTGCAACATTTGGCGCCAAATTTCTGCAAGAAAAGTTCAATCTCCCTGCAGCGTTTGCAAGTTTTGTCATGGGTAGGCCTTATCAGTTGAAAACTTGTTATAAACCTTATTTGACAACCCCATGTCCCTCAAGCCGAGGTGTAAATGTATAATAGATTGTTTTCGTTTTTGAGTGCAATATCGTATTACACGGTACAGATTCAATTTTGAACGCATTGTCGTACAATATTGCAGGGTATTGCGCATTTTGTTCTTTCCGCACAAAATGTGTAAAGGCTCGGATGATTTATCACGGACAGAACATCCGAACACCCTATCATCATACATGCAATACATATACACGTCCCATATTACAATGAACTCAAATTGAAAAAAAAATCCATTTTAACACGCTTTACCTTTGAAGAGGAAAAGAAACATTAGGTCAACTGGTTCTTTTGTTTGTTTTGCATTGCAGAATAAAACGGCGAGTGCATTATTGCGTATTAAAGCAGGGTTCCTGTTTTCTTTGTTGGTAAAACAACATCTCAATGCACATTAACCAAAATTCCAACACTGACTCCCATTGTGCCCCCCTTTGCAGTAGCACAGAAATAATGAAGCTCTTTCGAAGGTCCAAAATGGTTGTATACAAAGGCTCATGCAATGATTTATACATTTCACTACAGAAAAAGCAACTGCTATCCACACGCAAAAGAGCACTGTGATTTTTTACATCAATGTCTCAATTGATATAGATTATACGAGTTTTTTGTTGAAATGTACCGCTATTAAAACTTTTTTATGGAATTAAAGAAGCTCAGTTCCCATTTCAGTATTCATTTAGAAAATCGCATAGCAAAAGATTCTAAAATAAATTTTTAATCAGAAATATTGATTTCCATGAATTATCATCGGCCATTTCTTTTTGTATTGTTTTAAATGTTTTTTTTTACCATTTGGTGCAGATTCGTTGTTTATTGTAGGTATAATCACGGTACCAGGGGCGGGTGGAGGTATGTTATTGGGAGGTTTTATAGTGAAGAAGAGGAAACTGAAATGTAAAGGAATTATAAGGATGAACATGATTGCTGCATTCCTCGGTATACTGGTCAGTTTTGTCTTCTGGTTACAATGTCCTACGCAGAGTATTGCTGGTGTGACGTCAGAATACGTCTCAGGAACGTGAGTATAAAACTGTGTACTGTCCGGTTAGATCCGTGTTCGATTCACGGACAGTGCATGTCACTTGTGTCCTTGTGATTGATCTACTAATTCTAAGGGAACTGCTTGACAGCCTCTACAGGAACGGTGCGGTGGCTCAACTGTGCTCTGGTAAATTCAGTGTGGCTGCGCGAGCCGGTCTTTAAACTACCAGCATCAACAACAATGGCTAAAGACAAATACTGTTCATCAATGATCATGCTGTATGCATGCATCTTTTTCGTTGTAATAGACAAGGAGAGCATGCACTCACACTTTGTGTCGTCATGTGAGTGTCCTTCCCCCAATTATTTTTGCAAATCCTACCTTAGATTGTAGATGGATTTGTTTTCGTTCTATGAACGTCATGCTCACTTGTTTTTCACTCATATTTTACAGAGGACCACCTTCTTTTATGATGTACACACGCAAACATTATGTCAAGCATATTACATACATTTCAGTTCTTATAACGGTCCGGTGACTTTGGATAATCAGTGTAACACAGACTGCGCATGCTCGGGTGCTATGTACGAGCCAGTGTGTGGAATGGACATGAGTATTTACTTCACTCCTTGCCATGCTGGTTGTAATGAACAATTTGTGTTGATGGAAGGCCCGATGGGACCTTTCAAAGTGAGCAAATTTTCTATAAATAATTACGTTACAAATAGAAGTTCCCCTATCCAGACGAAACGTTGAAACATTTTTTTTTTGTCAGACAAAGACTTAAATAAAGAAAAGAAACTTTTCTCTTATGAAGGCAGTTCAAATGTAATGAGTTAATATTATTTAAGATCATCATGTTTTCTCTTTCAACAAACAGGGTAAGCATTAAAATCACAAACATTAAGCCGCTGAAACGAAGTCATATAACAATTTTATGAATTGATATATTTCTGAGTTACGAAATTTATGTGATAGGGACAAGGGGATGAACTCCGTATAGTCTTTAAATTGAGCATTGTTATAAAAAAACGTATGCATTTTCGCTGATCCAGATGTGCAGTAAAAACTCCATATGTGAAGACGACAGTAAGTAATTCGCTGGTTAAGTTTTCAACCTTTTCAACATATTTTTAATGAAATTCCAAGCTCGTTTCGACAATTGTTGAAAAAAGTATAGTTTGGGTTGTGCATGTTCGAGGAAATTGTTTATAATAGTTATGCCAAGAGTCACCATTTTCATGTATTCAGTATTATTAGCATTCAGTGCAAGCCTTTTGTTGTACTTTCCTCAATGATATGATATCAGTATTGTTGCTTGAGTCTGGCTTTTCAGTATTTATATGGAATTGACTTATAGATACTTTCGTTGTGATTGATAATGAAATCCTTTCTACGGTAGTTTGCACTGTTCCTTTGTGTAGATTATTTTCTATACCACTTCTTTTTCTTAAACACCTCAGCAAAGATGGAAATTTGAGCAGCGGTTCCTTAGTTTGAAGCCAAATTTCAATAAATGTTTAAATGAAGATCCAAACCAGAAAATGGTAAAAATAATGGAAAGAATTACTTTTCAATTTTATAAAAAAAGTTTTGAATTTTATTTTTTAAAAGTTAAAAAAGCTAAATAAATTGCCTCTTGAATGTTTTATACTTCCACACTCACATATGGAGGTTCTAAAGCACATATGTATCAGCGGAAATGCACATTTATCCATATCATGTATCCACTACTCAGTTTTGAGATATTGAGATCTGGAGATATGGATACACATTCCTCTTTTGCAGATGTACACAAACTGTAGTTGCGTTGCATCAAGTATAATATATAAAATGAACGTTACTGTGCAAGATAAAGAAACCATGACAACCACGCTCCCAACAACACTTCCGGTTTCCACAGAAAGCCTCATGTTTTCTAACGAAACTGGACCACCTTTAGGTTTGTTTTCATTTTACGCTAATTAATATTATGTAGAGCTAGCCTACATGTACGTGGTTTTTATGCAATTTACCACTGAACATATTTTTTCTGAAACAGGTGAAAGTTTTCCTCAAAGAATAGTATTAAAAAAACAAACAAACAAAAACAAATAAATACAATGTAAATAAATAAATGTAAATAAATAAAGAAAGACAATTTAATGTTTTTACAGGTAAACAACTGGGGCACCATGCAAATGATAACTTTGCCCGATGCGCGTAAAAAGATTTTCTTTTATATTTTTGTCGTTTTGCACAATTAATTGTTAATTCTGTTAAAAAAGAGTAAGCAAATGATCTGAAATTTTGCATTTAAGTTATTTGTGCAGACCTCCAAAGTGTACAGAAATCTTGAAAAATTGTCCATTCCCACCATGTCGAAAACTTCAGTTGAGTCCCTTTAAACTTGACAGAGAGTAATTTGTACATTTTAGGTGCGTTCCAGGGTATATGTATGTCTGACTGTAAGTTATTGTATGTAGTTGCTCCATTGTTGTTTGTTGGAATGCTGATCACATTTATGACATGTTCTCCTACACAAACAGCCACCATGAGGTAAATTCTCGCAAACATTTATTGTTAGACGTCACCATTCCCTGCAGTTTAACAAGTTTATTTCCATATCTCCGAGCGCAGACCATTTTAATCATTCAACCAAGTTACAAAATTATTGCTATTTCTTTGTATGTTGTTTTCAATCGGGGATTTACAAACTGCCCTTAATTTGATTTACACAATGTATATCTAATGACCAGTTTTAAAGAGACAGTGAAATGTTCTTAAATTTCATTCATACAAAATCAAAATCATTCTATGCAATGTCACAAATATCCACAAAGATTGAAACATGACAATGTTTGTATAAATTGAGCCGCGTCATGACAAAACCAACATGGTTTGCGACCAGCATGGATCCAGACTAGCCTGCGCATCCGCGCAGTCTGATCAAAGGATCCATGCTGTTCGCTAATTCAAGCTTTTAACTACTTGGTTTAAAGAATTTTGTAAGTTGAAACAGCAATGGATCCTGATCAAGAACTGCGCGGATGCGCAGGCTGGTCTGGATCCATGCTTGTCGCAAACCCACTATGTTGGTTTTGTCATGACGCGGCTCAATTAAATAATTCATTAAGCATGATGCATATGTTGCAAATGTAACTCCTGTTTTTATTTCAATTTTCATCATATTTTTTCCGGTGTTGTTTTCAAGGTGTGTACAAGAACATCAGAGATCGTTGGCTATTGGATTGCAGTGGCTCTTTCTCAGACTTTTAGGTAGATTTTCTTAAACTTTAAGTACAATTGTTACTTGAAAAAGAGTTGTCTCTCGTGCCTCATTCTCAATCTGAAATTGTCTAAACGAAAGTATAAGAAATACGACAGGAAAATTATTACTACATGTACTTTGATTTATGCAGTTTCTTTGTAAGTCAATACTTCTTTCAAAGCTTATTTTAGAAGCTCAGATTAGTCATTGTTATCCTGTCTAATTTACATGTATACGCCAATGGGCAGGAAATAGCCAAGAAGAAGTTAAAAGAACATTTTTTTATAATATACATTATATATTTCAGGAACCACACCTGGACCTCTTATGTTGGGGTCTATAATGGACAGTGCTTGCCACGTCTGGCAAGATATTTGCGGCACAAGCGGACATTGCTGGATTTACGAGAAGACTAGCATGGGCGTGAAACTCTTTGTTTGGTGGATTATAGTTAAGATAGTGGCCTTTGCATTCTACTTTGCCGCTCAGTATTTTTATGAACCACCAAGCGATGACAACGATAATGGGAACAGTGTAAAAGATGGTGCTGAGCCTAATGACGTAGAAAGTGACGAGAAAATAGATCTTACTTTCCAAGATGAAATTGAGTGCAAAGAATCGGTGATATGATGATTTGACTTGATAAAAAACTATAACGCCAGAGCTTTCTTTTAAGTGTGTTGTAAAAGACTACACTTGTAACAGTTTGGAAAGAACATACCATGTTGGGTTCTTAAGGACCTATTAGACGTCAAACATCCCTAGCTTGATCATTTAACCAATTTCTTTGTATAATTTAATTTTCCTTAACTTAGTTGAGACTTTTCAACCGTTTATTTCACTGTTGAGTGAGTTAATGTTGTGTGAGAGATGTTGCTCGCTCTGTTCATTATCTTGATCAAATCTAGTCAGAATAATCTCCAGCAGCTGCTTGACATACATTTTGCTTGGATTAAAATCTCCCATTACAGGCGGAGATATTGCTAATATATCAAACATGTGAATAAAGGTTATCAAAGGGGAACCTTTAAGTGGGCTTTATTTGGAGATGATTTTGTTCTTTTTAAACCATGAAGAGTTGTTGAAGAGAGGTCTTTACTAGCAGGATGATCTGTATTCAGAGGTGGTCTTTAGCACAGGTTTGACTGCAGGTCACACAGAGTATCTTTAATTAAAGAAGGTCAAACCGAGTTTGTAATTTTCATTATCGTTGCTCTTTATTAAGGGGCCTCCCCTATTCAGAATGTTTATATATTGTTGGTTATATGTTGACACATGATTGAATGATTTACTTTATTAAGTACCATGTATATTAATGAATGATCTAGCAAGGGTTAATAAGTTTTCATTAAAAGCGTTTTAGCATTGTGGAAACTTGGAAGGTCCGGTTTACGGTTGGGTCGTCTTTTGAGTTTTTCATGACAAATTTCTCAAAATTTCATGACAAATTTCTGTATGTATGTATGTATGTATGTATGTATGTGTGTATGTGTGTATGAATGTATGTATGTATGTATGTATGTATGTATGTATGTATGTATGTATGTATGTATGAATTTATCGATCGTATGTGTTGTGATTCGAATATTGAGATCGCAAAACTCGAAGTTAGTGCTAAGGGGTTAACTGCACTGGTCCACTATCTCTCGGTCAACTCATTGACAAACAATATAACCGATCCTGCAAATGTTCAACTACATGTTATTTTGTTAGTTATCATTCTCATCGTGGATCTCCCTGTTGAGCTATGTTCAGGCAGGGCGTCAGCTAAAAATTTCCGCACGAATCGTGAAAGAAAATTAAAAACTCTCATAAAAAGCACTTTTTATGCAATATAACCACCAGATAGCCCCAGGCACATGTGTTGGGGATATTTACACTATCCCAAAACTTAGCTGGGTTAATAAACGTCATTATTTTTTTCTAGAATTACTTTTTTACACTATCCCAACACTACGTGCTGGGTCCACTGTGGCGTATAAATATCACAGGAGGGAAAAAATTTGAGTGCGACTATTAAAAATTTCATTGGGTTAAGATTAATAGGAAAAAGCAATTTTCGCGGAAACAACACCCTCAATTTATTTTGAATAAAAAGGATACCCCGTATTTTGCAACAAATATGAGCGATGCAAATAAATGAGATGAAAAGATTGCAAAAGGGGGATAGATGTAAAAGGCACCAATTATCTCTTAACCACTGGCTGAAATGAATGTATTTTAAAGACTAATTAATTCAATTCATTTATATTATTAAACTTTTTTTTAATCGGAACACCTCGACTATTGACTCATCAAATAATTCCGAAGTTTAGAGATTGCCGATCGTAAAATTTTAAATTTATTCACCTGTTTTACATGCATGCATATCAAAAACTTAAAGTAATGAAGTAATGAAGTATAGCCCTTAAAGCCGACTGGGTAAAACAAACAAACACATCTTGTTTTTTGTCTCCCGCCCACAACTCATGTAACTGATCGTTTTCAACAAATTATGTCTGGCCTATTTTTTGGCCGTTCATCTATAATTTTCATATATGGTATTGGTTACTAATTTTCCCGTTTGAAACCAAAAATTAAATAAGTCAATCATACTTCTTTACTTAAAATTTTTTAAACATTCGGGCAGTTACAAAAAATAGTTAAATTTATTCCCCCAAAAAAAAATTGATAATACTATTTTCGGGAAAAAATTCTGTCATTGTTTTAAAAACGTTGCTTATTTTTTTGGGGTGATTTTTAAACCTAAAAAAAAAAATTCCCTGATTTCCATCTCCCAAATCAACCTCCTAAAACATTTAATCCCCCCCCCTCCTTTTCCTCTCCCGGCCTTACCCCAACCTTTTTTTCCTTGAAAAAGTTTGGTTAAAAAATAATTTAAATTATTCCCAAAATTTTTAAATTAAAAAAAAATTTTAAACAGCCTTTATTTTTTTCCCGGGTTTTAAAAAAGGTTTTTTTTATTATAATTTTTTTTTCTTTAAATTTTGCTTTTAAAAAGGGAAACTGGGTTTTGGGTTTCAGTTTTCTTTTAAAAGTTTTGAGAAAATAATTTACTGAAATTTTCGGTTTTAAAAACTTTTTGATTTTACTAATTTCCAATTTCGGGGAAAATTCCTTTGATATTTAAAAATTTGTAACTTGAATTTTCTAGGGGGTTTTTAAAAAAATAAAAACAATCTTTCTGCCATTCTGATAAAATGTTTTTAATTTCATCCCCCAAATAAAGTTTCCTTTTATACAAAAAAATTTTGTGATGTAGATTAACCCTTTTAAAACATTTTTCAAGTATATACATTTCCCATTTCTTTTCATTTCGATATACGTTTTTTATGAAACTTAAAGTTTTAACAAATTATGGGGGAACTTCCTTTTTTTTAAAAACTGCTTTTTTCATCCGGGGTTTTTAAAAACCCAATTGGGAGACTTAATAAAATATTATTTAAGCTCAGAAAAAAAAGAACAAAAATGAGCCCCGTCATGACAAAACCAACAAAGTGCGTTTGCGACCAGCATGGATCCAGACCAGCCTGCGCATCCGCGCAGTCTGATCAGGATCCATGCTGTTCGCTTACCAACCCTAAACTAATAGCGAACAGCATGGATCCTGATCAGACTGCGTGGATGCTGGTCGCAAACGCACTATGTTGGTTTTGTCGTGGCGCGGCTCAAATCATAATTCCAGCAGCACTGACCACCGCAAACGCACTTGGTACAGAATCAAACAAGTAACTAAATGTAGGACAGATTCATCACGTGAGCTCACCAATAAATGATGGAATAATGAAATCAAAGCTATATACTGTATATGAAAATGATATTTAGAAACACAATCGTTTAAAATTGTCAAGTAGATTCATTAATTCAGGTACATGTGTTTTGGAAGTACTTTCTTTACAATTTTAGAAGCAGATATTAACTTTATAGTAATACATTACCATTTAGTAAAACATCATTATAAGGGCGGCAACTTTGTAGGCTGATATTGTTGTTTTAAAAGCAGAGTTATCCGAACTATAAAGCTGTTAGCTTGTTTGGGTCAAAGGTCGTATCAGCTCGCGAACGTTTCAATATACAGCTGTCAACAGTGTTTACTTATACGGTTGTTTTGAAGATCAAATTAAGGAGTAAAAATTAAAATGACAAATTAAATGGAATAAAATATTTTTAGATGGAGTATACAGTTCGAACGAGGAAGAAAATGAAGGGCAAAGTAAGTTGATTTAATTGTTTACAAAATTAATATCGTCTGCACGCGACAAGAAGGGGGCGGATTATATCTACACTGGAGAACAAAATAAATTGTAGGCCTAAAAGCTTACTAACTCTTAATTTAAAAAAAAATAAAAATTGATATTTAAGAAACATTGGATTTAGTTTTTTTTAATCAGAGAGCAATTTCTGTAAAAAAAATAATTTTGTAATTATGGAATATTAAAATACAATTAAATTTAGGTATGATTTTAAAAAATTGCCAAATGATTACAATACAAAAAAAAAATCAAACTGTTTCAACTTTTTTATTTGTTTTGACTTGTTTCTTAACAGAAGTGACATGTTACATGATCATACACATGTTAAAAGACCTTTATAAGTCATGTGTAAGTTACATTTTCAACTTGCTAAAATTTCTTAAATTTCCCAAAATATTAAGTAATTTTTCCCTATTATGCCAGGGGCCTTTTCCAGCTTCTTGGGCCTTTTCTCAAAATAGCTGGAAAATAGGTTGCAAAATAAAAAAAGGGTGGCATCATGACATGATAATCAGCTGTTGAAGTATGTGAAAATAACTGTTGGCAGGAACAGTATGATACTAGGTACTATCATTCATTAACAGGTATCATCTGAATGGTTTCATTTTCAACCATCCCATTAATAAAATGGAGAAAGCCACAATATCTCAGAAATTATGCACATAATTAGTGGCCTTCATAATGGATGTACCATAAAATAGTACACAAAAAAGGGACGATGGAGGTTGAGACCAGGTTTAACTTAAAGATGCAAATATACTGGAACACTGGAAGCATGCATTTTGTTTCACTGTAGACAGACACACCCCTGTGTGAAATGTGTATGTGCTGTGTATATTCTGTGAACTGTTTATGTACATTCTGTGTACTATTTCCCAGGTGTACTGATAACATACTTGTTCCTCCTGTGTACATTCTGTGTACTATTTCCGTTGTGTACTGTCAACATACTTGTTGCTCCTGTGTACATTCTGTGTACTATTTCCGTTGTGTACTGACAACATACTTGTTGCTCCTGTGTACATTCTGTGTACTATTTCTCTGTTATACTAACAGCATACTTGTTCCTCCTGTGTACATTCTGTGTACTATTTCCCTGGTGTACTGACAACATACTTGTTCCTCCTGTGTACATTCTGTGTACTATTTCTCTGGTGTACTGACAACATACTTGTTCCTCCTGTGTACATTCTGTGTACTATTTCCGTGGTATACTGTCAACATACTTGTTGCTCCTGTGTACATTCTGTGTACTATTTCTCTGGTATACTGACAACATACTTGTTCCTCCTGTGTACATTCTGTGTACTATTTCTCTGGTGTACTGACAACATACTTGTTCCTTCTGTGTACATTCTGTGTACTATTTCCCTGGTGTACTGACAACATACTTGTTCCTCCTGTTTACATTCTGTGTACTATTTCCGTTGTGTACTGTCAACATACTTGTTGCTCCTGTGTACATTCTGTGTACTATTTCCGTTGTGTACTGTCAACATACTTGTTGCTCCTGTGTACATTCTGTGTACTATTTCTCTGTTATACTAAAAGCATACTTGTTCCTCCTGTGTACATTCTGTGTACTATTTCCCTGGTGTACTGACAACATACTTGTTCCTCCTGTGTACATTCTGTGTACTATTTCAGTGGTGTACTGTCAACATACTTGTTGCTCCTGTGTACATTCTGTGTACTATTTCTCTGGTATACTGACAACATACATGTCCCTCCTGTGTACATTCTGTGTACTATTTCTCTGGTGTACTGACAACATACATGTTTCTCCTGTGTACATTCTGTGTACTATTTCTCTGGTGTACTGACAACATACATGTTCCTCCTGTGTACATTCTGTGTACTATTTCCCTGGTGTACTGACAACATACATGTTCCTCCTGTGTACATTCTGTGTACTATTTCTCTGGTATACTGACAACATACATGTTTCTCCTGTGTACATTCTGTGTACTATTTCTCTGGTGTACTGACAACATACATGTTTCTCCTGTGTACATTCTGTGTACTATTTCTCTGGTATACTGACATCATACATGTTCCTCCTGTGTACATTCTGTGTACTATTTCCCTGGCTGTAATAAGACTGGTATGATTGTCTCCTTGATCCGGTAGAGATTTGCTGTCCAGACTTTAAGTCAGAGAAGTACATAGAATTAAGAAAATAAAATTCAGCACCGGGCTGCCTAAATAAAAATTGGTTTAAAGTCATATGCAGTGACTCTAAAATTAATCTAATAAAAACAATAATAAATAAAAGACTTATTCAGAATTATCTAGATTATATCATGGAGAAGTTTTATGGTATTATCATGGACATAAAACTATTTATTATATTATAGCCAAAGCTATGTATTATATAATATAATAATATAGCCAGTATTAAATACCCATTTTGTTCTCAGGTGTAATTTATAATCTTTCAAATCAATAAAATTTTGAAATGTCATGCGTTTATCTCATTAATTTTAAATACAGATATTAACACACGCATTTAATGATTTTTATACTTTATTTAACATGCATACTGCGTTAATGACTTTATGTCTTATTATGTTAAATGCTTTTTGGTAAAAGGTCATAGTTGGCACACTTTTTGAAAATTTGAAACTGTGAGTGTCAGTGAGTGTTGGGTCGCTTGTTAATTAGAAACAGATAGGATTGAAATATACAGAGATCTTAGTGCAAACATGAAATTACCATAGACTACCATGGCAATTACTAGCTTATAAGCCATTGGCTGAAATTCCCCTATACTGTAGTTCAGCTTAACATACTCTTACATTTAAGTACACTTAAATAGAAATAATTGGTGATTAAAAATGAATGAAATTCATGCGGTCATAGATATTGATTGTTGGTAATATATAAAGATATTTCATATGAATTTCCATTATTTTCATCTTTATGTATTATATATGTTATATTTTATCTAAGTAAGTAAATACGATTTTGGAAATTTTGTGGTTCCCTGGGGTGTATTAAATCTTGAAGTTTTCACATTTAAATAAATGTTTTAAGAATTCTAAGACACTACCCCTTGCAGTAATTTATATCATTTATCTTTAACATATTAAAGCTCTCATTTTAAAGCAGCAAAACCTCTTAAAGCAGATTCATGCTAATTTTCATGAAAATTTTGAAATATATTCAAAAGTTAAAATATTGTAAAGTGAACAAAAAAACAACTTACACAAAGCAAAACAGCACTTAATTTAAACCCATGTAAATTACCAAATAAAGGCCAAAAATTGCAAAAAAAAAAGGCCTAATTATTCTGCGTTAGTTACTGAATAGAAAATTTGATATAAATGATAAATACTGCAATTAATTGCACATAACATGTAAATCATTACTTAAATTGTGAATATTTTTACTTTTCCTAAAATACATTTTTCTCAAGTTTGATTTTCTTGAATACCGGTAATTTTGGCTAATCTGGAGGCTGCATGCACAGTCATGTACTTTTGCGGCTTTAATAACAAACTCGAAAATCATATTTCATTCTTAGGGTATTATTAAAATTATTACTTTTCAAAATATTACATGGTGAACCAGGATGTTTATGAAATTTGAGCTATTTTAGGGAGGTAGCATTTTAACAAACTTTTACAAAATAAAGTGTAGGTTTAAAGTTACAAACCCAAGAAAATTTATACTCCATCTAAAATCATAAATCTCATTGAAGGATGAGAAAATTGTACTATCTGACAATTTTTTAAAATCCTGAACTGTTCGTTATTAAGGGGAGAAAGTCACAGACTGTAAGCAGCCAGATAGCTCAGTTGGTAGAGCAGCGAAACTGAGAATTCCGGGGGTCCCAGGTTTGAGTCCCGATCAAACTGCTCATTTTTCTCACCCTGTGACATTTGGCACCCAACATGAGAATTAATGTGACTGCATATAGCTCAGTGTTTAACTCATATCAATTGCTCTGCGTAACCCAGAGATATTCAAGGATAAATGTCAATTAATATAGCAGGGGAGTATGTCACGTTTAAGAAGTGTTCGATACTTAGGGGAGAAAGTGTGTAAGTGGCCGGAAAGCTCAGTCGGTAGAGCTGCATAACGAACTATTCAAAGGATCCCAGGTTCAAGTCTCAGTCAGGCTCCACATTTTTCTCAGCCTGTGACACAAGTCAGACCCTCTGAATAACTTGGCGGCAGCTTTGTCGCAATTAATTCTGCCTGTAAGTGAATGTTTCTATAATGTATTATATTAGTTTACATATATTAGTCACAGTCAATTCATGTTAATCTTTCATCTTATTGTAAGTAGTATGTATCTATTTAAGTTTGTGAAGTTTTGGCTCAAAATCTTTTGAAATCTTTCTTATAAAGTTACAGTAAAACCTCGTCATATTTACACCCTTTGGGAGACAAACATTTTGGTTATTGCTGAGAGTGGTTGTTTAAGAGAGGTTAAAATTATTGTGAATTAGTCTTACTTTGGGATGCACTCATTGTGTTGTTATAAAGAGGTAATTGCTTTATAAAGGGTTGTTCTGCAAAGGTTGCACTGTACCAGCATTATGGCACATTATAAATTTTATGGTATGATTATAGTAAAAGAATAACAAGTAAATAGGTGTTATTTTTGGTCAGAGTCCTTCATTAACTTACTTGAGTCCAGCTTAACATTAGATACATTGTGTGTGGATTGACCGACAAATGAATACATGTTTTAAAAAAAAATTAAAGACCCATTGTTTTCAAGTCATATTTTTCATCAGCTTGTAACAATTGCCTATTTCCTGGTGTACAGAAGTGAAAAATTACTCTTAAGGAAATTAAGCACACTATCAATATTTAATCTTGATATTGATATATTTTCTTATAATACAAATGTAACAAACTCTTGAATTTTGTTGAATTTATTACTGTATAATATAAATACTGGTAGTAAAGAATAAGAAGTTAAATAGAAATTCCTGAAGCCTTTAATATACCAATGTGTCGGCTGTCAATAGCCTTCTTCAGGGTACATAAATAAATAAATAATAGAAAAATACTGTATAATATAAAATATTTATTATAAGTCATAAAGATATATAAATTGTGACAGGTTATATTATATAACCCTTTACAATATCGAAAATAAATTTTTCGAATTTTGATTTGCTTAAACAACAACAGTGAAGTTGAATAACAGAAATCTAATGATAGTATAAAACGGCTATATTTATAAGTAAACAAGAAAAAAAATCAGCTTATGTATAATTTAGCATGTCAATGGCCTGTACGTTGTCTTTCTTTAATTAAACTAATGCATGCCGATTGACATTATACCAGGTATAGTCAGTTAGCAAAATCAATCTTTCAAGACATGCAAGACACGAAGCTTTATATAGTTCCTGCTAAAAACAGACATACCGTATACCCCTGTATAGATGCTCCCCCAAATACACATGTAAATATCCCAATAAACCTCCTGCCCACAACTATATTATAAATTAAAAATTAAAAAAAAAAATCTTCTTTTTTTATAAACATTAAAATTACTTAAAGACTGTAATGTGTGAAAAATCATAGATAAATATTCCCTTAAATGAAAACTCTTTTATAAATATATTTACAAATCAAAGGAATACTTAACTTATTATATTAATTTAAAAACAATTTTTTTGTCATGCCCCAGATTTTAAAAGCAATGCAATGCAATGCACATAAGGGCTTTAATACAGCTGAATTATATTATGGTATATCAACAAGTATAGTACAATTAATTTGTCACATTATCATAATCAGTATCTGAGACTAAGAAGCCCATTAAGCCCTAGAAATGCCCCTATTTCATTTCTAAAAACCTTTCAATTTATGGTATCCTGCAAATAGTTTCCAAAAACTTACTCATTGACCAATTACCACATCTATTTTTACTTCAGTTGCATTGGGTGTGGCAATTAATACAGTTATACATGATTCAGTATTTTGTATGGAAGTCAATATACCATTTTGTTTACATTTGGCTACATTTAATGACAAACAGTTTTACATTTAGTGCTAACTTTTTACAAGTTAAAAGGATATAACTTGCTCTGTTTATTTAAAACCAACATTTAAACATTATACAACCAATATTTGCCTTTAATTCTTAAAAAGGAAAACATTATTCGTATCTGAAGCATTATCAATGTGCCTTTAAAATATTTACTTAATGAAACTGATCAGTGGTTTGATTTGATAGGGTAAATATTAATATATTTAGTACCTTTATTATCGTTTATTCTTTATTTTTCATATATAGTGCATATCAAATTTCAACACGAAAATAACCAGTGGCCTAATTAAAGTACAAATTATCAAATATTGTTTATATGAATATCAAATTTCAACATTTTAATATACATTGTATCAATTAAAGTAAGTAATGGCTAAGTGATTAAGGTTTCTGCCATTTTAAACCTACCGGTCCAGGGTTACAGCCCTTACTTAACGGTTGGGGCCATTTTAGGTCGGAGGTTAATTATGACAAACTTTTCCAAGCTCTTTCAGGTTAAGAGGCAGACATTTTACTATTATAAGGCCTGTCTTGTCACCTAAGTGGCTGCAGTAACAGATTAACTCCTTATATAGTTTAATAGGAGTTAACCTATTACTGCACTAAGGTGATGATCTATCCCTTAAATTGGCACCAAGTATTTCGAGGGCATTCAAGTAACACCAGGACTGGTGCCTGTATATGTTCTATCAATGGTTCTTGAAAGTTTATTGTGTACACCTTTAAATTATATACAAAATATACATAATAGAAAATTATATGAATTACGTATAAAAAAGGGAGTTGTCTAAGTCATAAAATTTTGACTGAATGTAATTGCATCCAGGATTTAATTTAGTATTAAAATACCAATGTAAAAACTGTAATAAAATATTTTATCTAACTATGCAAATTTTAAGCAGTAAAGGCTTAAAATTTCAATAACATATATCCATCCATCTATGTAAATGTCTTATTTTTTGTGAGTACAGTATTTTAATTTGCTACAGTTATTAAGAATTAATGATGCAGGAATTCTTAAGTGTGTGCTTATGTCACAAAAATGTGCAACAACTGTATATTATGCATGATGAAATAAAAGTAATTAAATTTGTTGGATGTGACGTGATCCGTCAGTTTTGTGAGCTTGCAATAGCTTTGTGTGACTGCAGGGGTCACTGCATTATTAGATGCAATGCAGAAAATTATACGGAAATAAATTTGCTAAAATATTAGTTTTGTAACAGGGGTATTGGCCGGGAGTTATAGATTTGGAGCTAGGGGCAATTGTATGATGAAACGTGTCTCAAATTTATTCAATTTTGCTTAAAATGCATTTATTTCAAACCACAGCTACAAATTTGTTCATTTTGCCGTAAGTGCTAAATTAATCGTAATAATGAAAACATATGCTTATGCAGCAGTCAAAATGTACATCAAATGTTTAAAATTTATGTCAAAGGTAAGAATTATAGTGTACCTTCTAATGGACCAAACCTGTGTAAAGCAAAAACCTCTGTAAAGCAAAAACCTCATTTCTTCGAAACATCTCTTCTGAAGACTTCTAAATAGTTATTTCTTCAACAAGTAAGCAGTTAGTCAGTCAACGAGAATCACATCTTTTTATCTTTCTCATATTTCTG
Source organism: Ruditapes philippinarum (assembly GCF_026571515.1). Classification (NCBI taxonomy): domain Eukaryota; kingdom Metazoa; phylum Mollusca; class Bivalvia; order Venerida; family Veneridae; genus Ruditapes; species Ruditapes philippinarum. Next base: position 199,640 of record NW_026858064.1, read on the forward strand.
TGTTGTATGTGCTGGGATATATGTTATATAAAACAATGAAACTTTGATTAAAAATTTTAAGCAGATACTAAGCATTCATGCCTTTTTTTTCAAATTCATGTAATTTTAGATAGAAAAAAATTTATGGATAAAAATAGTATTTTTCCAACTTTACTGCACCCTATTTTACTCAGAAAATATAGGTCGAGTCATGGCCAAAACAAAGATAATTTTAAGTCAAGGCCTGGCAAAGCGATTTCTTTAATGTTATTTTTGTTGTTGTCCTTTTTGCTGTGCTTATAGATTAATTGCTTACAATATGATAATAATTACTTGAGATTGTTGTTCGGCTAATTGTATTATATGTGTTAGTTATAATTGTAATATGACTGTATAAATATTGACATTAAGGTGTCAATACCATGATTTATTGCACTATTTGGTCACATTACCGGGCTATATGAATAAATAATCACCAGCATATTGTATTGTTTTTTTTTTATCCTATCTCTCTGTTAGTGCAGAAAAGTGTTGGTGCATCTTTGTTTTACACAAAAAGAAAAAAAATTAAAGAAAAAAAACAACAAAAAACAAATTTACAGACGTAAACAATGTTGCACACTTTAATGGATAAACCTGCTTTTTACCAAGCCAAGTGGTTGACTAATCAAAGTGGGGTAGGTTCATAATTAATTCTTTTTAATCATCTATTCACATTATAAGAGGCATAAATATGGATATATCAATGATACTGATAAAAAATACTGTACAATCCAATGTATAATCATGTTTCTCAAATTGTAACATGAAGTAAATGCTCAGAAATTGCTATTGCATGTAATATATCAAAGCACAGAAGGCGCTGAATTTGTTTGGGTCTCAGAATGTAAGAAAGGTGCAGGTTGTGAGATTATATGTTTAGTGCCACCAATGCTTTCCAGCGTTTTAATTGTAGTAAATTGGCTATAAGACTAATTGCAACACTGATATTCAATCCAATGTTTATTTGACTTTAACAATTTAAAAAAATGAGTTACCTTTACTGGGATTTGAACTCCAGACCTCTCGCTTCCTAAGCGAGCCCGAAAACCCTTCAGCCACGGTTAAATTTATATGTGAACGGCCTGAAGAAAACCATATTATTCTAAATTAGGGCTTGTAACGACTTTTAACTGTTGTTTAACACAGATGTAAATAATCCTGAAGCTTACTATAAGCATGTATATTTATAAAGAATCAAAGGGCTTCAAGTTCTTTGGTATTTTCTGATCTTTGCAATCTAAATCGTACTGTATATCTGTATGCATTTTCCTGTATAAGTTTATTTTTATGTATTATAATTCATTTTGTAAGGCACATACGGAATTCTGCATAACTAGAGTTGCATCAAAAAATCATTTATGTACTTTTTTTACGACAGCCACACTTTATCCTTGTAAATCATGGCTACTTCCTTAACAAAAACAATTAAAAAAAGAATTTAACAAAAAAAAGTTTCCTCGACTGGGATTCGAACTCGAGACCTCTCACTCACTAAGCGAGCGTGTTACCACCGTACCACGGAGAAGTTATACACAGAACGTCTGAATAATATCAAGTCATTCTAAATTTAGAACTTCCATTGCATTCAGGTTTGTAATCCTTATTAATTTCGAGGTATTTTGTTCAGGGTAAACCTGTTGTTTAAAATTGAAGTAAATATTTTAGCGAAAATCCTCTCGCCCAAACAGTCCGACATGTAGAATCTATATATTCCACTACTCGGTTTGTGTAGTATTCGGTAATCTACATGGCTAAAAATAGTATTTTCATTGATAAAATCATATTCATCCGCGTAATTTGTGATTGTGCATTTATTGACAATTCTATAAGCCAACGCTATTGTTTAACTTTAAATGCGTTGTAATTTGTTGGATACTTGTAACAAAATAAAATATTTCTTTCTTTTAAATCGCTAGTTTTAAGCTGTTTTGAGAACTACTTGTTGTTAGGTTTGTCATAAACTTCTGTGTCAGAGATTGAATGTCCGCTTTGTATTAAGTTATTTTCGATCAGAAAATACCAGAAAACAATATTAGAAATCTTGACCATCTTTACGCAGTGATCTCCCCTGAATTTTTCGGCTTTAGTGTACATACAAAAGGGAAGTAACCGCTTCAAAAAAGTGGACTACTTTCGGCATTTGCAATTAAGAACATTAGACTCTGAAATTTCGCTACCATTATTTGTTTGGTCTGACGACCCAAACAAATAATAACTATAAAAAGTTAGAAAAGTAAAATTACTCCTTACTATATTATATTAATGTAGACAGGCTATATTCCTTAACAAAATAACTTTTTTGTTTTTGATTAAATGAAGCCATCATTTTGGGCAGAATCGCCACTCTAATTTTGATTTAAGTTAATAAACATTAAAGGTCACATTTAAGTTTAGCGTCAGGTTTTTCTTTTCATTAATTTGTACACACATTTACGCATCATTCTGATGTTTTAACATGTTTTCCAGCATGATACTGGATAAAAGAAGATTTGGGCCTTTAAAGAAATAAATATATACCATGTACAATAATGTAAGCTTTAAAGGACTGAGGTCACAAAGCCTAAAACATAAGATTTTGAAATTCTTACATAGATCAAGTAATGCACTTGAAATAAAAAAATCTTCAACAGATAATAAAGAAATATACTCGAAGTTAATCAAAAATTGATTTTTAGTGTAATTCTTTATAACCTGATCAAGTGAAAAGCGTTGCAACACTTTTCATTTTTAGTTATTTTGTACAATAAAATTGATTATTCCAGGAAAATAGATTGAGGGAATGATGTGAAATTTTGCACATGAGAGACAATGCATCAAATGGTACACAAATCTAGAAATTTTGTTTTCAGTTTCCTCATTTCAAAAAACTTCAGTGGATCGAGTCCCTTTAAGGTAGCAACAAATTATATATGTATTAAACTCATGTTGATAAAAGCCCAGCTCTGATTTAACAACTCTGATTTTCTATACATCAACCTGATATCCTATTGGGCTATTATATTGTACCAATACTTTATGTACCAATATCATTTGATATCATTTTATCGACAACCATAATGTACTCAGATAAGAAGAGTAAACATTGAAAGTCATGGCCTATACATACTTTGTTTACAATTAAACTTGATATAGTTAAACCTGCCACTAACATTGGCTTAATTGCTGTTTATATTTGTGGGTCTAATTTTGTTTTAAATGTACTGAATATTATCATATTATTAAGTATTTTGCTTTGCAATGACCTCTATAAGCACCAGTATGAATCTGTTATTGTCAATCAGTTGTCATAGTATTAATTATTTTTACTTTTTCTTTCAAGTATATATCTCTTGAAATGCACCCCTCCTTATTGTTCATAATTGCGGGGTTGCCATTTAGTAATTAAGTTATTTATAAGCAGTTGTGGATTCAGCTAGCACTGGTCCTTATAACACAAATTCATGCAACTTATATTTATCTGTTACTAAAATCTGGTCCGCTTTTTATTAGTAGAAAGTGACTATAATATTGAATAAAATCAGGCACATACAGGCATCCGGACTTGTTAATATTCAGCATCTTAAATTGTCCTGATTCAAACCAACATCATTTTGGAATAACTGATTCGAATCATTCACATATTATCCCCTATTGATTTTATTGGCATAGAATTTATGCCACAAATTAATTGGTATTATTGAAATCTTTATTGATATTTTCATTGATTTGCTTATCAGATTATTTAATTTGTATACAATATGTATATATATAAAGAAATATGTGAAATTAAATAATAATTTCAACACAGTTTTACAAGATATATTCAATATAGTTAACGAATTGTCCACCCTTAAGGCATTTTTCTTTTATATTTCAATAATTTCATAACATTAAGTATAGCTTTTGTGTATTAACTTTAGCTTTGATATAATGTTATGCTACAGTGGTATTAACTAGTGCCACTTTAAGCCTGGGATTATCTTGTAATTCTCTCATACTTAGGATATACACTTATTAAAAAACATATATTTTTTTTGCTTCAGTTAGCATAATGTACTATTAAGTCTCTGAATGTTTAGCAGTTAAAATGACTCATTTGTACCATAGGTTAGGAATATAATGATTATATATTCTATTTACTGCCAATATTAACTTTTTGATAATTTGAACACTGCATGGCCTATAAAGACTCAAAATCAAGGGTACTGGTACTTTTTCTGATTTCAAGTTATTTTTTTGTTATTTTGTATAATGTTGGCTACTTAATTTATACATGTAGTAGTTTTAGGAACTTTAAGATCATTTAACAGACCCTAATTTGAACCAAAAGGCATCAGCTGTAACATTACTTACAAAAATATACTCAATTTTAGATGCTTTTAGTTTAAGACATTTATTGTAGCATAAATCAATATTAGCAAATTGAACTTTCAAAATTCTTTATTACTGATTTTTTAAGTGCCACACCCCAATATTTGCCCAAGTTTTATGTGCAACTTATTTCTTTTTTTTTCATTTTGGACCTATACAAGTAACAAAATAACTTTAATAACCAGTGAGTTTTGCTTTTAACATTTTTTTCCCCATCTTTAATAAATGCATATGTGTGTAAAATTATGAAACTCCCCTTTTCACAGACTCAATGGGACAATGTCACATCTTTACCAACAACTTAAACTGGTGACCATGTGTAGTGCATCTAATAAAACTAACAAACATCTTCAGAGAATGTATAAGTATATATTCAAGATAACATGGCAGTGTATGTATAGATAATGTCAAATACAAAAGATTCAGCAGAACATGGTCTTGGAAAATCTTATGAAAAATGTCAGAACTTGCGGGATAATTAAACACTGATACAGAATTAACACGTATGACATCAATAGCTTCCTATTTATTTAAATATAGCTCTGTGTTTGCATACATTTTGGCATATAAATATAATCTTGAGAAAAAATGATCGCTTAAAGAGACATTCAAAAAATTTAGTTGCCTTAGTGGACCAGAGGATTCGAACCCCACATGCGTTTAACGCGTGTTATATATTGTCGCTTCTGGTTATTTTATTACGTTTTGCAAAGATGAATTTAAGGCATCTAGCCAAACTGTCTTCAATAGATGATTATTGGATGTTCTTTTGTGTGTGGTGATAGTGGTGGTATTGTAGATCACACAGTAAAACCACAATGAATTTGCCAGAGCATTATAGTTCAGCCATGCAGGCTGTCAAGCACTTTACCAGTACTTGTTGCCTTCACAAGGAACTGTTTCTTCTGTACATGCCAGAGCAGAGGTCTGAGTGTGATTGATGGTGTGATCAATCACAACGAAATTGACCTGCACTGTCCGGGAATTGAACCCAGATCGCCAGATTCACAGTCCAATGCTCTACCTTTTGAGCTAACCAGACAGCTTTTGTTTGTGTGGTTTGTTTGTTAATTACATTTAAGGGTTTGTAATTCTGATTACAAACCTGCCATTTTCATGTCATAGAATTATTTTTATACTGAGAAGAGAACTGATATTTCATTTTACGTTTGTACATTAATTTATACAAACAAATGATACATTGTAGTGAATAATGGCTGTATTCAAATTGCCATTAATCAATATGCAGCTATCATTGCTTTTAATACAGGGGTCTTTCTGTTTCAGACTTATATAAAAATCACCAGAGCATAAGCCCATAATTGCTGTAAATTTTAAAACTTTGCTTATGCACTGTACATTAAACAATTCATGTATTGCAGTTTTTTTATCATCAAATTTGGTTTTTAATAATGTTTAAGATAATAAAATTGTTTGCATTATAAGTTCCCCCCTACATACAATATCATTATTATACATGTACATGTATATACTTACAGTTTTCTAATTTATTCAGCTTATCTTATCAGCAAATTTAAAGCAAAATGCATGATATAGATTATATGTTCAAGCAGATCAGGACCCCCGCATTTTTGTATGAAAATTAAAAAAAAATATCAGAAGTTATCAAATGCTAACAAAGTATATGGTTTAATGTTTTTTAGTCAGTTAAGACTTAATTAATCAGTAGAAATATAAGAATATGTAGCAGTTTCTCTAATTACACCATAATTATGTAACAAGTTAGAAATATAAAGTGATGAAAACTCTACATTCTGACCTATTTTGCATATTAATACATTTGACTTGACTGGAAATTGAATAGTTAATTCTGACCTATTTGCATGATAAATTCACCTTGATTGGAAAAAAGTTTATTCTGTCCTATTATGCATGATAAATTCATCTTGATATAAAAAGTTTATTCTGTCCTATTATGCATGATTAATTCACCTTGATGTAAAACAGTTTATTCTGTCCTATTATGCATGATTAATTCACCTTGATGTAAAACAGTTTATTCTGTCCTATTATGCATGATTAATTCACCTTGATGTAAAACAGTTTATTCTGTCCTATTATGCATGATTAATTCATCTTGATGTAAAACAGTTTATTCTGTCCTATTATGCATGATTAATTCACCTTGATGTAAAACAGTTTATTCTGTTCTATTATGCATGATTAATTCACCTTGATGTAAAACAGTTTATTCTGTCTTATTATGCATGATTAATTCATCTTGATGTAAAACAGTTTATTCTGTCCTATTATGCATGATTAATTCATCTTGATGTAAAACAGTTTATTCTGTCCTATTATGCATGATTAATTCACCTTGATGTAAAACAGTTTATTCTGTCCTATTATGCATGATTAATTCACCTTGATGTAAAACAGTTTATTCTGTCCTATTATGCATGATTAATTCACCTTGATGTAAAACAGTTTATTCTGTCCTATTATGCATGATTAATTCATCTTGATGTAAAACAGTTTATTCTGTCCTATTATGCATGATTAATTCATCTTGATGTAAAACAGTTTATTCTGTCCTATTATGCATAATAAATTCACATTGATTTGAAGTGGTAAATTATGCCCTATTTTGCAATAATAAATTCATCTGGATTGGAAAATATCAAATGCTGTCCTATTTTGAAAATTAGTAAATTCACCTGGATTGGAAAATAGTAAATCTGTCCTATTTTGCATACATGTATTGATTATAATTCACATTTATTGGAAAATAGTTAATTCTAGCATATATTGCATAATAAATTCACCTGGATTGGAAAAGTAAATTCTACTTTATTTTGCATAATTAATTCACCTGGCTTTAGAGCATTTATATAAATTTAATGTATTTTTTTTGTGTTTGATTAAAGATTTATTCAAATCATCAATATGGAGGTCACAGTGCTGCTTTAAAGTAGATTATGAAATAAACAAGAAAGAAATCTATAGCTTTTAAGTCAGGACTCCACTATCAGATATTAATTGATCAAGGTTTTTCCTTACTTAAAAACTGCTTTTAAGAAATATAACAGATAAGTTTATATTAAATGAATTGTGCTATGAATGTCTGTCACCAAGGGCACATGTAGATTGTAACGTTTTTGTGTTATCTCTTCAAATGTTTACATAGATTCACTTATATAGCTCTTAGGAATATGTTAAACAAGTTTAGTTTTGAAAATATTTTCGATTAAACTTTTAATAATTACTGATTTATCAATACTAACAGGTACTTGAGAGTTTGAAGGTCATTTAAGCCTTTTATTTAATTGAAGACAATGTTTATATATCCACCCACATAAAACTCTATATAAGGTCACTGCTTGAGATCTTTGTTCTTGAGATAAAAATAGACATAAAAGATATTGACAAAAAATCAGATTAACATAAATATATAAGTTATATATAATATCAAACTTGAGGGCATTAATCAATCATCAATTACATTATGTATCATTTCTCCATTACTAAGAAATTTTTTATGATACTAAATAACATTTTTTAGGAAGTGTGTTTTCCTATGACATTGTCTTCACTTTAAAATTCCAAATATTCAATAATGAAAAAAATCTACAACTGCTTTAAAGGTGGCAGCTTAGTTGATGAAAGACAATTATGCCAGTACTGTTAATGTCCTCTTTTCCAGATTCAAACAATAACTCAGGTTATTCCAAGATACTCCACCCCCGCCTGCCGAGCCCAAACCCACCGAAAAAGGGCAAAAAATTCCTGGTGTTATAAAAACCATTCAATAATTTACTTACTGAAATTACTGATATAATAACTAAATTATGGGTGGGATCTATTTTGCTGAATTTTACAAACAAGCCAGTTGCTATTAACATAAAAAACAAGAGTCTGTCGAATAAATAAGATTATATATAAATTACTTAAAGCGGCGGTAATCTGCGATATCCCCCAGATAGATGATGCCTGCTTGAATCTCATATATCTGATGACACTAATTGAAATTTCATTTTCTGATGCTATCTTGCATCCATAATCAATTAAATGAGTATAGACCCCAATTAAATTTTGACATCCAATATATGGGTGTATATCATTTTAAAGCTGTTTGTAATCGTCAATTAAAGGTACACCACCAATAAGGTGGAAAAATACAATACAGTGAAATACTTAATAAAAAAAAATCTTCAAATTTATCTTCCTATTGTCATGGTTTGGCACTTCTAAACTTCATATTGTCATGGGTTTATACTTGTTGTCATGGTTTTATACCATTTAACTTCTCAATTGTCATAGTGTTAAACTTCAAACTTCTTTTTGAAATGTATTTAACTTTTAAACATCTTTTTGCCATAGTTTTACACTTCTAAACTTCTTATTATCATGGTTTTACATTTCTAAATTTCTCATTGTCATGGTTTTATACTCTCATTGTCATGGTTTTATACTTGTTATGAATTTTACCTCTATACTTCTTATACATACAATGTAACTATCACAGTTTTTAAGCTCTTAACTCCTTATTACCATGGTTAACACATTTAGACATCTGTAACCCTTAATTACCATGCTAAATGATATTAGATGGATCTTTCAAGGTTGAATATAAGCCATTCATAAATTTTAGAGAATATTTCAAAACCTAGCGAAGAATGCAGACCATATGCTTAATCATCTTGGTCTACTAAATGTTCCACAGGTAAGTTCAGTTGCCACCAAAAGTCTAAAAGTTAACACTGTTAAACATAGGTAAGGCACAGAACTGTTACACATACAAGTAAAGTACAGAATGATATGTGGTCCAATGGTAACATGCCGGTCTAAATAATTCAGGATTTGAACCTCGCTGATAACAATACAAGGGTTTGATGTAATACTGCTGTACATGTGGCGTTAATGAACCTGGGACATCCCTGAAATGGGGCAACTGCTGTATCCATGCACTCTTTCTGAAACAAGAGCTGTTGATAGGACATGCAGCATGCTGGATTATTCTCTGTTCTTGATAGTGAAACATTAGAATCTGGATAATGTAGAATTTTCTTAAGTTTCATAAAGGACCAAAATTCTGTCAAAATTCATATCAGAGTTATGGAACTTTGGTGACTTATGTGGCTCTAAAATAGTAGTCTGTGAAGTTTCATTATAGTAGTTTTGGAGATAACATTCCATGCAAATACAGGTTGAGTACAAAAGCTCTCCCTAATGTCCCTTATTAATTCTTTGGATAGTTAATCTAAAAGTCAAACAGCTTTAGTATTATAATTGACTCTACATGCAGCATCACAGATATGAGGAATGAAAAGGTGTAATTAATGAACCAACAAAAAAAATCCCCCCAAAAAACAGAACAAATAGTTTACCTTCTTTTATCATGTGTTCACACCTTTAAACATTGTGTTAAGTCATGGGTTCACACCCATAAACATATTACTAGAGGAATGGACCTTTAAAAATGCTTTTTTATTATAATGTTTTACAGAATGCAACCTCATTTAGCCATTGGTTTCAACACATTTTAGTCATAGTAGGAAACAAGTGAATAAAATAACACTTAAAAATCCTTTAGTAAGATTTTTTAGTCATGGATACACTGTTTAGTCATCATGGCAGTCAAGACTTAAATAATTCTTTTAGTCATAAAGTTACAGTGTATTGTTAAACCATCTTTTGAACTCAAAGTTTACACTTTTAGACAATCCAGTGGGTGGATTATGGAACGCCGTGACTATCTTATGTTATCAATGTTTTTGCTATCTTGTGAAACGATGATATTATTTTGTCATTTAAGCATATTATCATGTGCAATAAAATTATTTCTTGTCTAAAGACAATGCTGACTTGTTCAAACAGCATGTTAACTTGTCAAATAATCATTATGACATGTGCAGACAACATGTTAACTTGTCAAAGTATCATGATGACTTGTGCAAACGACATGTTAACTTGTCAAGATTTCATGATGACAGCAAACAGCATGTTAACTTGTCGAATTATTGTGATGACATGCTCATAATACCTTAACAAGTTAACATGTGTTTTGCACAAGTCATCACGATTTTTTGACAAATTAACATGTTGTCTGCACAAGTCATCATGATACATTGACAAGTTAACATGGCATTTGCACAAGTCATCATGATACATTGACAAGTTAACATGCTGTTCGCACATGTCATCATGAAATGTTGACAAGTTAACATGTCATTTTCACAATTAAGTCACCATGATACTTGGACAAGATAGCATGTTGTTTGCACATGTTATCACGATGATCTGACAGGTTAACATACTGGCTGCACATGTCATCATGAAATTTTGACAAGTTAGTATAGCATTTGCACAAGTCATAATTATACTTGGACAAGTTAACATGTCGTTTGCACAAGATATCATGATACTTGGACAAGTTAACATGCTGTATGCACATGTCATAACGATAATTCGACAAGTTAACATGCTGTTTACACATGTCATCATGGAATTTTTACATGTTAGCATGGTATTTGCACAAGTCATCATGATACTTTGACAAGTTCACATGTTGTCTTCACAAGTCATCATGGTTATTTGACATGTTAACATGCTGTTTGCACAAGTCGTCATGATACTTTGACAAGTTAACATGCTGTTTGCACAAGTCATCACGATAATTCGACAAGTTAACATGTCGTTTTCACAAGTCATCATTAAACTTTGACAAGTTAACATGGCATTTGCACAAGTCATCATGACACTTTGACAAGTTAACATGCTGTTTGCACATATCATCATAATAATTCGACAAGTTAACATGTCGTTTGCACAAGTCATCATGATGCTTTGACAAGTTAACATGCTGTTTGCACATATCATCATAATAATTCGACAAGTTAACATGTCGTTTGCACAAGTTATCATAATACTTTGACAAGTTAACATGTTGTTTGCACAAGTCATCACGATACTTTGACAAGTTAGCATGTTGTCTGCACATGTCATCATAATAATTTGACAAGTTAACATGCTGTTTGTACAAGTCAGCATGTTCCTTTGACAAGACGTGATGCAATTTGCACATGTATGTTAACATGCTCAAACGACAAAATAATATTATCGTTTCACAAGATAGCAAAAACATTAATAACATAAGACAGTCACGGCGTTCCATAGTGGATCATCACAAACTTGGTATATTATATATTAGGCATGTCATGACAAAACCAACATAGTACATTTGTGACCAGCATGGATCCAGACCAGTCTGCGCTTCTGCATGGATCCATGCTTTTCGCTATCAGTTTCTCTACTTGTAATAGGGTTGGTAAGCGAACAGCATGGATCCTGATCAGATTGCGTGGATGCGCAGGCTGGTCTGGATCCATGCTGGTCGCAAACCCATTATGTTGCTTTTGTCATGGCACGGCTCATATAAGGTAGGTTAATTGATTCAGATTGACCAAACAATTAATTTTAGATCCATAATTCCATTCCCTTTGATTTCAGTGTCATCCTTATGATATTATATTATCATATTTAGATGAAAAGGTATATAGTATTGTATAGAATTGTGTGTGATTCTAATATTACCTTGGTTCGTTTCAATGTTAATTAATGGTTTTATACCATCTTCTCTTTTGTGCTGTGTCACTTCAGACAAAGCTCAAGGTTTGAATTTAAGACGTTTGATGAAAATAAGAAGCCTGTAGGTTAAAGTGTTAGTGACACAAAGATGGTGTAACTAACATTAAGATTTATTTCTGAAATTTTCATGGTAACAAGATCCAACAGGTTTTAATTACCTGACACATAGTGGAATTATGGATAAAAATATAAACACTTGAAAGACAAACTTATTGTCATTAAAATCCTTTTCAAATTACTTAAATGGACAAGATTTCCTTTATACAAATTTAGCTTGAAGGATTTAATTTAACTGGTTATTAAACAACATATAATATGTTATAATATATCAACTTAATTTTGTCTTTTACCATAAATATTATATCTAAAGGTCCATTATGAATGCCATGCAAGAAATGGTTTTATGTTTATTTCCCGAAAACTTCTTTTTTGGTGTCCTGTTAAAGTTTTTAACCTGTTATATAGTTTCTAAAAAGTTGCTCATTAGATGATCATTAGGTGATCTTCTTTTAAAGTTGTTCAAAACAATTTATTGCATGCAGAACTCTGGTTGCCATGGCAACGGAAAGAAAAATCTTTAAAAATCATCTCTTCTGACACATGAAACATCATGTAGTGGACCTCTTCAAATACCAGCCCTGGGGTCAAAATTTATGTAGACCATATTCCCTGGTGAGCGATTGAGGACCATGAAGGTCCTCTTGTTGTGCGAATTACAAGTACAGAGTCAGTTGTACTTATTAAGTATTTTGTATGGAAGTTAGATTAATACTTTACATTTTTAATACTTTTAATATGACAATATTTTTTTCCATTCATTATTTTCCTCATGTTATGTCATGTTGCCTTTTTTAAGATGGGAAAATCTATTTGTTTCTTTAGGAAAATGTACCTTAAATCTTGATTATGTCTTGTAAAACCTCAAATAGTGAATAGCATCAGTGTTGGCATAGTGATTATAAACAATTATTTTATTATCTAATGGGGGCCAAGTGAAATCACCTAGATGAAGACAAATGTAACTTTTATTATTTATTTTTTTAAGACTCAAATGGTAAAATGAGCATTAGTGGGGGGGGGAGTTATAACTTTTCTTGCTTCTTATTAAAGCTCAAATGGTGAAGAGAGCATCAGTTAGGGCGGAGTTATAACTTTTCTTTTTTTCTTTTTAAAGCTCACATTGTGAAGAGAGCATCAGTGGTGGCGGAGTTATCATTTTTCTTTCTTTTTATTAAGGCTAGCATCAGTGGGGGCAGAGTTATAAATATTCTTTCTTCTTTTTAAGGCTCAAATGGTAAAGAGAGCATCAGTGGGGGCGGAGCTTCACCACCTAGATGAAGACAAATGTATAACCACAGATCCAGGAGAAAACAGTAAAAGACGTACTCTGAAACTTATAAAGAAACAAAACTCTTGGGGATTCACGTTACAGGTACAAAATGTTATGATATAAAACTGATACTGTACTCTTCTTTTCAAAAATTCTTTCTGCATTCAATTCCTTTAATTCATATCTTAAAATTTTGTTTCAGCATATTTAGTTAAGCTTGTGTTTCAAGCTTGAAGAGTATTGGAACCATCTTTGAACTCACTTCCTGGAAAGAGCCAGAACTGTTATTGCCAAATGAGTAACCTCGGTATTGGGATCAGACCAACGATTCATTTTTTTGAGAGGCAGACACTTTAAACACTTTAAACACAAGGTCACTACTGGTTTATACAGTAAACTAGCATTTTTGGAATGAAAATTTGTCAACCCTTGCAAATGGAGAAATTTAGCCATATGTAATTGGAACCATACCAATTAATAGTTTTCACATAATTTTATGAGTTTAAGACTTGTATATACTGGCAATTTAATCAGATTATTTTCAAATAATTTGTTAAAAAAAATCAGTTTTAGTAATATTTTCTTCTATTCTTTGTAGTTGCAAAGTCTTTAAAGGCACTGTTTTTATGTCCTTTTCAGGATCATCATTACAGTCATACAAATATGTTGAATTATCTCCCTTTATTGATTGTCATGCTTTTATATTTTTATTACTTCCCTTTAAGGATAAAGACATATATTTCATATTTTATTACCTCCCTTTACAGATTTTGTTAATGACATTAAGACAAAACTTTTAAAAAATAAGTTATCTTTAGATCTGATTTGGACAAAATTGTTTTTTATAGATTGTAAAAGAAAAGTATTTAATTAAGAATTTATTGTTTCAGACATATGGAATTAAACACAAAAAGACAAATGATATAGAGATTATGACATATGTAGATTATGTAGAGTTTGATGGAGCGGCCTGGATTGCTGGTATGAGACGAGGTAAGAGAATGGTAAAATAAATTCAATATTGACCTTTATGGTAAAATATGAGTTAGTTAATATTATATACTGAGGTCTGAGATACTTAAGAGACATTTAAGATAAGATATTGACTTTGAAGGTAATATATTGACCTGTGATGTATCATATTGACCTTTAAAGTTCCTGTATGTTTTGATCAAGGTGGTTAACCACACTTAGTGAAATTATATACATGTATGTGTACATAATATTGCAAAATAAAACAATTTTCAAACATTGAAGAATATGTAAAATATGTACTGCAAATATTTTTGTATATGTATATGTTATCATTAAAATATGTGCATTCATTTCTCATTGTAAAATTTGACTTAAACTTTATAGAAAATAAATATTTTATTACCTCCCTTATTAACATGAAATGTTAAATTTGGTGATATCTTTGTAAATAATGCTTTTTGGAACCTACAATATTGATAAATCTTAATTTGAGCATCATATTTATGATTTAAAACCATAAAAAAGTTGTGTTACAGGATCTTTAATGTACCATTTTGACCTGTTAGGTATCATATTGACCTGTGAGGTATCATATTGACCTAGCTGTGAAGTATTATATTGACCTGTGAGGTATCATATTGAGCTTTGAGGTATCATATTGACCTGTGAGGTAATATGTTGACCTATGAGATACCATATTGACCTGTCAGCTGCAAGATAATAAATTGGCCTATGAGATGATATATGATATACTTACCTATGAGGTAAAAACATTGAATTGTTAGATAATATACTGATCTTCGAGGAAACATAATTTATGAAACTGTAAGGTATGATTATATTAGGATATATATATTTACCTGTGAGTGTGAGATGATATGTGTCATGAGGTAACGCATTGACACAATGTGATCATATAGTGACCTGAGAGGAGATTATTTACATGTGAGATATGATATTGACTAATGTGGGCTAATATATTGACCTCATCACCTGTAATGAAATATATTGACCTGTGAGATAGACCTATACTACTTAATTTTGAGATAATAAATGTACCTATGAGGTAGCAGGCTGAGAGATTGCATCATAAGCTGAGAGAATTAATTTACTGATATAAGTGTTGACAACAAATATTGACAAGTTTGGTAAGGTAAGAACCTATGAGGTCAGACTTTGACCCATGAGGTGAGATATGAACTTGTGAGGAAATATTGTACCTTAAGTTTGAGGTAACAGCTTATATATTGGATATCATTATGGTGATAAAACTAGGATATTTTGCATAATTTGCATTATAAATGCAAAATTTTATTACATACAAATGTACATTGTGAATATATACATGTACATAGATTGTGATTTAACTTTAAGGTTCACTTTAAAAAAAATACTATTCTTGGCACAGCCCACTTAAAATAGAAATCATAGATAGAAAAAAAAATTGCAGTTTTATTATTGATAACAGATACTGTCATAACAAAATATTGTTTATTATTGTATGCCTAAAGTTACTAAGTGTTAGTAAAGATTTTTTGCCTGTTACATCCTTGTACGTAGTACATGTAAACCCTCATTATTACTTTAGCTGAGATGATGTATAGTTGTACCATGAAGTTAACCTACGTCAAACATGATCGTAAATAATGAAAAACAATAACCACTATTAATTAATTATTTTCTTATTTCCTAAACAAAAGTGATGTAAATCGGTATATAGAGATTATTATTAAGATAAGAGTTGAATATTCTTAAGGGAAAAAAAGAACAGGAATAAAAGATTTTTGTTATAAGTTGTAGATGTATGATTGTCAAAATGTAGCATTTGACTGTGGTAACTTCCCCTGATTGACCATCTCCTACGCTGTGGTCACCCTTTGCTTATATATCCCATCAGATGAAGGAAAGTTTCCTAATTGACCCCTCCCCATAAACTGTCAGTCATGTGGCACTATTACAAAAATCAATGATGAAATGAATTATGAATATGATTGAATTATGAATGAAGAACTTGACACTTAAGGAGATGGCACTTTCATTTCTCACATCATTCTGGAAGTTAATCATGAAGTTTATGGCATCATACATGATGACACTGATCACAAAATATATCCAGATCTGTGCAAGATGGATCTGATATAATTAAAGTTTTACTCCAAGTGGGTTTATTTTCAAGAAACAATTTATCAAATGTAAAACAAATTAATTTGTAATAAATTTTTAAGAAAATTTTATTGTACTATAAAGCGATTTGAATATAAAATAGTGAATACAAATTCTTAAAAGGGTAAAAAATGCAGACTACTCGTTTTCGTCTCGAAGTTTCCAAATCAATGAGATATGTAATGTGAGGTCTGGCAACTTATGTCATACTGCCTTGTGATATGGTAAGCATAACCAGTTCTTATAATACTTAAAGTTCTAATAAAGGTTGAATAAGTGATATTTTTTCTATGATTTCAGGGGACGTAATTTTGTCTGTAAATGGAGAAAAAGTAGGGGAGATTACTCATCAACAATTAGTGAACAAAATCCGACAGGCTGGAGATACATTAAGGTGAATATTATTTTACTTCATATTCTAGAACTTTAAGGATTTGTTGGTTTTTATTATATTCATACAAGGCTATGAAACAGTTTCCTTAAAGGGACTTCACTGATCGAGTTTTTTTGACATGATGACACTGCAAAAAATGTTTTTTTGAGATAAAATTCATTCCATTTGATGTAGGTCTAGACCTATAACTTGTGTTTCAGGTCATTCACTAACTCTGTTATCCCAGAATAATTATTCTTAATGTGAAAAATGACCTAAAATTGAAAAGCCATGCTATGATTTCCACCTAAATAAGGCTAAAAATAGAACAAAAAAGTGCTTTTCAATGTAATTTTCTTGAAGCATCTTTTGCATATCTTTCTGTTTTAAGTGCCCAGCTGAGCAGATGTAAGAATTTAAAATTTAATATTTTTACGCTTTTGGACCTCAGCAGCATTTCTTTAAATTTAATTCACATTTCTAGTCTGTTTCCTGTATTAACTATCTTAGAACCACCAAACTTCCATAATATAGCTAGATAGCTTCCTCAAAGGAAAGAACCAATTTGAAAGGTCCTTGGCCTGGATTTGAACCAAAAGTGATTTGAAGTGAGTGGTTTGAAGTGAGTGACCACAATCAGTCAGGCCTCTAACTTCCAGAACTGGTGCCTTAATAGGAAAGATGGTCATAATTCCAGTAAAGCTCATTTACTTCTTTAAGAGAGGCTATAATGGTCTGGTGCCCCAAAATTTCTACCAGTTTTTGAGTCTTGAGCAGTTTTTTTCCATACTAAAACATACGAGATGGCATTTGTTTGCTAAATATTTTTTAAAGATTATGAAACAAGATCTTTTGAGCCTAGTAAGGCTATCACCACTTCCCCAAACATAATGATGGGCCTGGCTCAAGTGGCCAAATTTATGAAATCATTAAGTAACATAATATACCCCCTCCCCTCCCTCCCCATCTCCCCCACATTGATAAAGTTTCACTTCAAAATCCACGAAAAGTTTGTTCCTTAAATTGATCGGAATTAAGTGTTAAAGTTAATGGTAGTTTTTGGTTTTGATACCATTTCATTTTAAAGTCTCTTTATTTGTTTTAGTGTATATTATGTATATTGGCAGGTGGGTTTGTTTACAGTTTTTATTAAAGCCCCATTTTATAAGATTCACCTACTTTGGCAAAGAGCCATGAGCAGCATTTTAACTCTAACTTCTTTGGTGCATTAATTAAAATAACACCATGATTTGTTAAGCCTATTTTCAAATAATCACATTTTACCGCAAAGACTAATAAAACAGGTAGATGAATATTTTATTAAGTTGAAATCAAAATCTAACATGTTAGAGTTGATCTATAGAGGCTATAGCCCTGCTTTAAGTAGTTACTTAACCCATGTTTGTTTTCCTATACAGAAAAGTTTATATTTATATGGTAATATATAAATTCTCTTAAGAGTGCACTTCAGGAATGTCTTAAAAGTTATAATGCAAACAATATGTACACATTGCAAATAAAAACCACACAATTTAAAGACCACTTGAACAGGGCACCATTTTGTCTATTCTACAAAACTTTTTGCCCCCGTTTTTTCCGGCTCTTGTGTTATTGTCTTTGGCTTTTGTGACGTTATTATGTCGACCTTGACAACAACAGGGAATGACGCAACCAATTTAATACAATATTTCATTTACCCTTGATCTAAGCAACAAAAATTAATGATTTGTCTATGGAAACAGGAAAAATGCATCGCAGTGCAGCTAGCCATATTGGTACCGTTGCGAAATCTGATTTAATTCCTGTCAATAATCTATTAAAAGCTTCTTTAGCGTAGATAATGATCCATGCATGAGCAAAATGGGTACTGTTCCAGTAGGTTTTGCAAAGAGGGTACCAATATGAATTAGGTTACCACATAGTGCCAGGCAAGCTTGCAGTTATTCATACAGTCAGTAAAATATTTATAAGTTGGGGGCTGTGACTGAGTGGGTATCAGACTAGTGATCCAAGGATCCGTAGCCGTGTGGGTTCAAGGCCTTGTCAAGGGCAAGCCCTTGCTTCCTTGAGAGAGAAAACTTTATGTTCACTGCTGAGTACTGGAATGGGTTTATAAGCTTACAGCTTCTGACACAGTCAAACTAATATAAATTCTGTATAAACTAAAAGTTTGGTAAAACTGCTATGAAGTCTTTGGTCCTGAGCCTGCATATAATTATTGCTCAGAGCTGAGCCCAAATAAGTTCAAACATCATCGTAGTTTAGAATCCTTCATACCTTAAAGAATATAACATAAGAGCCGCGTCAGGACAAAACAAACTTAGTGTGTTTTCGACCAGCATGGATCCAGACCAGCCTGCACATCCGCGCATCTGATCAGGATCCATGCTGTTCGCTTACAAACCCTATTACAAGTACAGGAACCGATAGCAAACAGCATGGATCCTGATCAGACTGCGCGGATGCGCAGGCTGGTCTGGATCCATGCTGGTCGCAAACGCATAATGTTGATTTTGTCATGGTGCAGCTCATATATTACCAATTTATTTTGGATTTACTTCTGAGGTATATTGTCATCATATAGTTATTAAAACATATGGCTATCTCAGCTCGGACAATTAAGAAAGATAATTGGTAATACAATATGGCTTATTACAAAGTATATGGTAATGTGGGCTTATTAAAGAATATATGGTAATATGGGCTTATTTGTTACAGAGTATTATGGTAATAAAAAACACAAACAAACAAAAAACGGTAACAGCATATTATAATTTAGGCTTACTCAGCTGAAAAGATGTATGATTGTGGTTATTTGATAGGGGAAAATGTTTGTACTTTTAAGCTGTATATAAGGAAATGTCTGTTTATAATGTTTAATACAGATGTTGTCCAATTAGGATCCGATGATATTCATGTTTTACTTGTCCACAATAAACCACATACACCGTGATTATTTTATGTTGGTGGTTATTAACCCTAGTATACCACTAAATTTGTAAAACGGTATGTACTATGATGAATTGCAAGTTTTAGAGGTTTGTTTAACTTTGAAATAGTAAAAATTGTGCAGAAAACTTATGTCTGGTAAAAAAAGACCATGTGCAATTTTACTGGCCCAATTCATGCAAATTTTCATGTAAATTTCAATTAAGGTTATGAAGATTTTTGACAGGTTATATGGTTCTAATATAAATGGTTGTTTGTATATATAACCTGAGCCATTAGGCTTGGATTATGTTGCAAACAGCTGTTTATATATGGTCATATAACCTGTCAAGGGTCTTGGTAGCAAATTTATAATAATTCAAACATTCCTCATTACAGAAAAAAATGAATTATTTCAAAGCCTGTGTATATAAATTATGTAAGTGTTACAAACGTGCAATATTATATAATACATTGTACAAATTTATATTGAAAACAAGAATACATGTATTTGCATCTCTAAACACAGGGATTCAACAACTTCTGAGTTGCTTTCTGAAATTGTTCATTAAAATCTGATGTCAAAACCTGGTCATAACTGTACTAAGGATCAAACCAAAGATGCCTGGGTTAGATAAGACACCAGTTAACCTCATGCCCACTGCTTCCCATGAGTTGACCGCTTTGGGTTTGAATCTCTACTGGGACTTTGGATTTTTTTATGTGAGGAAGCTATCCAGCTAGCTAAAAATACCGAACATTAGTGGTTCTACTCAGGTGTCCGTTCCTGCCTGAAATAATGCACAGTAGGGCACTGGAGGTCTTCTCCCACCAGCAAAGCTGGAATATCGCCATATGATTTATACTGTGTTGGTGTGACATATAACCCAATTAAATTAAAACAAACAAAACTAATTCCCATGAGTTTAAGTGTATAGAGCAGTAATTAGCCGTCTGCTAATTTGCGTAGAGAGCTACTTTGTTTTGATATCTTGAATCAATAGAATAATACCTTTATCATATAACGAGTGATATAGATACGTCATTATCAGTTCATTGTCGACAAGAGAATGCTTACACTTTTTGAGGTCTCATATTATAATATATGAAGTTAGTGCTCAGTCCGCGTGTGATCTACGTGCAGAGCTGATTTGTAGTAAATAGAATATTTAACGTGAACCTCTCAGCGACATTGCTGGTGAATAGAACATGAGGTCACTCATTGAATTACGAAATGATATTATTGTATAAGATATGGCTCTATATTAAATTGTTCTGATGACTTTTCTTTATGGACACTTGGATAGGTGGTAATTACTTAAATTTTTGCTCTTTGTGATCTTGTCTCGTTATCTTGTGCGCATGCTATGTAGTGTCATTCTGTGTCACACATCTTAATTTACTTTGTGACATTTTTTTGAAGACTTAGCAATCATAACCAGTGACGCAATTAGTGGTCCAAGTATACTATAAGTGAGAGTATTTCATTGTTGTCGTTTCAATATAAATAGAACGATTATCGGTTTAATACATTATATGACAATTTTTTCTAATATGAATAAAAATTTTATTCTTTAATCTCTCAGATAATATATATGAAAATAAAATGAGAGCTTTATGAAATGCTCAAGCATTGTATGATATATATTACATGAGTGGAGATTTCTTTTGAGTATTAAAATTGTAACCAAATGGTCTCTAAGTTATAGTTTACTTTCATTAGTCGATTCTCTAGGGCTGTTACATGAGAAGATCGATCAATCTCTTTTACAATAGAAATCAAATATATAGTCTAGAAGATGTTATGACTGGGACATGTTCGGGGGTCCGTGGGTCTAACAGTTACATGGAATAGACTTGACATATAAAGGTTTATAGGAGCGTGTGATTGTGTGGACTCTCTAATCAGGACTGGTCGTTAGGTATGTAGATTGTTTGAAGCTGTACTGATAGAGGTTTATCATTGGGATCTCCACATAGACTAGAACGTTGTGTCTGTCTCAAGTTATAGATAATGGTTTTTACTTATCTGGAATTCGTGGGTCATTGTAAAGCATTGTCTATATATAATGAATTTTTCATTAATATTTGAATGTGCTGCATTATAAATTAATTAACATAGTATTCCATATATAATATAATTACCCCAATGATTCAAAATAAGCTTTTAACATATTCTGTCGAGACGCAGACCTCTGTTTTTTTTTTATTTATAGAATGTTAGGTTTGAATCTTCTATTTACCTTATAGATACCTCTGTAGATATCTAGATATAGCGATTAATCGTCTTGTTCTACTTCCTGACTAGTGACTTGATACAGGTGATAGTCTGATTGAACCCCTGGTATTACCACTTAGCCCTCACTACTCTTAACGCACTGTGGGCGGTTCTTCAGAACGTTAAGTACAAGCGCAACTTACTCTAGATTCTGTATCATTTAAGAGTCCTCTGGTGAAAGTTCTCTTCTCCATTGTGTTGTCATTTCCAGAGGGTCGATCGTACCTCTTCTCATCATCGCTGATTTATCGAAGACATAGATATGCTGTCTCTCCAAGAGTGACATCATCCATTTTGCGTATCTGACTTGCAGTAAATGAATCTCATTTTAAGCGTAAAATCATTAGGAGTGCAGTCTACAAAAATGTGTTTTGCGCATGCCCCGTTCAAAATTACGGCTTAACTTAACGAAAAATTAACATCGAAGTGAACAAATCTGTACATAGAAAAATCGGGAAAATTATTCATTTATTTAGTTAACTTAAACACTACGTTGATGTTTCATTTCCGTTGAATCTTTTAAACTGTTATAAATCGATTTCCGTATGTTTCTATACTATTTTCATGTTCTGCATATAATAGTTACAGTAAACCATTATAGCTACAATATCACCTATTCATTCATATACCGCCTCCGTGGTCGAGGGTTAGAGTTGATGACTTATAATCAAGTGAAACTCATCTGGCGTGCGGTTCAATCCCGAGTGATGCTTTTTTTTTTGTTAGTTTAGCTTGAGGAAGGTTGTCTAGTACTGGGATGTAACTCTTCCATGGGTTAGGGAAAGAACATAACCCGCAACTGTATGTTATAATTAGATACTATAAATATTATTACTAGTTTGATATGATCCAACCGGCTCTTGTTAATACATTTGTAGTTTTGTATTAACTTGTATAGACATAATACAAAACTATACAAAACTCAAAAACAATATCTAGACTTTTGATATTGATTTTACTGAAAGTTTAGTACTCGTATGACTTACTGAGTAAGTCAGAACAAAAACAACACAGTTATAATAGGTCTCTACAACTTACGCAACAAGTTGGAGACAATTCTTTAGGGTCTCTGTCTCGATAAAATGACTGAGCATTACTTTCTCTTTAACCCTCAGTTAGTGATCTGGTGGCTTGTAAAAGTGACTATTGTTGTGGTATGGCATAGCAGCTTTTAAATATTACCTGTGTCCTTTTTTCTCCCAATAATTGAGAACACGATGGTTAAGTAAATATAACTCAGTAAATATGCATATAAAAACAATATAATTTGCGTGTTTTACTAATTCAATAGAACATTATTCGGAAACAATCAATCTACTTTTATAGTTACTGTGACAATCTGAAACTCAAATAGGTGGAATCTTTGTATAAGAGTGTAAATTTGTGTTAAATGTTAGGTCTCTGTACATGGAGCATACTCATTTTTTTGCGCGGTGACTTTCATACAATTCGCGTGTCTAGGTGTAGCACAATAGCAGATCATTAGAGAAAATGCTATACTTGTATATCATGAGTTTATTGATTTAATCATTAATGTTTATTTCTCTCAAGAGTGACGAAAAAATAATTTATTTGTGTAAACTATATTCTAATCGTCATCTGGATGCTAGAAAGCACTTATTTTAATTTTATATGCATTACATAATAATAATTCTAAAACATGACAATAAATTTCACTAATAACTCATATATATGATCATAACAAGAGTTAATGTTGCTTATAATCTTAATTTATTACATATCACTCTCATAAAAAAATGTATTGTCAGTTATAGAAATTGGGTCAAATCATGTCAATTTTGAGCTACATAATAATATTGCTTTAGAAAAAAAAATTGACATCCAGCGGTATTACTCGATACAATCTCTTACTCGACTATACCAAATGCTCACGCATAAGAGGAATACATAAGCTACTGTAACATCCCGCTGCTATTATTCGTCTCTTAATAATGAACTAAATATAACAAAAAAAGATGTATCAGTGTAATATAACTATTACTGTGTGTTGCAACCACACATAAATTTAGATTTATAAGTATGTTGTAATGATAAATTTCTTTAATTTGGCATACATATATGGGGTTGTGAAATATGTTTGCTCAAATTTTAAGTTATTTAACAATGCTCACATTCTCTATCGACCTGGATTATTCTTTTGTATTTCCATCTGAAAAAATTATAATAAGTCGCGACTCAACTATATATTTTCCATATATACTATGAACACATATTCTTTCTTTCATAATATAGAAGTCATTTAATTATTAGCACATATCTCTCCTGCCTCCGTGCCTTCATCTCATCAGCTATTAGCCCAACTATTCCTGCAATTTCATAGTTTGTTCCAAAACTCTCCAGTTGGATATCTTTCATAGTGGGGTTAACATACTGGCCTTCGCTGTGATGATCCAGACATGTTTATTTCTGACTAATAGAGGTGATCAATTATAATTAAAAGAGCACATGGAGAGATACTCACCCATTACTATATATTCTCTAATCTATATTTTTAAAGTCTGGAAATATGAAGTGTCTATATAATTGGTATGCGAGAGTGCGTGTGTGTATTTTAGTGTTAGACAAGGACGTTAATACAACTCGCTAAAATCATAATGAAATGAAGAGAGATAGTGTGATTCATCGCATTACAATCAAAATCATAGTTGCTATCAAGTTTAGTCGAATTCAATCGATATTTAGGCGCTGTAGATAAGAGTTTAATTTGCATTTACTGTAGATTATCATCTTCAGAAAAAAGTATTATACGGTAGCGAGTACCAGTTACAGATATTCAACAATTGATGCTTATTATTATCTCTGTTATTATATTGTAGCGAAATTATAGGGGAGAATTATTTAGAATATATACTTAGCATAACGGTTTAAGTATTATGCTACATTTCTAACACATGAACTCTCTCTAATGACATTTTGTTGAATGTGCAGTCTTGGAGTTGATTCTGATTATAATGTGTATTTTGCAACACACTCTTATGATAATTTGTTTATAGGTAGTTATGTCCTATATTAATACTTGTGAGAATCGAAGCTCTACTTTTGCCTATTATATGTGTCCCCTTATGATTATGATCTCTATGAGCATCTATGGTGTTATTGGATAACTCGGAAGTTTTGTGTAGAGTTATGTATTTAGGGCCTTTTAGAATAAACATTCTGTTATTATGCTATCTTATCCAAGAGTGCTTTACATAGAAACTTCTATGAGATATACTATATGTATATTACTGACTGTTAAGTACTTTATGTTTATGTGAGTATCCTGAAACTTGTAAGCTCAAGCTTATTCCTATAATTCTTCGATATATATACTTACTAAAAAATGATATAATAAGTCTAAGCACTTCTTTACCAGCATTCCTAGTTTAATTCTAAAATCAAAGTGTTAGTGAGATATCAAGAATAGCAAAGATATATTCAATGACTAAATATATCTCATTATTTAAGGGCCTTTCAGATGTGTGTCCCGAGCTTAATGAATGTGTTGGAGTCCACGTCTCATATTAGTGCATACGTTTCTATAGAGGTTTACTTTCAAGAGTGGTTTTCTGTCTTAGCCGGCGTATTTCTTGTACTATGTTGATCCTATCATAAGAATACATTTACTATGTCTGACAATATTGACCTGAAGTAATTGCTCAACAGTATTATTTAGTGTGTGCCTACAGGTATATCTTATTCACGAAATCTGGTTTTTGATGTATCGAGTATGATCTCGGTCTGATCGCTATAATAGGTCCTTTGATTATAATGGAATGGCGACACAAGGCTTTAAATATTCCATACTTGTTCGTCTTGTCTCCTAGCTGTGTCTTGATCTATGATATGTCAAATTATTTACTGATCGTTAACCTTAGTACAAGGAGTATGATAATCTCAGAAGGTTAAGATAGAAAACGTGAATAACTCTCATATCTTTTCAATACTTTATGAAGTTACTTCTGTTACAAAGTCCTCCATTAGAATCACTCAGAGCTGTTTCACTATCAGGATTTACCTCCAAAATCTGCCATTGAAGTGTAGTGCTAGTGAGAAATAGAATATAGATATAGAACATGTCTATAGCGCTTAATATTTGTTCGAGTGAAGTATTCAATATATACAAAGAGAAATAAATGTCATTTTTAAAATACCTACGTGAAGTTCTTATGACACTAAGGACCTGTTAACTCACAGCTTATATATAGCAATAAAATGGCATACTGTCAATTGTGAGGTTTATCCGATAAGTATATAATATGGTCTACACACTTACCATTATATAATAAGTCTGTGGTGACGATATGTAGATCTCGGTAATAACACTCTCTTATTCATTTAGTTTGATTCATGAAATATGTTTTCGCTCTCAATCTCGCTCAAGTGCAGTCATCTGTCCTTTTATTACGGGTGAAATATACCTTTTACGATGAAATGTAATACGTTATTTATTTCATTCACCTATATATGTGTTTAATAACATGCTCGGTGAATCCGACAGTATTTGTGTATTATGACAATAGATGAAAGATAGCACACCTTATCCTTACATATATATCATGTGTCTTACATCGAGTATTCAGACGCATTCTCTAAATGTTTGAGATATGTTCTACATCAGAGTTAATTATGGAAAGCGCTCAGTGATGTTAAATTGACAGAGGCAGAAGACATATTCTACAATATCTGGACCAAGTGTACTACGAGACGTCCATTACTCTAGCAACAAAGGAATCGAGATAATCTAGGATCGTTTAGTTTCGTGAACTCTATTCAGATCTAATTGGTAGATATTTGTTACTACTACCAATCTGAAGCTAAATAAAACATATTATCAGTCAATCGATTGTTCTGCATGTGAAGTTTAAACCAGTCTCATTGTTATATATTGTAATAGAATGGGAAGTACAAAATGAGAAGTATTTAAAAAACAACAAACTTTAGTTGTATTAAAGCCTATTAGTGTCTCCACTAGAAATTGATTTACTTTTTACATTTTTTATTGCAATTAAATGCTGTTATTTGGATGTTGCCTGTATTATCAAGTTATCACATTATAGTATTTAACTATTAGTGGCTCATTCATTAAGTTACTACCTTGGTTCTCAGGAAAATCCATATTAGTCTTAGTATCTAAATTTAGTTGATATAGAAATTTCGTATATACTATAAACAGTCTTATACACTTACAATTGCATTTTAGTGATATCCATATAGCAGATGTAATTGCGCAGAGTGTACAAAGTCTGTCCGTGCTCTCGATCCTAATACCTATATTTCCTCTTTGATACCACATCGATAGGTTTGCCTTCTGACTCACACAATGGACAAATATATTATTTGTTTTGTAAATCATCAGAGTACCGTTGGTGCCATTGTTGAAAATACTCTCCTTGCAATTTAGTCGCTTAAGCGTGTGTAGAGTTAAGCTCTGTATAACTTGATATCTCCACTCTGAAAAGGTGGCGCCCTAGATAGCTGCCATAAACGTGCACCATATTACGCGTGTAAAAGAAAAGAGTTTCGAAAAAATAAAATATCAAAAATGAAATCAATAAGTTGGGCGTAGATTGATTAACATATTCGTAGCTGCTAATTGATTATGCAGGTATGCTTAGGATGTTACCATATTCGAATATGCGTTAACAATCAAGAAATCAATTATAAGAAAAGGGAGTAAGCACATATGAGCAAATTAAAATAAAACAATTGCTTGGGTATATCAACGGAAAGCCATTTTAGAGAGAATTATTCTATTGTTGTGTCAGTCTCGAATCCGAGAAATCAGTGTTTTAAGGAGGTATGGTTTGAATTGTCTTTAAAATTTCAATTTATATCACCCTATGCGAATGATGACTTTTAAACTCAGAAAACAAAAAATTCGGCCTTTCAACAGAAACACGGAGTGACGTACACAATGTAAAAATATGATATTTTAAACAATTTCTTTGGAAATTTCTCTTTTTTTCAGATTGAGTTAAGCTTTAAAGAATCAATGTTATAATGCTAATAAACCCTCGTCAAAAATCAAAATAATGATAAGAAATGGTCCAATATATTACAATCATTTTTTTCAGAAGAATCAAGATCAGTGAAAACTAAACATTTTTTACATCTAGATCTATTATGCAAAATTAAGATCTTGTCTGCGACTTGGAGTTTGCAGCCAAGTGGAAGAGAGTTAGCTGTATGGAATTTACCTTGTAGCTGTAAGTCAGTGTATTATTTGTTTATTTAGTTACATTCGTCCATTTTATATTCATTTCAAATTATGTAGAATAGTTTAGGCCCTATGCATAAGATCTTTGCTAGCATCTAATCGTTACAAACCGAACTCAACTTCTGTTTATTTGACCATAAAAAATGAATACATGTATTTACAAAATTTATCACTACAGAAAGATGTTTCTACTGTATTATTTTATTGTGTATAGAAATAAGTTGCATACTTCTGCAAACAATGACATATATATATTCTTTATTATACATAGTCTCATTTATAGACCTGTAGATTGGCTCTCCCGATCACCTCCTCTGTCCAGACACTGTGGCTCCTCGTTGACCACACTGGCCACCAATGTCACAGGGTATAATTAATAATGAACTCCTGGCGTAGGTTCGTCAATTTAATATATAATACGAAGATAAAGCCTAAAAACATAAATACATGATTATAATACAAGTTAATTAAAACATACATAAAATACAACAATTAATACAACAATTGAACGATGTAAATAAGAATTATTTCAAGTAAATGAATCAAATGAAAATAAATCTTACCTCAGCGTCTCAATAAATAACTTAATTATAAGTTATTTCCAAAAATTCTTATTAAATAAACTTAAAGAATTTATCTACTAAGTAGAATAGTATATCTTAACTCGTAAGAGAATAAAGACGAAGTGAAGTGAAGAAGGAAAGTTCGCGGGAATTTGGAAGAAAAGAAATGTTAAAAACCAATCTAAAACTTTCTCTCAAAACTCTTTCATACAACGTACAAAACGATTGGACATACAAAAACAGTTCACAAAATTGCACGAGAAAAAGACATAGTTGAATTGTTTTGGCCGTTTCCGTGAATTTCCGCTCATAAGCGTACGTTACGGAACCATCCGATACAATACAATAGCAGACGATAACAGACGCCACGGAGACAAACGATAATCGACGCATGCGCGGACATTAAGATTACTTTTCCCGCGACTAAATGACGAACAGTGCACGGCAAAATGAACAATTAACATAATAAATAAAACGACCCGTGACAAATTAATTTAACGAGTTTAAGTAAAGTTATAAAATTCAAGGTTGTGCTTAATGTAAGATTCCTCTTATCAAGAAAACTTTTGACATAATTAATATGACACTGCATAAACCAAATACCACTTATAAACCGATATACAATGATATTTAATTGACAGATCTAAAAACTTGTTATTGGGTATCAATTGTTTGCCTTGAATTTGTAATTGGGCATCAAATATTTGCAGGTACATTTGATTCATACACATAACACATAAAGCTCATCCGATTCATTCATTCATTCATTCATTCATTTATTTATTCATTTATTCATTCATTCATTCAATTATTTTAGAATTGTATATTACTGACGTGAAAACGAAGACAACCGTGGCAACAGGAAATCCAGAAATTGTTAAGGAAACCATAGCAACAGCGTTGGTAGAAGGCAACAATATACTAGGTAAACTTCAAATGGTTTTTGTCATACACTGATCATTTTTGTATGAATTATGGTACGTAGCATACGAATTACGTGCATGTATACTACTTTCATATGTATGTAAGCTTTTATACAACTCAATCTGGACACGCAGACATTTTAAAGGCCCAATAAGCCTCAGCAATGTTATCATCTTTATTCCTCAAGAGTTTTCATTTTAGCTTTTTTTGGCGTCCAGTCATAGTTTACTGGCCATATAGCTGAGACAACTTTCGCTTCTTTTGTGTTTTATCAATGAGTATATTTATAGTGATTTATTATTTTGTATCGATGTCAAAATATTACTTAATTTATATCTAGCTAACTGTATGACAAATTGTTTTCACATACAATGCTAGTTTCTCTGGTGTGATAAGCATTTAAGATGTTCTACATACATTATTCAACATTGAAAAACACTATTTGCCCCTTCCACAGAAGGTAGCAATTTAATATTCCTTTCTGAGGCAATGTGCCTTTTAAAAGGAACCGTACGCAGAAAAAAAAACATGTACTCTAAATGATCATTTCATAACTATCTTACTTTACACTATCATCTTAATTTATAGCGAGTAAAAAAACACAACTCTACTTTAGGTAGATATTGTAACTTTTTAAGAATTTTCATATTTGTAACAGGACCTGTTGATTGCTCGGTTTTTTGCATGGACCTTGCCATCAAAAAAGCCAAAAGAAGCCGGTATTGGTTGGTTTGTCGGGCGAGTAAATCATTATTAATCCAGGTCAAAGCTAGCCGCTAGTGAAAAGTTTTGTTTATAAGTGTGCACACTCGCGTCTTCAGTATCCGATTTGATCTATACTTTATTGAGAGGAATTTTTCTACGACGTGAATTATTACGGAAACCGGATGACTAAACGCCGGGATGAGGGAAAGGAGAACATTGTACATTTTGAATGAATATTTAGCAGGTATCTCTTGCTATATAACGGATTTAGGACTTTATTGTGGTGTAAATATTGCTTTAGGAATTTATTTGATGTGATATATATGTATAGAGGTTTGTGAATTTTGTTTTGTGAGTATGAAACTGAATTGGTCATAATTTTTCGTGAGGTATTTTTTTTTTTTCTCGATTTTTCCGATTTTTTTTCTTTATAAAGTATATAATCGATTAGGGATATATTTTTTGTCATTGAGTTTGATCTAGATAGAGTATATATTCAGTAAAACACAGCGTCTTATAGGTTTTTTTTGGTATTTACATTTTTTTTTTCTCAAATTAGGGTGTTGTTATTTATTATCATTTTTTTTAAACGTTTAGGGTTGTCGGGGTTAAATTTATTGAGTTTGTCCAAAATCCTTCGGTTCTGAATTTTTCTTGCCCAATATCGAGCCACTTTTTTTGGAATCTTGTATTCACATACTCTTTCACTTTCTTCCATAGATGTATGTTGAAGAAGAGGAGGTGTAAAGGTAAGGTTATTATGTTGGGTGTTGTGTTGTTTTTGTTGTTTTCAGAATTTGTAAATAGTAAAAATTTTTGAGCAGACAACGGTTGAGTAAATAGTGACCTTGAACTTAATATAACGTATCTGTTACCAGTTTGTAAAATTTTTGTATTAAACAGTAATTTTTTAATTTATAGTGTTTATTACTATTCAGCATTTAGTGTTGGTGTAATATTTAAGTAACATTTTTACGTACCATAACTCAGTCCGTGTACTCCTGACATATTTTTTGTTGTTTTTAATAATTAACTTTTGTGTTTTGGTTAATAATATCATACCACAATATTTATTTTTTTTCGCGTTATTGCGTTCTTGTTAATTTGGTGACCGAACACCAAATAGCTTAACTCATTCCGGCGATTTTAACAAGGGGTGTCACAGGCTGCTGCAGTTTTTTTTTGAAGTGGTTTGACTGTAAAACGCTGGGAAATTATTGTAAGTTTTTGTAAAGTTTAGGCCTGAATTACAATGCATTTGAAGATAAATTACAATTATTGGTAAATTTTTCTATGGTTTTTATAACTTGTTGACATATTTCTTCAAGGAGTATATTCCATTGGGTGGTGGGCCGGTCAATGTGAATATTTATTTTAATTTTAAAATTTCAGGTGCGTTAGTAATTTTTTCATTTTCAACTACTATTTGAATTTCTCTTACCGGTTTTATTTGTGTATATTGTGTTCAACTTCCTGTCTTAAACATTTTTGTTTAAAATGGCTAGGGGTTTTCTGATTTAAAGGTGGCATGGGTTAGGTGAAAGATGCACCTTTGTCTGCGATGCTCAACTGAAAGCAAGGATTTTAGAGGTCTAAAGAGTAATGGAGATTAAATTTGTGGCTAACTAATTCTGAGTAATGCAGGCTTTGCATAAACCATTAGTAAAAGCACACATGTCCCTAAGCGGACAAATTGACTATTTTATTAGAGCTTCTCAAGCTAATTGATTTTTCTAAATGATCCATCACAAATTTCAATGGACCGAAGTTCAGACACCAAAGTTGCCTTTTTTTCAGGTGATCAACCCTTCCTAAAGGGTGACGAGTTTTGCTGTATGGGATTTGAAACTAAATGTTTTTAATTTCAGAAAATTTACCGCTGAAAAAGTATTTTACCGGTTTAAGGGTCATTTCATGGTACTCAAAGACGTACACTTATTTTCTTTTGGGTGAACATGCATCAGTTTGGGTTATTTTAGATAAAAATTTTTATTTTTTTTTGTGCGAAGTATCTACCAATGGGTCTGTTAATGCAATTTTTTTAATAAAGCATTTAGAAAATTTCAGGAATGGTTTACGCTTAGCGGTGTCGTCTTGAAGCTTTACTTTTTAAGTCGCGTTGAAGTGGACCACTGTAACAGTTTGCTGCTTAGAAATATATGTTACGTTTCTAAAAAATTTTGGAAGGTTTGCGTGATGAGGAAAGTTGAAAGCATTTTTCCAAATAAATAATGATTCTTTCAGATTACAAACTTATTAAGGAGGTGGGTTTGTTTGAACATGAAAATTGTCGCGTTCTTGCAAATTTTCAGCTTCTGTTTTAATGCAGCACCCACAGCCACACCAGTTGGGATTTAGAAAAACTAAATTGATGATTCTTCACTTAGAAAATGATTTACTTAATGAAAAAATGCTCTCTTTAGAAAAAAGATACAGGAGAAGCCAAAAGAAACTGCAAAGTTCCGTAACAAAATTATTTTTCTAGAAATAGGTAATTACCAGAGACGTGAGGGGGAAACTATCAAAGTTATAACCCCAAAAGAGACCTAGATATGTAAGAAAGAATAATTCTGATTAGTAAGGGTTATGTTGGTAAATTAGGTCAATAGTTTAACAGGTCAACATCATTAAAAGGTAAAAATGACCCCAAAATAGGTAGAATCCTCTGTTTGTTTGGGCGAACTGGGAAGTCCCAAGTAGGTAAAAGCCCTAAAGTAACAAGTTAGTAATTGGGTTAGACAGAAAATGGTTGGCAAAACCCAATCAAGGAAAGGTGGTTTATGGTGGGTGTGGAAACTGATGTACTTGTTGATGTGGGTCTTGATTTAACCCCTTTGATTTCAGGAATCATTGTCTTCCACTTGAACCCAAAACTTTTGGTTATATAAATGATTTTTTAATTTGATATTGTAGGTGCTAGTTGGTAATAAGTTCCATATTTGGAATATATTGAGGGTGATATTTTTAATACCCCTTCATATTTTGATCCTGGTGTTTCTGTTTTCCTATTTTAGTTTGTGCCAGATCAGAAAACCGCCAAAGAATTACCTTGCTATTTAAATTGGGTACAAAGGTGTTGCGGGTTTATGAACAATGACTGTTAATACATGATAATTTCTTTCTTTAGATGCATACAGAAAATTGCTTTGGATCAATGACATGTACAAGTCAACCAACAAAATTCCTATTGTGTAATTTCCAATCAAGATTTTCTACTATTTAGGTCTTTGTTTAGGAATCATTTAAGGGTATATCAACAGCTTATTTCAGAGGCTAATGGTAAACCACAGTTAGCTTGTGGGGGTTTGAATATTTGTTCCTCGGGTTGTCTCCCTTGAATTGGTGAAAGGTCGTGTACTGTTGATTACCAGTCCGTTATCATATTACTTGTAACCCATCAAAATTTACCCAATAGCTCATATTTGTTTTCTTTAGAGGTGAAAAGTTGTTTGAGTTCATGGAAACCCTGAAAAACAATTTTCTTACTAAACCAGAAGTATCTTCTTCTTTTTAAAAAATTTACACACTTAGGGTAATAGTAAAGGTACATGAAAGGAAAACTTTACAGGGAGCAGGTATAATTTAGACACAGCAGATTTTTTTAGGCAATTGGGAAAATTTTTTTTCTAAATCTTTACGTATTTTGGCAAAAACTTGACTTAGTTAAAACATCACATTAAACTTACTGAGGATAAACCTTTTAAAAACCTTACAGGAGAATTCCCCCATTTTAGTTTTAAGAAGTTTCCCAACATTTGCCCGGGAAAAGTTTGTTGTGATTGGGTTTTTGGGGGAAAGCAAACTCCTTATTGTGCAATGTTTTTTTGGTCAGAAGAAAAATAAAAGTTTTTAAAATTTTGTATTAAAATTTGGTGAATAAAAGGAAAAACCCTCCCAAAGTGTTATACTTTGCCTCGTGTGATGACATGTTAATTTCTTTTTTAAAAGCAAATTTTTTTAAAATGGAATTTAGTGGGGTATTTAAAAATCGAGATTAAATTTAGGAAGAAAGGAAAAAGCAGGTTTTTTGTGTTGGAAAAACCTTGGTTTTTAAAAATGTGAAAATGGCTTTTTGGGCCCCAACGCTCCAAGCACATTTCAAAGGTTTAAAGGGGAAAACCCTTTTGGGTGATTTAAAATTTAAAAATGTCTTTTTTTTGTGGGTCGCCTTGAAAAGGTGACATATAGGGTTACTTTTTGTCCCGGCCGGTGGTCGGCGGCGGGTCTTGTGTCCGGCGGCGGTTCATTTTTTCGTTTTTCCGTTGTCGGCGTTCGGGGTCCCTAAAGCTTGTCCGGAAGGCATAAAACTCAGTCATAAAGTCTGATTGACTTCCAAAACTTGGTATGCATGCTTCTTTCAATAACCCGAAGTGCAGTGCACAAGGACCAGTAACTCTGCAGTCTTATTTTTTTGAGTTATTCCCTTTGTTAATTTTCATACTTTAATTTTGTCCAGGCCTTTCTCTTCAACTAAAAAAGCTATGGACTTGAAAATTCATAGGATGATAGATCTCATTAAGAAGAAGTGCAAGTGCACAAGAACCAGACTCTGCATTTTATTTTTTTTTTTTCCCCTTTTTTATTTTATTTTTTTCCTTTTCTTCATCTTTTACAAGGGCCCCCCGGGCCCGAAAAGGTTTAGTTTAAGAGGTTTTGATTTTTTTTTTTAGTTTTGCTTAAAAAAATTTTTTGGCGCCAAGGTTTCTTAAATTAAAAAAGGTGAATTTTTTTTTCAAGTTTTTTTAGAGGCCCAGAAGGATCCATCAATCTGAAAATTTCCCCCTTGTATTTTTCCCCTTTTAAAAATTTTTTAAATTTTTTGGTTTTTAAGGGTTCGGGTTTTTTAAAGATTTTTGCTAAAAATTTTCCCTTTAAAGAAAATTTTTTTTTACCAACCAAAAGGGAAAAAGGAAAAAAAAATAAAAACCCCCCGGGGGGGGTTTTGAAAAAATTTTTAATATTTTGACAGTTTTTCATCTTCGGGAATTTCTAAGATCAGCTGGAAGGAAGAACAGGCCAAAAGACCCCACTATTTCCAGGTTGTATGAGATTGTGAACAACAGAATACATCTCAACAAACACCAAGTCAGCCACATTGGCCAGACCTGGGCAGCCATCTAGCATTCCTAATGTTATTTGTGATGGTACTCCTAGTATTTTTAATACTTATAGGTCTTCTTTTCAGATGGGTACACCTAGTTCAGAAAATTTACATTTCTCTAGGTCTAATTCTCATGTTAATTCTGAATCTCATGTTTCAGGTATTAATGATAATAATAATTTTTCTTTAGGTCTTAGGTCCGAGCCTCCAAGTGCCAGTACCAGTCATCAGGCCCAGCACCAGTCCACAGTTGACATTAAAAGACCTCAAAGAGTCCGGAGAGCACCGATAAGATACGGAGAGTGGGTAACACCAATCACTGCTGTTGTAAAAAATACTAATCAAGATGATGAAATTTATTTTGTATAGCATGGGAGAATGTCACGGGCATTAACATAAACAATTTTATGTGTATTTTTTCCCATTTTCAGCTATTTTAAGCTTAAAGTAACATTTATTCTGAATAAATTTACTCAATTTAAATGTGTAAACATTTATTAGTGTTGATTATGTATTATCACTAAAGTGTTTTGTTTTTAGCTCTCTTTTAAAGTAATTTATAAAGATAATTTTTATTCCTGCAGGTATAGTTAAAACTCTACCTTATGGTCAGGGTAACGCATTGTAACACGGCCAGCGATTGGCTGAAAAAAGGTGCAGGGAAAACCGTATGATTCAGTTTATACATGAGGTGATTGGATGAAGGTGGGGTATTTTTAAGTATAAAAACTAATTTAAAAAGTAACACTACAATGTTTTCTGAAGAAAATGAAATATTTCATGAGTCTCTGTGATAATTTTGACTTGGATATTTGCATTTATAAAAAGTGTGTGTCAGTCCTGTGATCAGCAGAAAATTTCAATGAAATGGGGGGTAATCCTCTTGGAAGTCATTTTGCAAAAAATTTGGTTGGCTACCCCTATATAACAGGAACATTTTTATGTGTCAGGCATTTCATTCTGCTAGAAAAAATACCTCTTTAGCATGAAAACTGAATTTTAAGGTAGGATAAGGGACCATTTCTTATAATGTAAGTCTATGGAAATATCAATGTGAGTGTCTGACCTAAAGAGAAGGAAATTGGAACTGTCATAATTCACAGTAGTACTTTGTCTTCATTGATTACACCATGAAAAGCTGATATTTTGGAAGAATGGATGTATACAGCCTGTCTAGGTATGAAATTTCATTATTTCAATGCAACTGTTGGTGTTTACAGCAGATAATGTGTCAAAGGGGTCAATCTACAAGCATTGTTTACATATGAACAAGAGTATTAGTGTTACATAAGAGTAATAATGGTTTATATTTTCTTTGAACAGTGAATTTGAGTGATAATCAATTGGTGATATGTTGATGATGAATAATGTAGACCTTGGTCATTAAAAATATTTTTTCAGATTTCAAAGAAATGCAGTACATTGGCTATACACATGCCAGGTTTGAAGACTTCATGTATAACTTGACAGGACCTGATGTAAGCACATTGGCCACTTTTGATGAGTGTTGCAGGTATATCACTACAAATGCATTTTGTCAGGTTCAAAACTAATATATAATACTTAAAAAAATCTAGGGTGCTGTTTCGATTAACTTTTCGACTTTATTTAGGGGCGGAAATTTCTTCGCTCGGCACTAATTTTTTCCATTTTGCTCAAATATTTAAATAGAATGTCACAAATAAATTGCTTCTTTGTCTGTTTCCCATATAAGAATGTTTTGTGTTTCATTTCCAGGCATAGATAGCATTAAAGCTTCAAATAAATAGCATTTTAAGGCTTCTGTCTTAAAATTTTCTTGGTTTCAGGGCATGAATAACAACACATACTTAGAAATTGAAATCCATTGAAAAATGTAGCATAATTCAGTTAGGTTGCCTCTGAATAGCCTCTTATTATGTGGTTTAGATGCAAAATAGTGATAAGAATTTATTTTTTTCTATTTGGTAATACATATTTACACACTCACAATTGTATAATGCCATAGTTTTTAGACTTTATGTCTGTTTAATGCATAATTGAATGTGCATAATAATGGCCAAGGTTAGAATTATTTTGTAGAAAAGTTTTATTGATAAGTAAAAGTTGATCTACTTTTTTCACAATCATATTAAGCACAATTATAACACAGCTTTAGTGTCTGTGATGTGTCTTTAAACAGAAAAAGCACTTATTCTGGTAGATAAATGTATAAAAAAGGTGTGATTATGCACAACTTCGGTGAATTACCTCCCTTTATTTATTGAGAAACTTAGATAAATGCATAAATTCTAGTTTCTGGCTACCTAAATGAGAAAAAAAATACAGATTACTTTCCTTTCCAAGTACATTTTGGTGTGAAGAGGTGATTTACATGGTAAAACACCTGAAAGAAGGTTTCAGTTGTCATAGTTTGCTCCAAATGAATGCAAAAATGGCCAAAAAATGGGTGTCAAAGTCAAAATTTAGGCTATTACTGTGCTGTTAAGTCCAGAGGAACTTGGTTTTTTCCATATATTGCATTTTTTATATCCATGTAAGAGAGAGACAAAATATATATAAAGTATTTTGGCATTTTATTGACATTAAGGCTTGTATTTAAGACTATATAAGCAAATATTTGGAGTAGAAAAATATAGCAGGGGCAGTTTTAAAATACCTAGTTACACCCAAAATGTTGCTATGTGTGTACAAATAATGTGTAATCCATAATCAGGTCACTATACAGTAGTTATTAAGTATGTTTGCTAAGCTAAATCTTCATTCAGGAAGTCTATTAGTAATAAAATGTTGAAATTTGGGTGAAAAATCACTTATTTTGTTATGGGTGGGGTGATAAAATTGCTCCCTGCTGCATCCTTTTGTTGCAAAATTAGTATTTTGAAGCACTTCTGTAATGAGAACAGTGTAGCTTTGCTATCTGAGTGATTTTATAGAAGTTGTTACAAAATTGGCTTCAGAATAATGAGTTATGTATAAAAATCACATGCTAACATTCATTTTCAGAATATCCGGAATGCGGCATAACGGCGCTTGTTAGAAAAAAGGGAACTTCAAAGTTTTAAATGACTTAAGAGTGGTGAAAATGCATCCATATAATTGGTAATTGTATATGCAACTTCATTTATTATTAGATATTAGAATACTAAACATTTAATATTCCCTTTAGGTCAGGGTAACGCATTGTAACACGGCCAGCGATTGGCTGAAAAAAAGTGCAGGGAAAACCGTATGATTCAGTATATACATGAGGCGATTGGATGAAAGTGGGGTATTTTTAAGTATAAAAACTAATTTAAAAAGTAACACTACAATGTTTTCTGAAGAAAATGAAATATTTCATGAGTCTCTGTGATAATTTTGACTTGGATATTTGCATTTATAAAAAGTGTGTGTCAGTCCTGTGATCAGCAGAAAATTTCAATGAAATGGGGGGTAATCCTCTTGGAAGTCATTTTGCAAAAAATTTGGTTGACTACCTCTATATAACAGGAACATTTTTATGTGTCAGGCATTTCATTCTGCTAGGAAAAATACCTCTTTAGCATGAAAACTGAATTTTAAGGTAGGATAAGGGACCATTTCTTATAATGTAAGTCTATGGAAATATCAATGTGAGTGTCTGACCTTATAATCAGTTGTACCACGGATATATTACAGGGATCGGATACTCCCAGTTAACCCTATATAAATGCTTAAATATCTTGTCGTGCACCCGACAAAGGTACATCGATCGATAATTTACCGGCGCGAAGCGTAAATGCCCCCGTTCGCAACGGATACCTACTTTACAAAATACCATATAGCTTTTTCATTTATTATCCGATTTTGAAATTTAAAGTTTATTTTTGAAGAAAAATACTTGGTTAATTCAAATATCTTATTTATTTTTTAAAGGTACAGTTTATCTGTCCGCAAACGACGTTAAAAAAATTAAATTGACGAAATCCGCGGTAAATTTACATTTTTTTATATAAAAAGCAGGTATTTGAAATTTATTATTACAGTACGGTACCATATAAATACTTTCAGTTTTCAAAACAAAAAGAAGCCGATGTAAGTTATTCACAGATGATCAAAGATGCAATATTTACACGTGAAGAAAATTTTATTCATTTTTTAGTACAAAATATTGCCGAGAATTGTCAATATTCATAGAAATTTAAATTTCAAATTTCATCATTTATATCATTATTATTTTTTTGTAAATCTGTTTTCAAATGTCGGTGCAGTGAAGTAGACAATCACCGTAACAGTAAAGTTCTCTCGTGTGGCTGTCTCGATTCCGGCCTTTTTAATGTCACTCGTATATTTTAATTATTCTTTTCATTTGAATGCCTGTAGAAAGATATTTATTATACTTTTTTTAATGTAACGCTAGAAAAACAAAAAAAATCTTTACAGTTTGAGTCAGTATTTTTGCGAAATAAAAAGTAACTGTTGATTATTTTTTTACACATCACTTAAATTTTCTTTCAAGTTTAATTACTTTTTGAGGGGGGTAAGTGATAATTAAAAAACTTTATTTTCCAAACTTTCATTACCAGGTTTTCATGTGATAATGCAACACTCAATCTTCAAAAAAAACAAATATAATTTGAATGTATATTTTGTATATGCGCGGTGCTTTAACTACAGTTCATGGCATATGTGGTAAGAAAAATGATTCTGAGAGGATATATATAAAATAACAATGTAAATCTATTTTCTTAATTAACATTTATAAATGAAATTGAAAAATATTACAACTAAATTTGTATAGTCCTTTCTCTGAAAAATGATGAAAATAAACACGTGATAAATAAATCATTTGACGTGAATTGTTTTTAGGACTATCTATGAAAAAAATTTATGTTTCAAAATAAAAAATAATATTTAAAACAGCTGTTCTCTAATGCCAATAAAAGTTTCTTCCTTGCCAATCTAATGAATCCACTCTATATAGGAATGCTCGCTAGAATGATCTGAAAAATATATTTAATTTACCACTTAATAGTTAGAATATGTCCTATATTTATACTAATATACAGGTAATACAAATAAAAAAATGTACAAATCATTTGGAAATAATTCACTAGAAATAAAGACAACATTTCAAACATTAATTTCTTTAAAAGTTTTTAGCAAATCAAGAAACGTTTTTTTTAGTTCGCGGTAAAAAGTAATCTTAATGTCCGCGCATGGCGTCGATTATCGTATTGTCGTCCGTGGGCGTGCCCTGTTATCCGTCTGCGTATTGTATTGTATCGGATGGTTCCGTAACGTACGCTTATGAGCGGAAATTTCTACGGAAAGCTGGCCAAAAACAATTCAACTATGTCTTTTTCTCGTGCAAATTTTGTGAACTTTTTTGTATGTCCAATCGTTTTGTATCGTTGTATGAAAGAGTTTTGAGAGAATAGTTTTAAGATTTGGTTTTTTAATCATTTTTTTTCTTCCAAATTCCCTGCGAATTTCGCTTCTTCACTTCACGTCGTCGTTTATTCTCTACGAGTTAAGAATATAACTATTCTATCTTAGTTAGATAAAGTTCTTTAAGTTTATTTACTTAGACACTTTGGAAAATAACTTAATAATTAAGTATATTGTATTGAGAACGAGATAAGAGATTATTTTGCATTGATTCATTTACTTGAAATAATCTTATTTTACAATCGTTCAATTGTTTATGTTGTATTCTATGTATTTAATTTATACTTCTATTACCTCAAATCAATAGTATTTAATGTTTTTAGGCTTTAAGCTTCGTATATATATTGAAATTGACGAAACCTTACGCCAGGATTCAATATTAATTAACCCTGTGATCAAA
The DNA here is from genome assembly GCF_026571515.1 of Ruditapes philippinarum. Lineage (NCBI taxonomy): Eukaryota > Metazoa > Mollusca > Bivalvia > Venerida > Veneridae > Ruditapes > Ruditapes philippinarum. The sequence continues at coordinate 240,970 of NW_026858064.1, forward strand.
TCACATGTACGATCCTCTATTTATCTTAATAACAATAATGCAGTAGACCTTTTTTTACATGATAACCAAGTTATCCATTACATCCACATTTAAATACGAGATGTTCTACATTGAATCTACTTGGTCATTCTTCTTCATTGATCGTGTGTATTTTCTTATTCCGCACTATACAAATGCATTAATTATTTTTTTTTTTGCGTTACTAGCAGACGAATATATGCCCTGCTTTTTTACACGTTTCATACATAAACTTTATTCATTAGTTTATTGGGCATGTCAATTTTAATTTGAAGACCAATGACAATTAAGACATGAAAACCAAAAATAGCGGAGTATAAAAATCAGCGAAAATGACGGTTGTAAGTCGACTAAAATCACTTTGTTTTTTTTAAAAATTCCATCATATATAAACCACTTAGACTAGCTCCGCCCACCGATTAAAAACAGCATTAAACGCAATAAGGGGATCCGGTATGAATAAAATTGTTTTTATTAAACATTCCCGCATTCCGATAACATGTAGCGACAGTAAATCGGTACAAAGTAACAAATATAATACACCAAGTAAATAACTGTTGCATTTGAATAGGATATAACGTTATTTCAAAATGGCTGAAAAACAATGCGAAAAAGTAATGAAGTGTCCTGGCGAGTTAAGCCAATTATGTGCCACCAAATGTTAAATTGACGTAAAGAACAACGAAAGGGCGGAAAATTTTTTGCCCAACTTGTAATGAATTTCAGTGTTTTGGATTTGTTCCAGAAGTACACTACCAACTCACGCATTCTATAAAAATGTCACAAGTTAGTGAATCCGCGAATGAGGTCGAAAACGAAACAAGGCTCGTTTGATAATGAAGAAGGATTAGACCAATGTGATCATACACAGAAAGTTCTAGAATTAACTTCTGTCGAAGGATAGAATCAGCTCTGCTGCAAGTAACATGTGGTATGTTGGTCATTCGTAATGTCACAAGCGTTGTGGAAATTCTGAAAGGTCGCCGTAAAGGTCAACAAATACAAAGTCAACGTTAAAGGTTAAAATGGAGGAAAGTGAGACAGGAAGGCGTACAAAATCGGGAGATCAGCATTGTCTCATCAAAAAGAGAAACTAGATAAGATGCTGAAAGAATATCCAGCAAAACGGCAAAGCGTGGATGAAGTAGAAATGCTGTGACGATTGAAGTTTCCGTTGTTAAAGACGTTCAATGTAGTCGTTCGGAAAGATACATTAGAAAATGCTGTCAAATAAACAGTCTCAGTCGAAAAAATATCTAGCTGACAATACACATGCAATATCTGGAAACGATTGACGACGGTGTATCTAAAAAGGATCTCGTTGGTACAACAGTTCAATAGTAGAACCAGAAGATGAAGAAGAACGTTCAATGTGCTGACACACAAAATTCCGAATGCAGAATGTCAGTGATTTAAAGACCGTGATGTAAGCCTTTGATTCTGATTGAAACTATTTAAAACTTCCTCCTCTGTCAGTCACTGATATATACCAGGACAACTGACTCTAAAATTCTGTCCATCAGATGGTAGCCCAGTACTAATAGTTCCTGTTAACAAAAGCAATGAATACTTATCACCAATAAAGTCCATTGATTTGAAGCAGAAAGGATGTGTAAAAGAGCCAGTTGATATCAGGATTGATTTTTTTTCTACTGAGGTAAGATCTTGTTGGCTTGATAATCAAAAACAAGAAATTATTAGTTTACAATGAAAAGCTTGAGAAAGTAGGATCATACATTATGACTTACATGCCACAGATCGGCCGTTGTTTGCTGTATGTGATGAGAAGTAGCGGTCACAAGTGCAAATAAATTTAATTGTAGACATTTCAATGTTAACAAATCTAATGACTATATAAATTATTATAAGAACAATTAAAGTGAAAAACAGAAAAGTGGCTCAATATGGTCAAAAAGATATAAACATTTGTCGGCGGACAATTGATATTCAACACCATTTTTCGTATTAATTATCATCTAGCAGGAGAAGAAAAAGGATTTCAAATTAGCTTTCCGAATAAGTTCATATCCTTTAGGGACAAGCGCATTGTACTTACATCATGAGCAAAGTGATAAAGTAGTGCTTACAGATAGATACGAGCATACTGCTACATATATGACGTCAAACAAACTACGAGAGTCGTGGTGAAGGAATGACAGATAAAGGAGCCGTGTGGTGTAGCAGTTGGTGCCTCTGAACTATCCTAGTTTGTAGTAAAATGGAACAAACTCCATTGTAACAGATATCACAAACTGGACAGATCTTAATCTACGTAAGCAAGATTAGATATGATTGCCAAGAACAATTTTGTGTCTCACAAAACATAAAACCTATACGTGGCGGAGAATGAGTATAGATGTTGTGGTGTTGATCATGTGTTACACAAATAGATTACAAATGAGTGTATATGTCCGTTGCCATTGATAATCACATTTATAACCATAAGAAACTAACAATTACAATGATATATATACATGTAGTAACATGTTATTTTTTTTTTAAAGATGACTGCTGCATTTTTTTGGCAAATCGGCATGAAATATCGTCATTCATTTATAACTTTACTACAATTTCATTGTCATAACAAAACAGGACATCAAACGTTATGCACAAAATGCAAATAGAAATAATGACATATCTTACATATGATATAACATTATACATTTATTTTTTTCACTTCGAAAATTTAAAACAATAGCCACGTGACGTGTTAATGGAAATTTATTATTCATATAACGAAATAAATAATACACACAACAATACAATGCAATACAAAAAAAGGAATTAAAATCACCTAATTGTTTAATACTTTAAAAAAAATATTTGAAAAATCTTTTTTTATTTAGATATTGTCATCATGTGCAATTTACGCATCGTACAGACTTCCCGTTATTAATATGCTTTTACATTAATATCTTTTGATTAAAATAAATAAATAAAAAAAACGTAATATAAAAAAGCAATATCAACTGGAAACAAGATTATGTACGAAAAATAATTAACATCCTTTTTCATCTAGAAAGATCTATCCATTCTTAAAAATAATTATAAGAAGACCGGCACTGACCGGGCCAGTAAATACATGTATGATACTTTTCGCCGGTCTCTTGTGTAATAGTGCGGTTTATTATCAGTGGTTCAAGCTGATTTGAGCCCAACACTCAGTGGCGCTCTGGACAGACTTAAAATATAAATGGCCTAATTACTATGCGGACGACACGTGATCACAAATATATCTTTAAACGGCACTTTACCCAGGTTCTCTGAACTCTTAATTGCCAACCAGTGGCTGGGATGGTGGTGTAGGACGCTACCTTTAATTTACTCTTATTAAGAAAGTAAAACACAAGATTTTATAAATTTAACATTACGAGATTTATTCAAACGATAATCATATACTTATTTAAACGACAATCGTATAATTTATTTACCAAAAGTATGAATAAGACTATATATTTAAGCAGAATCTACCAACAAATAGTTATTTATTTAAAAAGAATTTCTAAGTACTTATTAATAAGTTTAGCATAAATTCTCAAATCATATAGATCTCAAAGAGAGTCAAAACTATTAAGTTTTGAAGAGTGCCAAAGCTCTAAAGCTTTGAAGTGAACTGACCAGTCGGCCAGCTCCCAAGACAAGAAATATAGAAATTCACCCGGTATTTATACACTTTTGGTAGTCATGACAATGCTTAACTATAAGATTGATTGGTCAAAATTACTCATAACAAGTTCTGAACTAATCGAATTATATTAATCAAGTGGACCAATAAAAATGTAAATCTAAATCGAAAGAGCCAATCAAATTAACTCTAACAAATAAGGTACGGAAAATAAGCGAAAAGGGCAATAAAAACTGAGAACGTTTACTAAAATGCAGCCCTATTACACTTGTAAATCCGGAGAGACCGGACCGGAGAATTGAATATCCCTCCGAATGTTTACTTCCGCATTCCGACTAGCGATAGTAACCGGTTGTCGCTTTGTATCAACACGCTCAGTATTATTCCCTATCAACACACTCAGCGCTTTTCCTGTTGACTCCGCCCAAGTCACGTGACATAGTCACAATTCCTACCTCTTCAAACTAGTTCCTAAAGAGCGGAAGTATTATACCGCATTTCGTATTAAACCGTTGAAATGTAGTGAACAATTATTTAATGTAGAATAAGAACTGTAGCGTTTATTATAAAATATATGATTTATTGAAATTTGGATTAAATAATGAAATGAATAATTTGCTTTCATATAGATCTGCATCAACCTTTTCAGCCGAATTATAAGTATTTACCATATCGCTTTAGGCAAAGTAGAGAAATTTTAATAATTGTGTTAAAGATATTGTTTGCCTATATGAATTATATACAGTTAAACAATGTTCAAAATAAATCTAAACATAATTTTTAAGAATCGTTTGAAATTTATTCATTTCTCTTCTTTCTATAGTGAAATTTCGGCATCAACCTTTTCAGCCGAATTGATTGAGAATGTATTTAGTATATCGCTCAAGGCAAAATACAAAAAGAGAAATTATTATGCTCAAAGTATTTGCCTATCAAATTTATGATACAGTTAAATTATGTTCAAGTTGAATAATCTAAAAATAATGTTTAATACTCATTAAAACTATAGTCATTTCTTTTCTTTTTTTAGTGGAATTTCAACATCAACCTTTTCAGCCGATTTGTCACAATATAACATATTTTGTACATCAATTAGCTGCTTCAATCAAACATTTTACGGAAAGGGGCTTTATAATATGATAAATAAATTGTTTATATAAACTGAGGTAAGGCTAACCTTACTAAGAATTGAGACATTTTTATCATCACAATGATTCCTGTTGAGAAAATCTGCATCAACCTTTTCAGCCGAATTTTAATTATATAGCATATCAATTCATGCAAAGTAGAGAAATTGTAATTATGTGTTTTAAGTCAATGGAACTGTGAAAAGGGCCACTTTCGATTGTTTAAACCGGATGGTGGAAAATAAACGAACAATATTACAAGAATTGGTAAGAAAAACTGTCTCAAACTTTCAGATGATTTATTAATGCATCAAATAATGTTAAGTTAAGCGCTGAAATATTTACCTATCAAAGTGATGAAACAGTTTAATAATGTTCAAGTTGAATAATCAAAACCTAATTTTTAAGAATCGTTTGAAATCTAATCTTTTCTATCATAGTGAAAATTCGGCATCAACCTTTTCAGCCGAATTATAAGTATTTAGCATATCGCTCAAGGCGATGTAGGAAAATAGTTATTATTTTATCCCCCCCCCCCCCCAAAAAAAAAAACAAACCAACAAAAACAAACAAACAAAAAAAGTTTCGTGCCAATGATTAATAAAATCGATCTATTGAAATGCAGATCGTACTGTAATGACAGTATATAAATACAGCGATTTCTGTTTTTCACTATTTCATTTTTTAATATCGCTGATATCCTCTTGAATCCTTCTGTACAGAAAAATATTACTCAATACTTTATATAAATGGTTTATTAATGAATAACTTCTTTTATTACCACATATTATAAGAGTAATTTAATCTACTTTCTTTACATCAACCATTTCGGACACCCGTGTTTAACAGTAAACAGTACTGAAAACAGTAAAGAGTTAAACGTAAGGCGGAGTTAAATTGGTCATGCTGAGAAGGTTGATAGCGTCTTTAACTGAGTGTGTTGATATAAAGATTCTTCCGCATTCCGACTAGCGATAGTAACCGGTTGTCGCTTTGTATCAACACGCTCAGTATTATTCCCTATCAACACACTCAGCGCTTTTCCTGTTGACTCCGCCCAAGTCACGTGACATAGTCACAATTCCTACCTCTTCAAACTAGTTCCTAAAGAGCGGAAGTATTATACCGCATTTCGTATTAAACCGTTGAAATGTAGTGAACAATTATTTAATGTAGAATAAGAACTGTAGCGTTTATTATAAAATATATGATTTATTGAAATTTGGATTAAATAATGAAATGAATAATTTGCTTTCATATAGATCTGCATCAACCTTTTCAGCCGAATTATAAGTATTTACCATATCGCTTTAGGCAAAGTAGAGAAATTTTAATAATTGTGTTAAACATATATTTGCCTATATAAAATATATACAGTTAAACAATGTTCAAAATGAATCTAAACATAATTGATAAGAATCTTTTGAAATCTAATCATTTATTTTGTTTCTTTAGTGAAATTTCGGCATCAACCTTTTCAGCCGAATTTATTTAGTATTTATTTAGTATATCGCTCAAGGCAAAGTACAAAAAGAGTAATTATTATACTCAAAATATTTGCCTATCAAATTTATGATACAGTTAAATAATGTTCAATTGAACAATCTAAACATAATGTTTAATAATCATTAAAACTATAATCATTTGTTTTCTTGCTTTAGTGGAATTTCAACATCAACATTTTCAGCCGATTTTTCAGTATATATTATATTTTGTACATCAATTAGCTGCTCCAATCATACATATAATGGAAAGGGGTTTTATAATATTTTAAATAAATTCTGAGCATTGTTCATATATACTTAGGTAACTTTACTGTGAATTGACACATTTTTATCATCACAATGATTCCTGTTGAGAAAATCAGCATCAACCTTTTCAGCCGAATTATTAGTATATAGCATATCGCTTAAGGCAAAGTAGAGAAATTGTAATTATGTTTTAAGTCAATGGAACTATGAAAAAATGCCACTTTCGATAGTTTCAACCGGATGATGGAAAATAATCGAACAATATTACCAGAACTGGTTAGAAAAACGTACTGCATCAACCTTTTCAGATGATTTATTAATGCATTAAATAATGTTGAGTTAAGCGCTTAAATATTTGCCATTCAAAGTTCTGATACAGTTAAATAAAGTTCAAGTTGAATAAACAAAACCTAATGTTTAAGAATCGTTTGAAATTATTTCCATAGTGAAAATTCGGCATCAACCTTTTCAGCCGAATTATAAGTATTTAGCATATCGCTCAAGGCGATGTAGGAAAATAGTTATTATTTTATCCCCCCCCCCCCCCAAAAAAAAAAACAAACCAACAAAAACAAACAAACAAAAAAAGTTTCGTGCCAATGATTAATAAAATCGATCTATTGAAATGCAGATCGTACTGTAATGACAGTATATAAATACAGCGATTCTGTTTTTCACTATTTCATTTTTTAATATCGCTGATATCCTCTTGAATCCTTCTGTACAGAAAAATATTACTCAATACTTTATATAAATGGTTTATTAATGAATAACTTCTTTTATTACCACATATTATAAGAGTAATTTAATCTACTTTCTTTACATCAACCATTTCGGACACCCGTGTTTAACAGTAAACAGTACTGAAAACAGTAAAGAGTTAAACGTAAGGCGGAGTTAAATTGGTCATGCTGAGAAGGTTGATAGCGTCTTTAACTGAGTGTGTTGATATAAAGATTTAACCGATAGTAACCAGGTTACAGGTACACTATAATTTAATACACAAAGGTAGAGATTGCATTGATTGGAATATAACTTTATATCAAAATGGCTGAAAATAATGCGGGAAATGGTGAGGTGTCCGGGCGAGTAAAGGAAATTCTGTGCCAACCATGTTTGAATAACGATAAACAAACAACAGCGTTAAAGTTTTGTCCAACTTGTAATGAATTTCAGTGTTTGGATTGTTCCAAAGTTCACTACACTTATGCATTCTTAAAAAATCACACGTTAGTGAATGCGAATGAGGCGGGACTAGACCAATGTGATCAACATCAAAAAGTTTTAGAATTCTTCTGTGAAGATGAGAATCAGCTCTGCTGCAGTACATGTGCTATTCTTAATCATCGTAAATGTCACAGTATTGTGGAAATTCTGAAGGTCGCTGGAAGGTCAACAAATACAAGTTCAAATTTAAAGGTTAAATTGGAGGAAGTGAGAAAGAAGGCTAACAGAATCGTAGACAGCATTGTTTCATCAAAAGAGAAACTAGATGAAGATGTTAAAGAAATACCAATCAAAATACGGCGAATGCGGGATGAAGTAATGAAAATGTTTGACGACTTGGAAGTTTCGGTTGTTAAAAAAGTTCAATCGTATCAGAAAGAGACATTAGAAAAGCTGACAATAAAGCAGTGTCAGAACGAAAAATATCTAGCTGATATAACAGCATATCTGGAAACGATTGACGACGTGCGGTCCGACGACGTGTATCAGAACGGATCTTTGGCACAACAGTTCATAGTAGAGCAGAAGATGAAGAATGACGTCGATGTTCTTCACACAAATGTCGATGCAGAATGTCATGATTTAAAGACCGTGACTGTAAGCTTTGATTTTGATGAAACATTAAAACTTCCTCCTCTGTCAGTAACTGATTATATACCAGGACAACTGACTCTAAAATTCTGTCTATCAGAGGTAGCCAGTACTATAGTTCCTGTTAACAAAGCAATGATACTAACACCATTAAAGTCCATTGATTTGAAGCAGAAAGAGGATGATGTAGGAGAGCCATTGTATACAGGGATTGAATTTTTACCTGATGGTAGACTTGTTGCTGTGGATAATAAAAACAAGACATTATTAGTTTACAATGAGAAGCTTGAGGAAGTAGGATCATATCAATTATCTTTAAATTACCCTCCACAATCCGTTGTTGCTGTATCTGATGAGGAAGTAGCGGTCACAAGTGCCAATGGATTTAAGTTAGACATTCTCAATGTTAACAAATCTAATGACATAAAATTAGATAGAACAATTACTGTGACAACAGAATATGGCTCGATATGTCAAAAAGATGATCAACATTTTGTCGTTGCGACAATTGATCATTCAACACCTGTTCGTATTATATCATCTACAGGAGAAGAGAAAGATTTCAATATTAACTTTCCGAATAAGTCATATCCTCTAAACACAAGCGCTTTTACTTACATCAGGAGCAGTGATAAAGTGGTGCTTACAGATAGATACGAGCATACTGTCTACATATATGACGTCAAGACAAACACGAGAGTCGTTGTGAAGGATGATCAGATAAAGGAGCCATTTGGTGTAGCAGTTGGTTCCTCTAATACTATCCTGGTTTGTAGTAATGGAACAAACTCCATTGTACAGATATCACAAACTGGACAGATCTTATCATCGTACAAGATAGATATGGACTATCCAAGAACAATTTGTGTCTCACGTGATAAATCATTTCTTGCAATAACAAACTCATGTAACGGTAAGAGAAAACTACAGAAGTTTAAGATATCATATTGAAGACATTGATTTTGACATTATTATGTTTAACAATTAATAAAGCACGATAAGTCATCAGTGAAAATAACAATATCAAAAGTTGAGATTTTTTTGAATGTATGCAACTTTATACTTCAAAAATAAAATGTATGTCTATGTAATAAGAATTCAGAAGAAATCAACGTGTTGTTTATTACTGAAATATTGTACATTTTACATTATAAATCATTATTAATATTGTTTATAAATTCATTAATGTGTATTATTCTATTTATTTTTATGACTTCTGATATTTTGAAATTTTCTCCTCATTAACAGCACCCATTTACTAGTTGCTAACATTTCTATTTATTACATGCTTTTCGGTGGTTTATAGAAATATATCAGTGAATTAAAACTGGTAATTTCACTGTTTCAAACAGTGAAATTACCACTTTGATAATTTCACTGTTTTGAATTTAAGCCCCTTACGTTGTTTCAGTGAAATACCAGCGTACACAGAACTGGGTACCAACGTAATGACGTGACGTCGTAAATGACGTCACGTTGTATTATTATTTGGCGCGCTTTTCATTCAGTATTAGGTTTAATGTCTTTTTAAAACGTTTCTTTGCATGTAATAAAAAGAAAATTTGTTTAGTTTAGTGTAAGATCGAAATATATTTCACCTTGTGAACACCAAAAGTTCATATTTCACTCGTGGCTGCGCCACTCGTGAAATATACCTTTTGGTGTTTACTCGGTGAAATATATTCCGATCTTACACTGAACTAAACAAATATCCTCTATATAATGAACAAGGATAACATGTATCTCATCTAAAATTCTGCCATTACAATGAAATCAGCTTATATTACATACATCAATGTTTTCATGACGTTTAGATTTTAGACATATCGGTACAACATACCTGAACAACATAGTGTTCTGTTTTAAAATCAATATATTGTATAGCTTTGTAGAGTGTAAAATGTACCATGAAAGATTAACTTTGTATTACAAATGTAATGTATTTTTTGTATTATAAATGATGAACTTTGTATTACAAATGTAATGTATCTTTTGTATTATAAATGATGAACTTTGTGTTACAAATGTAATGTATATTCTGTATTATAAATGACGATCTTTGTATTACAAATGTAATGTATTTTTTGTATTTTAAATGATGAGCTTTGTATTACAAATGTAATGTATCTTTTGTATTATAAATGATGAACTTTGTGTTACAAATGTAATGTATATTCTGTATTATAAATGATGAACTTTGTATTACAAATGTAATGTATTTTTTTGTATTTTAAATGATGAACTTTGTATTACAAATGTAATGTATCTTTTGTATTATAAATGATGAACTTTGTATTACAAATGTAATGTATCTTTTGTATTATAAATGATGAACTTTGTATTACAAATGTAATGTATCTTTTGTATTATAAATGATGAACTTTGTATTACAAATGTAATGTATCTTTTGTATTATAAATGATGAACTTTGTATTACAAATGTTATGTATCTTTTGTATTATAAATGATGAACTTTGTATTACAAATGTAATGTATCTTTTGTATTATAAATGATGAACTTTGTATTACAAATGTAATGTATCTTTTGTATTATAAATGATGAACTTTGTATTACAAATGTAATGTATCTCAATGTTTGTACAAGTCAAAATAAAATTACCATTATGTTTATTTTCCTTGTTTATCATTTGATATGAAAGTTAACGTTAATTAAACCCTCCATTGATATCAATACAGTTAGATATACATGTATATTTCAAATATTACCGCTTTAAGATATCTCCGTTTTTACATGAAATTATCATTTCTGGATTCCCTAACGGTGCAGGTCAATGTAATTAAAAACTTTCTACCGTCATTTACAATTTACCTCACTTCTCACGTGTACAAAAGTTATCAGCTCCTTGAGAAAGTACGGAAAACCGGTATAAATTCCCGGATTTATCTTCATGAATTCCCGATTTCAACTTCACAAATTAACGATTTCAACGAATTTACGATTTCAACTTCTCGAATTCACCTTCGATTTGAAGTTCTCGATTTCACCTCCGTGAATTCACGATTTCAACTTCAGGAATTCACAATTTCAATTCATAATTTCACGGATTCAGCTTCTAGAATTCACGATTTCAACTAAATGAAGTTGAAATAGTGAATTCATGAAGGTGAATTCGAGAAGTTGAAATCGAAGGTGAATTCGAGAAGTTAAAATTGTGTATTTCGTGAATTCGTGAAGTTAAAATCAAGACTCACCCAGTCTGTTTAAGCCGTGACTGTAGTGGCCCCTGTAATCTGCAGATGCCAGTGTTGATTCATGTTCTTCTGAAATTCCAACTGCTTTCAAACACCTCACGACAAACGCATGAAGCTCGTGCAGTGTAACAATTGATTCTCCTGAAGTTGAATTTGAATTGATTGAAATTAAGGGCAAACAATGTAGGCCATTCTTTTAATCTGTCAATTTTAATTTTATTTTAAATATTGCTATGCTCTACTTAATTTACTGTTGCTTTTTTATTTTATTTTAACACTCTAAATGCTGAATTTGTTTAGACGTACTGTCATTGCCTGAACTTATAAAACGAAATCTTGTATCCAAGTATCGACACGCAAATTCAATATTAAGTAACATGTGCATACACTATAACACGTGCCAAGTCGACATATTTCATGTCAGAAATATCGAAATTGGCGTGAAAAAAGTGTACTATGTGCGCAATAATATGCCGGATTAATGTCGGTGCCGGATTAAGTATTTAAAAAACGTGCAATATTATAATATAAAGAAAAATAAGAAAATAGATCTTATATGAATTAACTAAAGTTGTCGAAACAAGTTTATAATAAATAATATACGGATAACATGAACAGCTAGTTTCTTGCAAAACAACAACACTCACAACAACAACGACGACGACGAACAATAAGCAACAACAAATAAAACAACAACAACAAAAAAACGGAAAAGCCAGATTTGTGAAAAAAAGTGAAGATTACATAGGAAACAGAGGAATGGCTGAAATGAATAAAAATTTAAATTAGGTTGTTGTTTTTGTTGTTGTTTTCCCCCCATTAGTTTCACAATGATAGATCTACCCGTACTGTATTTGTGCACTGTTCTTATACAAGGGGCAGGACGTGAAGTGGTTGCACACTTGGTTCAAGCGAGCGAATTGGTTGCAAACTTGACAAAATGGCGAAAACGGCGTGATTTTTTGAAACGGGTGAACGAGTTTTTGCCAGGCAAGTGGGTTTCTTTGTTATTTTGAAGTTCATTAGTATGTCTATTCCATAATGCAATATATATGCCACAATCGATTAAAGGTTTCAGCATCTTAGATTCTGTTTTGTCGAAGTTATTGAAGATATAAACTGATCATGTAGATATTTTGAAATTTGGCATATGACTGTTCTGGCCGGTTTTTCTCCTAATTTATTCAAATTTGGAAGTTTTAAACTGCATTTAACAAAAACAAAATATGTTTCTGTCAATGCTGTACAAATGGTTTAGTTCGCAAGTCCGAAGATAACGTTCAATACACAAAAATATCTTGTTCAAGCACATTTTGGTTGCAGACTTATACTTCAAGCATTTTTGGTTGCAAACTTTTGTGTCAATAATGTGGCATGCATATTTTTAGCGAGGAATAACTTATCATTTTTTAAAAAATAATTAGCAATATTATGGCAATTATACTGGTTCATCTAATAAGAAATATATATACAAATTGTGCATGTGTGCAGATATATCCTAACACAGGGTCTTTCAAATAGATATATAACACAATACAATGTATGCTAAATCAAAGTTCAGTTGTGTTTATCTTCATCATTTTTTCTCCTCGATATACTCCTTTTCTTTTTACAAAGTCTTAGGACTTTTTTTATATCTTTGCATGAGTAACTGTAAAGGAAAAGAAAAAAATAGCAACAAACAGCTTTCATCATTGTTCTTTTTTGAGATTTATAATAAATTTGATTATATAGTAGATAAAAACTATAGGGCATTATTCACATGTTTCTTTAAATTGTTCCTTATTATTGACCAATCGAAAAATTTTCCAAATTCCCTAACTCGAACAATGACTTTAAGTAGTTTTGTCACATAACAGTTAATGTAAATAACCAATCGTATATCATTTATATTATGATCTAATAATCAAAATCATCTTTAGAATACCAATGGACATATGATGTACATCAAATCCGAAATATTCTAAACAAGCATGTACGTCATTTTAACTTTTGGTTTGTAAAAACATTTTAAGTACATGTCTAAAGCAACTGCTGATCTTTACTTACGAAACAAACAAATTAAAATTTCTTGTGATTTTGATAAACTTTGGAAATTTTGCCGAATGACATCGTATGTATGCACATGTCCTTATGTTTATGATGAAAATAATTCACTTAAATACAACAGTACTCTCACATGTATACATTTTCATTTGCATTTTACATATGATGACATATTTTAGAATTGAAGTATCAATAAATATTTTTCTATATGCTATTATTTTGTTTGCAGGCTTTTACTGATGATTATAGTATTGAACTGAGAACCATGTAATTTGAAACATAAAGTGCATAATTATGTAAAAGAAAAAAGTATAAATAACATTTATAACAAAAAGAAGTAACAGAACATAAATGTCAATAATTGCCATTGAAAATAGGTTAATAGATATAACCTTCTACACTCCTTTTGCAAAGTTTTACTATGGCTTTCAATAGAATAAGAATAAGTTTGCAACCAAAAATGTTTGAAGTATAAGTCTGCAACCAAAATGTGCTTGCACAAGATATTTTTGTGTATTGAACGTTATCTTCGGACTTGCGAACCAAACCATTTGTACAGCATTGACAGAAACATATTTTGTTATTGTTAAATGCAGTTCAAAACTTCCAAATTTGAATAAATTAGGAGAAAAACCGGCCAGAACAGTCATATGTCAAATTTCAAAATATCTACATGATCAGTTTATATCTTCAATAACTTCGTCAAAACAGAATCTAGGATGCTGAAACCTGTAACCGAGTGTGGCATATATATTGCATTATGGAATAGACATACTAATGAACTTCAAAATAACAAAGAAACCCAATTGTCTGGCAAAAATTCGTTCACCCGTTTCAAAAAATCACGCCGTTTTCGCCATTTTGTCAAGTTTGCAACCAATTCGCTCGCTTGAACCAAGTGTGCAACCACTTCACGTCCTGCCCCTTGTTATACTTCAGTTATGGAATAGATTAATGCTGTGAACTGTTCCAGATTATGTTAGTCTTAATATTGGTGTCAGTATCATGAAACGTATCAAAATTCATATATTTGGCTAATTATTGCTCCGTAGAAATTGCATGGAGATAAATTATCATCACTTTGTGCATTATATATTATGCCATTGATGGCTGATATTTCAGTATTTAACACCACATTTCTAGTGCGTGACTAATGCTGTAATTAAGCGCTATATATTTTGTATATTTTAAACATGTTTGTAATTTACGTGGATTGTATAATTGCCGCTTTACATTTTATTTTTTTTATGAAAATTAACATGAATCTAGATGGCAAGTTGCTTTAATTAATCTGACAGACAAAAGCCTACAGTAGGGAGTTTGTGGGCTTTCTTGTAATAAAAGCCTGGCTACAGAAATAATAATAATGAAGCACAATAAAACAAAACCGTGTTGCATACTATATACTACTTACAGTAGATTATGACAATTTAAAGGTATTCGTTAAATATTTAGACAAGATGGCGGTGAGTAAAAACGCGATCATTGTGTTATAGTTATTATTGTGATTTTTGCTAAAAGTTGATATCAAAATCTCATGTTTAAATGTTAGACTAGATGATAAGAAATACGACTAAAAATGCGTAAAATATTTTTTGAAAACAAATTTAGGTTTTATATATATGCGCACATTTATTTACCGGTCTTGAGTAGAGGTGTACTCGGATATGTTTTGAAAAGGTATAGATGGATACCGAAAATAAGCTATTTTCGCGAAAATAAGATCGCGGCTAGGAAAATAAGATTTATTTTTGAAATATTGCATTTATCTGTTGAAATAATTATATAACTTATATATTTATGCATTCATTGAATGATTTTACAGCAAACAAATTTTCAGAACCAAACAAAAGTAGAATCTATTTAAAAAGTAAAGTTTGAGCCGAAAATACTTTCATACGAAAATAGCCCGAAAATAAGATCGGGTCTACGAAAATAAGATTGTATTGAAAACGTATTTTTGTTGTTATCAAATGATTTGTATGAATGAAATAATAAAGAATGAAATGTTTTGTAATGAAATATAAGACGTTTGTTCGGTACATATGGTAAATATCCCAAATAGTATAGTGGGAAGGCATGCGAAAATTCACTATTTCAAATTATTTTTTTGGTTCTGAAATTTATTATTTCATTCATACAAATCAACTATTAACAACAAAAATACGTTTTTAATACATTATATCAAAAATAAATCTTATTTTCGTAGACCCGATCTTATTTTCGCTTTACACGGCAATTTGAGCTATTTTCGTATGATAGTATTTTTCGGCTCAAACTTCACTTTTTAAAATTTTTTTTTTTGGTTCTGAAATTTTAATTTGCTGTAAAATCATTCAATGAATGCATAAATATATAACTAACATAATTATTTCAACAGACAAATGCACTATTTCATAAATATATCTTATTTTCGTAGCCGCAATCTTATTTTAGCGAAAATAGCTTATTTTCGGTATCCATCTATACCCGTTTTGAAATCAACTGAACGATCCTTTGTGATGATAGATCACTTTAAAATCTATGCTGTACAAATGAAGAACATTTCTGTGTTAAATATCTTTCGCGACTCATTGTTAAGTTGATATAGGTCATGTTTATTGCCAATTTGATAACTTGCTAAGTACTTGCTTTGTGTTTGTGTGTTTCTTTCTTCACAAAATACACTGATTGACAGTTTCCGAACTAGCAGACGACAGGCTATTCTAATTAGTAGAAATGCGAGTAAAGATAACTGGCTGTGTATCTCACTGTATAAAACATATGTAAAATGGTCTGACTTGTGGTAGGTTTAACCGTAAATTTAAATACCTTTTGTGGTTAACAATGTGTTGATGTAATATACCAGAAGGCTTTCACGTTTCACAAAAAAAGAATACAAATCTAAAACATAAGGTATATAGTACAGATGTATAAACAAGTAATAAATGGGAGAGTTTCTAGATAATCCAGCAGAGTTATCTCTGCAGCGCCCCTGACAAATAAGAGGTATACACCTGTATGCTGGCTATCTCTGTGTATAGCTGGTTTACATTGAATTTCAATGGGAGAATGCAGAGTATGTAATCAACTGATCTAATTAATAAGCTAAAGTTTATATTTCAAAGTAAACTGATTAACACTGCACTCTTAGAAATGGTGAATTACTGTTGTGTTCCACTTTGTAATGGGTTTGGAGGGTTTCATTTTCCACAACACAAAAGATTAAAGTAGCAGTAAAGAAGGGTCTGCATGGTAACAAAATGAAGTTATGGTCATGCACATTTGCCATGTCAATAATGATCAAATTGTCATAATAATAATAATAATCACCCCTTGATAATCAAGATCCAGCACCCGTTTACTATATAAAATATATTTTATATATTAATAGTAATTTTCTTGTTGCCTGTAGTCAGAGACAGGTGCATAGCATCAAAACTGATACATATGTGGAACGGGTAATAGGATTTGCAAAGCAATTGAAAATTCTGAAATCAGAACTTCCTGCAGCTATAATTAAACAAGGGTCGCATATTTTATACGTCTGTTTTCATGATTCTAACTTGTTGACAAACTAGCTTGATTGAGTGATTTGACATACTAGAATGGAATATCATGAATCATACAATACGTAGTTGATACTCATTAGTAATAAAGACAGATATATAATGTGAAGATTTTATTATTTCAGACACACATTATCATGATTATGTCACGTTTTAATGTACAAGTACATCTTGCCTTTATACATGTAATAAAGTATGTAAAACTGAGCTATTGGCCCGGTAGCAGAATGGGTTCTACCGTAAAGTCTAAATTTCTGTCATACGTCTCCAATCTGTAAAAATTATATAACTTGATGCATTTTATTTACTAAAGAACAAATTTGAAGCAATAAACTCTATATGATTATATTTATTTGAAGCATCATAAATTTACAAATATACCAAAATAGATTATATCAAACATATTGTATAATTCACTTTAATTAGTTCTACGTAAATAAAATGATTAATGTATATAAATGCATTATATTTTAAAAGTTTTAACAGGAAAGTGTTGATTATTTCTCCAAGATCATTTTCATACTGTTATTCAGTCTACTTTGTCTACATTGTACAGTTGAAAAAATAAAGCAGTTTCTATGTTTAGGATATAATGTAATATATTCAATTTGTTTAATAAGATTACCCTAATATTAAATGATAAAATCTTCTTTTATTTCTGCTGCTGAAGCTCTTTGGTAATTAATTATTTCTTTAATTTAACAACTGACCAGTTAAAATACTCAGAAACTTTCTATTAATCTCTGTGTTTACATCAAGTAGCCGTAGTTTGTATACCTCTTATTTACTACTTCCGCTTATCAGTAGAGTGTGGGAAACTCCCCCATTCCCAGGTTACTATATGTTTAATTCGATCCCGGATGCCGGCTTTTTGTGTCGCCTCTACGGAGTAGTGGCGACATATAGGGATCACTTCTCCGTCGTCTGTCCGTCTGTCTGTCTGTCCGTCCGTCACAAAACTTGTCCGGACTACCCCTCATAAACTACTGGTGCAATTTCATCCAAACTCAGTATCAGTATCAAGTCTAGTTGTGCATATTGTCAGCATTTTCCGGTTCAATGATTTTTGTCAGAGTTATGGCCCTTTAATAAGTTTTAATTTTAAAGTTTGTCCGGACTACTTCTCTTATACCACTTATGCAATTTCAATGAAACTTTACAGGATTGATCTGTAGCTCAAGTCCTTGCGCATATTGCAAGGGTTTTCCGGTTGAATGATTTTTGGCCGAGTTATGGCCCTTTGATAAAAAGGTGTTTTTTCTGTGTGTTGCCAGATACACAATTAAGCTTGTCCGGACTACTCCTCACAAACTACTGGTGCAATTTCATCCAAACTTTACAGGAATGATCAGTACCAAGTCTAGTTGTGCATATTGTCAGCATTTTCCGGTTCAATGATTTTTGTCAGAGTTATGGCCCTTTAATTATTTTTATTTTTAAAGTTTGTCCGGACTAGTTCTCTTATACCACTTATGCAATTTCAATGAAACTTTACAGGATTGATCTGTAGCTCAAGTCCTTGCGCATATTGCAAGGGTTTCCGGGTTGAATGATTTTTGGCTGAGTTATGGCCCTTTGATAAAAAGGTGTTTTTTTCTGTGTGTTGCCAGATACGCAAAAGCTTGTCAGGACTACTTCTCATAAGCTACTGGTGCAATTTTATCCAAACTTTACATGATTGATCAGTACCAAGTCTAGTTGTGAACTGTCCGTCTGTCTGTCTGTCTGTCACAAAATTTGTCCCAACATGAAATTGGCCATTATGAGGCGACACATGTGATAACTGATCGCTCTTGTTTATAGTATAGGCGATTCAGGGATTTTCCCCCCACCTAAGCATTGTAAGTAAGAAATGTATGTATGAGCCTTAGGTAATAAATTCCATATTTGGCATTTTTTTTTTTGGCAACGCACCCATTGACAGTCTATAAATAAACTACGTAAATAACACTTAACAGGTATATCGAGTGAAAAACTAATCATATGGGCTTTTCCCATTACCTTTGAGTAAAATCGATATCTCTAATGCTTAAACAATACAAATTTAGCCATTTATAAACCGCTAGTTTGAGGCAATTTAATGCCCAATTTTAAAATTTATTTCACCAATGTAAAGCTTTTGATCTTAGCTTTGTCTCAGTATATATTTCAACACATAATTTGTTTGAAACTGAAGGTATTTAAATTTATGGTTAAACCTACCACAAGTCAGACCATTTTACATATATTTTAGACAGTGAAGTACACAGCTGGTTATCATTACTCACAAGTCCTACTGATAAGAATAGCCTGTTGCCTGCTAGTTTGAAATCTGCTAGTTTGAAATCTGCATATTTTTAATTCTCTAGAAATATAACATATGTGTTTAATAATGTTTAGATAATAGGTTTAATTGCATGTTAGATTTTTTCCCACCAAAAATGTAGCCCTGAACATGCAGCAATGTTTTGAGAATAAAAATGATAGCTTTTCTAAAGCATTATATAAATGGGCCTTTAACTTACATATATCAGTTGTGGGAATCAAGAAAGTTAAAATGTATAATACACGTACCTTATTTGAATTTTATTTTCAGTCTAAGTGTGGGCCCCCTTTTTTAAATCAAATGACCCCCCTTTTGATAAGTTTATGGGTTTTTAAATAGCCCCCCCCCCCCCCCCCCCCCCCCCCCAGGGATTCATTCTAGATTGAACACTGCTTGATTTTGATATTTCTATCATTTATTTAGATTGAACACTGATTGATAATGATATTTCTATCATTTATTTAGAACACTGGTGGAGGATCAGGGCCACCTCCGATGATGAGACCACCAGCTCCATTTCCAGTAAGTTACATTTAGGAGTTCTCTCCCCCTGTTATTTATTACATTTATAATTTTATGGGCTTTCAGAAAATTCCACCCGTCCACTTGTAATTATGAGTAGAATTTAAGAGAACTTGATTCAGGACAAGAAGAAAAATGTTACTTGCATATTGAATTAAGAAGCTTCTTTTCCTGCAGGATAAGTGACTCTGAAAATATTTTCGATGCCTGGCTCTCTCCCCTGTTTTAAGTGTAACATATGTCTTTACATTTAAGCAGGATTAAAATTTTACAGGCATATGCTAGCCTATTAATTACATATAGACATATCTTTATTTAGTGCAATAACGGCATAAGTCCTTTTAAATTTAATTATATGAGGTAATCACTTATTGCACTAAGTGACAAAATATTATAAAAAGAGTGGTAAAAAGAGTCATAAACGGACACTGTTTATTAATGCATGTTACGCATAATAAAGCTTTTTAAATAACAGAGAAAAAGGTGTATATAATATTGACATATATATGCTACATTTTACACAAAAACATTTTTAAGAGTAAAAAAATATTGAGGCTCTAACATTTTCGAGTTATTTGCCTTTGAATTTAATTTTTAGCTCGACTATTCGATAAGAATAAGTAGAGCTATTGCAGTCACCCGAGCGTCGGCGTAACCACTTATGTTAAAGTTTTTGTAATAGTTCAAATATTTTCAAAGTCCATAGACATATGGCTTTGAAACTTTACACACTTGTTCACCATCATGACCCCAACCTGTAGACAAGAGGAGGTAACTCTATCAAGCATTTTGACAGAATTATGCCCCTTTTTCGACTTAGAATTTACGTTAAAGTTTTTGTAATAGTTCAAATATTTTCAAAGTCCATTGACATATGGCTTTGAAACTTTGCACACTTGTTCACCATCATGACCCCAACCTGTAGACAAGAGGAGGTAACTCTATCAAGCATTTTGACAGAATTATGCCCCTTTTTTCAAACTTAGAATTTACGTTAAAGTTTTTGTAATAGTTCAAATATTTTCAAAGTCCATTGACATATGGCTTTGAAACTTTGCATACTTGTTCAACATCATGACCCCCAACCTGTAAACAGGAGGAGGTAACTCTATCAAGCATTTTGACAGAATTATGCCCCTTTTTTCGACTTAGAATTTACGTTAAAGTTTTTGTAATAGTTCAAATATTTTCAAAGTCCATTGACATATGGCTTTGAAAACTTTGCACACTTGTTCACCATCATGTCCCCAACCTGTAGACAAGAGGAGGTAACTCTATCAAGCATTTTGACAGAATTATGCCCCTTTTTTCGACTTAGAATTTACGTTAAAGTTTTTGTAATAGTTCAAATATTTTCAAAATCCATTGACATATGGCTTTGAAACTTTGCACACTTGTTCACCATCATGACCCCAACCTGTAAACAGGAGGAGGTAACTGTATCAATCATTTTTTTTACTATCAAGCACTAAGAATAGTCGAGCGTTGCTGTCCTACCGACAGCTCTTGTTGTTGTCATTTCCAGGACCTTAGTATAATATGTAACTATAGAATTTGCATTTTGAAACAAATTTAGTACCACTACTTAGAGAAATGCCCAATGCAACTTGTACAGATTTATACTATGTAAAAGTATTCCCTGGCCTGTCTTTTAAAATTTCAACTTAATTGAATGTTAAAAAATTATGATTTGAAATATTTTTAGCATCTTGTGATGCTAGATATGTAATCATTTTGATCAGGCATTGTCTTGAACTAAAGAAAAGTATATAAAATTTACAGATGGCAGGTCCCCCAGGATTTATACCGCCCCCGGGGCCAGCTGATGGAGCTGTGCCTCCTATGATGCCACCAACAGCTCCACCTGGTAAGCTGTTTTTATATTCCTAATTTAGATATGATGATAATACATTGTATATAGCTGTATTAGTTACAGCTCCTCCTGGTAAGCTGTTTTTATATTCCTAATTTAAATATGATGATAATATATAGCTGTATTATTTACAGCTTCTCCTGGTAAGCTGTTTTTATATTCCCAATTTAGATATGATGCTAATATATACAAATGTAGCTGTATTAGTTACAGCTCCTCTTGGTAAGCTGTTTTTATATTCCTAATTTAGATATGATGATAATATATAGCTGTATTATTTACAGCTTCTTCTGGTGAGCTGTTTTTAGCTCGACTTTTCTATGAAAAGGGGAGCTATCCTACTCGCCCCGGCGTCGGCGTCGGCGTTGGCGTCACACCTTGGTTAAGTTTTTCGTACCACCCCACTTTATTTCAGAAGTATTACAAGTATGGCTTTGAAACTTACCATACTTGTTCACCATCATAACCTCCATCCATACAGACAAGAGTACATAACTCTGTCAAGGTTTTTGACAGAATTATGGCCCTTTTTTTGACTTAGAAAGTGTATTGAGCTTGGTTAAGTTTTTTTGTACCACCTCACTTTATTTCAAAAACCATTGAGGTATTGCTTTGAAACTGACGCATACTTGTTTACCATCACGACCTTCATCAACAGACAAGAGGACATAACTCTGTCAAGGTTTTTGACAGAATTATGCCCCTTTTTGACTTAGAAAATACATTGAATATGGGTAAAATCCACTTATTGCCTTAACCCTTTGAGATATTGCTTTGAAACTTTTAAATGCTATTTCACATCATTACCCCCATCTGTACGCAAGAGAAGGTAACTCTGTCAAGGATTTGTTTTAAAAATTAAGGCCTTTTATCGACTTAGAATCTTGGTTAAGTTTTTAGTACCAGTCCACTTTTTGAACTGAACTGTTTGAGATATTAATTTGAAAGTTGGAATACTTGTTTACAATCATGATTCCCAAACATGTCCAGGAGAAGGTAATTCTGTCAAAGATTTTATTTGAATTATGGCCCTTAACTGTCAATGTTTTGTATTATAGGCAAGCACTAAAAAAACTTAAAAAATCTAAAAAAATTCATTCCTATCCACTTGTTCACTTTACCATAAATTATGTCATATAAACATTGCTGTAATATTCAAGGGTATCAAAACAACTAGTTCACTTAAAAATACAGAGATTCTTGTATTGCCTTTTACTGCAAAAACTTTTTTTTATTGGCAAGCAATAAAAAAGTCGAGCGCGCTGTCTTACGGACAGCTCTTGTATATTTCCAATTTAGGATATGATGCTAATATATACAATGTAGCTGTATTTCGTTCGCGCGTCCTGCTGTCATGCGTTTTTATATTCCTAATTTAGATGTGATGTTTAATAATACATTATTAATATATTGCTGCTTATAAGCTTTTACAGCTCGTCACGCTGGTAAGCTGCTTTTTAAGCTCTGTACTATTCGATTTAATTAGAATAAGTATTATTGTCTTTTTCCATTGCAGTCACACGCGAGCGTTCGTCGGCGTCGGCGTAACCATTATGTTAAAGTTTTTGTAATAGTTCAAATATTTTCAAAGTCCATTGACATATGGCTTTTGAAACTTTGCACACTTGTTCACATCATGACCCCAACCTGTAGACAGGAGGAGGTAACTCTATCAAGCATTTTGACAGAATTATGCCCCTTTTTCGACTTAGAATTTACGTTAAAGTTTTTGTAATAGTTCAAATATTTTCAAAGTCCATTGACATATGGTTTGAAACTTTGCACACTTGTTCACCATCATGACCCCAACCTGTAGACAGGAGGAGGTAACTCTATCAAGCATTTTTGACAGAATTATGCCCTTTTTCGACTTAGAATTTACGTTAAAGTTTTTGTAATAGTTCAAATTTTTCAAAGTCCATTGACATATGGCTTTGAAACTTTGCACACTTGTTCACCATCATGACCCCAAACCTGTAAACAGGAGGAGGTAACTCTATCAAGCATTTTGACAGAATTATGCCCCTTTTTTCGACTTAGAATTTACGTTAAAGTTTTGTAATAGTTCAAATATTTTCAAAGTCCATTGACTATGGCTTTTGAAACTTTGCACACTTGTTCACCATCATGACCCCAACCTGTAAACAGGAGGAGGTAAATGTATAAAGCATTTTTTTTACTATCAAGCACTAAGAATAGTCGAGCGTTGCTGTCTACGCGAGAGCTCTTGTTATATTCCCTTAAAGTCTTCTTTATTAGCTGCAAGGAATGAGCATAGTTAATTCTTAAATATTCGGTATAAACTGTAAACTATGGATGTAATAAAGTATGACGATAATTGAAATGCAAACTGTTTATTCTTTATAGTTATTAGTGGCTGGAGGGAATTTCCACCTATGATGCCACTACCAGGTATTGGCATGCACCTTTTCCAGGTAAAATCTAAACTCTATTTTTAGAGAATAATGTTACACTATTTCTTTAATTTGCAAAATTTATTACTTCACCAAAACTTTCTTAGTAAAGTTAGTTATTACCATATTTGGTGATTTAAGGGGCATTTAATGTTTGGATATTATTTTGGTCCACTGTTGGGTTTTTAGTGGAGTAATTTGTATGTACTTAGCTATCCAGGAAATCCGGTTAGGTTGACAGACCATCAAGATTTGATAAAAAATATGTTAAAAATTTGCAAAACAAAACATATTTTGCAAACTTTAAGTGTTTTGTATTACTATAGTATGTGTTAAAATAGAAAATTTGAGATATAAAGGCTTAATAAATCTTATCGTTAATCTTTGCTTTTAAGTTTGTAAAGTTGTATGACAAAGTAACCAGAAAAAAAATACAACATGTAATTTATTATATTAACTTATTGTATGGCCAGGTAATCCAATGGTTGCTAGTGTACAACATGTATTTTACTACATTAACTTATTGTAGGGCATGGTAAGCCAATGGTTGCTAGTGTTACATACCATGTATTTTACTACATTAACTTCAATTGTTGGGCAGGTAATCCAATGTTTGCTAGGCGTACAAGCATGTAATACACTATATTTTAAACTTATTGTAGGGCCTAGGTATCCAATGGTTGCTAGCGTACATACATGTAATTTGCTATATTAACTTATTGTGGGCCGCAGGTTTATCTAATGGTTGCTAGCGTACAACATGTTAGATTTTACTATAATTAACTTTATTGTAGGGCAGGTAATCCAGTGTTTGCTAGCGTAGCAACATGTAATTTTATTATATTAACTTATTGGTAAGGGCCAGGTAATCCCAATGGTTTGCTAGCGTACAACATGTAATTTACTATATTAGTCTTATTGTTAGGGCCGCAGGTAATTTCCAAGTGGTTGCCTAGCGTACAACATGTTTAATCATTGCTTTTATTAACGTTATTGTTAGGGCCAGTTTGTAATCCAATGGTTAGCGGTAGCGTACACACATGTAATTTTTACCTATATTAATGTATTGTAGGGCCAGGTAATCCAATGTTTGCTAGCGTACAACATGTAATTTGCTAGCGTACAACATGTAATTTAGTATATTAACTTACAGCAGGGCCAGGTAATCTAATGGTTGCTAGCGTACAACATGTAATTTGCTAGCGTACAACATGTAATTTACTATATTAACTTAAAGCAGGGCCAGGTAATCTAATGGTTGCTAGCGTACAACATGTAATTTGCTAGCGTACAACATGTAATTTACAGGCTGTCCAGCGTCCCTAAAATTCCTAAAAAATCCTAATTTTTTTCAGTTTGGCTAAAATTCCTAAAAAAATGAAAAATTCAAAGGGAATTCCTAAAAATGCCCTATTTTTTCACTGAAATTCCTAATTTTTTTTATCTTTTGTTATAACATATCCCGAATCAAAACCTGAATTTTAACACAGTCAGTGGCGATGATGTCATGTCTGACTAAATTGCATATAGTCATAAGTTGTATTTACTCTAACTTCTGCAGAAATGCCATACTTGATTAATTGCCAGATGCTATCCGAAATGCAACAATGAAAATTGTCTGACTTTGACTATATCAAAATAGTCACTTGTTTCAAATAGAGATAAAAATTTCCAAGCAAGTTATATTATTATTTGCTACAGAGTTTTACTATTTACCTCAGTCTAATAGGTTTATTTAAAGATACCACTAAATTTCATCAGACTTTATGTAGGGGACCTTTTTAATAAAATCTTAATTTGTAATAAAGGTATTTTCAAGTGATGACTGTAGAATAGATCTTTTGTAAATGATACCAGACAAGTTTTCATATTTGGTAATATTATAAAGTGGGTAAGGTAAACTGGCTGTAATGATTGGATGCTTTTATCATTTTGCACCCCAATTAGTGAACTAAGAAGTGACACCTTCAGCTGCCCTTTTTGTACACATTTAACATTAGTCATACCAATGCAATGTACTGTAAATATGTTATAACATTTAGTGTATGTTTTTTTTTAAATCTGGAAAAAAAAAACTGTTAAAAATCATTGAATAGATTGACTCTAAAATTTCCACAATTTTTAGTAGCCCTGATTTATCTTTAACAAAGTCTTCAGTGGGAGGATACCCTGCTGTTTGAATTTAAGTTAAAATATTCCTGGGAATAACATGAGTGGGTCATATCGTTTTTATTGTTTTTAAAAAAGATCAAGACTTGTTGAAAATGTACCAACCTTAAAATGAATAAATGTTGATAATTTTTTTATGCATTTATAGCTAGAATAAATTTAAAGCATAATTTCTCCTTCCATTTACCATTGGCAAATAACAGTTTAACTAATTGAATATTGGTTGTTCCGGAATACTCATAACTTTAAAAATGTTTTCATTCTAGTAATGTTTTAATGTAGTTAAGTTTTTCAGCTCTTATTCATAGTAGGCAGCTAAAGGCAGTTGACCAGTGAATCCATTTATTAACGGGTGACTATGGAACACTGGTAGACACCTTTGTTATAACTGAACTAGAGCATTATTTGTGAGTTACTTACTTTTGTGTCAAATATGCAAAGTTGAGCCCATATTTATAATGGTCTTTTGGGGCCATAATTTAGTTATAAAATACCAAATTTTAGCCCTAAAATTTCTTTTACTTGCCCTAGAATTCCTTATTTTTGCCCTAAAATTTCTTAAAAATTGCCCTTAAATTTGCCCTAATTTTTTGTCAGAAGGTGCTGGACAGCCTGAATTTAGTATATTAACTTATTGTAGGGCCAGGTAAACCAATGGTTGCTAGTGTACAACATGTATTTTAGTATGTTAACTTATTGTATGGCCAGGTAATCCAATGGTTGTAGCGTACAACATGTTATTTACTATATTAACTTATTGTAGGGCCAGGTAATCCTATGGTTGCTAGCGTACAGCATGTAATTTATTATATTAACTTATGGTAGGGCCAGGTAATCCAATGTTTGCTAGCGTACAACATGTAATTTAGTTTATTAACTTATTGTAGGGCCAGGTTATCCTATGGTTGCTAGCGTACAACATGTTTATTTACTAGATATTAACCTATAATTGTAGGGCCCAGGTAAATCCAATATGGTTTTGCCTAGTGTACAGGACATGTAATTTAGTTTATTAACTTTATTGTAGGGCAAGGTTATCCTATGGTTGCTAGCGTACAACATGTTTATTTACTATATTAACTTATTGTAGGGCCAGGTAAATCCAATGGTTGCTAGCCGTACACATGTAATTTAGTTTAATTTAACTTATTGTAGTGGGGCCAGGTTATCCTATGGTTGCTAGCGTACAAACATTGTAATTTAGTATTATTAACTTATTGTAGGGCCAGGTAATCCCATGTCTGCTAGCGTACAACATGTTATTTTACTATATTAACTTATTGTAGGCCAGGTAGATCCAATGTTTTGCTAGTGTACAACATGTCAATTTACTATATTAACTTATTGTATCGCCAGATAATCCAATGTTTGCTAGCGTACAACATGTAAATTTACTACATTAATTTATTGTAGGGCCAGGTAATCCTATGGTTGCTACGAGTACAACATTTATTTACTATATTAACTTTTGTAGGGCGACAGGTAATGCCAATGGTTGCTAGCGTACACCAATGTTATTTACGTATATTAACTTATTGTAGAGTCAGTAATGCCAATGTTTGCTAGTGTACAACATTTACATTTACTTATATTAACTTATTGTAGGGCAGGTCAAACAATGTTTGCTAGCGTACCAACATGTAATTTACTATATTAACTTATCTGTAGAGTCAGGTAATCCCAATGTTTGCTAGTGTACAACATTTAATTTATTATATAACATGTAGGGCCAGGTAAACCAATGTTTGCTAGCGTACAACATGTAATTTACTATAATTAATTACTTGTAGGGGCAAGGTAAATCCAATGGTTGCTAGCATACAACATGTAATTTACATATTAACTTATTGTAATCGGCCAGGTAGATCCAAATGTTTGCTAGGGTAAAACATGTAATTTACTATATTAACTTATTGTAGGGCTAGGTTATCCAATGGTTGCTAGCGGTACAACATGTAATTTACTATATGTAAGCTTATTGTAGGGCCAGGTACCCAATGTGTTGCTCAGGGTACAAAGCATGTATAATTTACTTATATTACATTTTATTGTAGGGCCCACGGTATGCCAATAGTTTGCTAGGGTACAACATGTTAATTTACTATATTAACTTATTGTAGGGCCAGGTTATTCCAATGGTTGCTAGCATACAACATGTAATTTACTATATTAACCTTATTGTGTAGGGCAGGTAATCCAATGGTTTCTAGCGTACAACATGTAATTTACTATATTAACTTATTGTAGGGCCAGGTAATACAATGGTTGCTAGTGTACAATCATGTAATTAACTATATTACTTATGAAAGGGGCCATGTAATCCAATAGTGTGCTAGCGTACACAATGTAATTTATCTATATTAACTTATTGTAATCGCCAGGTAATCCAATGGGTTGCTAGCGTACAACGTGTAATTTTACTATATTACATTATTGTAGGGCCAGGTATCAATGGTTTCTAGCGTACAACATGTAATTACTATATTAACTTATTGTGGGCGAGGTAATCCAATGGTTTTTGCTAGTGTACAACATGTAATTTACTATATTAACGTTATTGTAGGGCCATGTAATTCCAATAGTTGCTAGCGTAGCAACATGTAATTTACTATATTAACTTATTGTAGGGCCAGGTAAATCATGGTTGCTAGCGTACAACATGTAATTTACTATATTAACTTATTTTAGGGCCAGGTAACCCAATGGTTGCTAGTGTACAACAGGCAAATGCTGCATCCAGCTCACCGGGACAGGTAGATCAAAAACCAGAAAAGGTAGCATATTACTTGTAAGGTGAATTATTGTACAATTACTTGTTGCCTACATTTGATCACGTTAAAGGAACGTTTACTAACTTTGCTTCTTGTGCTTAGAACAGTCCACAAATGAAAAATGTTTATGAAATAACTTGACACTACTAAATGTACAGATAAAAACATTTCGAAATGTATTTAAAATTTTCAATGCAAAGTAAAGGGAAAAAAAGCTTAATTGTAAACAGTATTATGTCTATTTCATGTTCAATTTTCTGTTACACTTCCAGGATTGTGTTAGTAACATTCTTTGTGATATTAATGTTCATATTAGAAATTTAGTCTTTGATATTTGGAATATTTAAAATTGCTGTCTTGTTAGCTAAATAAAGGTAGAGTGTTGGCTGTGAATCAGGTGACCAGGTTTCGACTCCCGAATGGCATAGGTTCATTTCATTGTGATTGATCATGAAATCTTTTCTACAGTCTCTCGCACTGTAGGTCTGCTCTTGTATGTTCAGAAGTTATCAGTTCTTTGTGAAAGTCATGCAACTGTTACTGGTGAACTGCTTAACAGCCTGTCCAGGAATGAGGGCGGTGCTGAACTGTGTTCTCGTAAAATTAAATGTGGCCTTACTGACGGTGAATTGGGGGGTAAACAACTCAACATCAACACCCAAATATTTTAAAAGGATTGTTATTGTTAGATTTAAACTTTTTCATGCTAGAAGCACCTGGACTGGAACATAAGCCCAGATGGAAGAACTTAATTACTATAACAATGTAACCAAGCAGGTCGAGGGGAGAAGCCAAAAGACTTACAGACTGAGACAGAGGTAGCCATAGTAGACATCAAGGCACCTGGTCAAATTGCAAGTCAGCCAAGTAAAGTGGTTTTTCTGTGGTGACTTTATTCTGTGTTTTCTGCGTCAGTCTTCTGCGCCGCAGAAATAAAACCGCAGAATATTTTCCATGTTTTTTTTAACGATAGTGTCCTACATTTGACTTGATTCCTCTCAGAAAATCAATGGACTAACGGGATTATAAAGGTTAGCGAGTCATCGAGTTATATAAAATTGATTTCTGCTAAAGTATGTAATTACTACTGCTTGTAAGGGATGTACCTACTGTTAATTATGCCAATTCATGAATAAAGATCATTTTAAACATCAACAGTGTTTGCCTGTGACGTAAGACAAAGGTTTGGGTTTAAGCCAAACTAAAGTCATTAAACCATTTTTTAACCCCTTATACATACACTAAATAATTGACGTATGCATTAATTGTTGTCTGATTACGATAACTCTGTCCAATTTTATTAAAATTAAAGATACTACAGCGTAGCGGCGGGGTAAATTTTCACACATCATTTCACGGCTGATTCCAAAAGATGCATGCTGTCTAATTGTCTGCACATGTATATTTGTTTGCAAGCAAACCATATATAATTGTTTGTAATTTACTATATAGTTTTGACAGTGATGACGAGAAACAAAATTTAAATCTGAATGTGTAGCGTAATTGCACATAAATAGGGTAGAGGTTAATTTAGACTTTGATAAGATGAGCCGCAGAATTTAATTCACGTTTTGTCCAAAGACTGTGCCACAGAAATAAAGTCCGCAGAAATAAAAACATGCCAAATTTTTGAAAAACTGCAGAATTTGGAGCCCGCAGAAAAAACCACTTAAACGGTATTGTCAAAATGCATGTTTATAACATTGATTTTCATTGGACAAATTTGAAGTATTGTCTCACTGCATGAATTTTCATTGGACAAATTTGGACAATTGTTTTTAACATAATTTTGAGTATTGTCAAACTGCATGTTTACAACATCAATTTTCATTGGTCAAATTTGAAGTTATATGACACTGCCTGTTTATAACATTAATTTTCATTGGACAAATTTGGAAAATTGTTTATAACATTGATTTTCATTGGACAAATTTGGAGTAGTGTCAAACTGCATGTTTATAACATTGATTTTCATTAAACAAACTTGAAGTATTGTCACAGTGCATGTTTTTACCATGCATTTTCATTGGACAAATTTGAATATAATTAGATTGCATGTTTATAACATTGATTTTAATGGGAAGAATTTGGGGTATTGTCTTAAAAAATTATATAACAATATTCATATTTCAGTAGTGTAAGATTAATAAATCCAGCAACCTCGCGTCTAGAGTTAATATTTCAAATTTCTGTGATGACTGTGAGAACTTTAATTTACCACTATTTCATGTGATGTGCTAGCAAGAATTCCATGGACAAGAATATAAATCAAGATACAGGGAAGTTTACTATCAAAACTCTGTCACCAAGGAAGTCACAGGTGGAACCAAACCTAAAGAACTGGACGGCATTCAGAAAGGTTGGTTTCGATGTAAGTTAATAAAGCATGAAAATCCTTGAGATGTTTAAACTTCCAGGCTAGAGCGCTGGTTTAAAAGATGGTCCTCGAGGCGTTAGTCTGAAAGAGTGTAAGTTATTTCACTTTTCTTCAAAAATATGGTAAATACATGTCGAGACTGCCTTGAGCGACCCCACGCTGATTTTAAACGACTCCTGTCTTATCCGACCTTTGTTTCAGTACTCCCAACGTATTTTCCTATAAAAAATGGTCTTGAATAAACTGACTCCCTGTCATGAATGTGACAAGCGACCTCTAATTTTGGTCCCAATGCAATGTTTTGTCTGATTTAAACGACTTTCACACCTTTTAACTGTCCGTTAATCAGAAATAAATAATACCTATTTAACACCCAGAGGGCCAAAATAATTAAGTCAATTATAATCCAGTAGCAAACAAAGTCTAAAACACACCTCTGTCTCAATTACAACAGTTAACATGTATACAGGTATCGAGTGACGTCAGTAAGCGTCTGTTAATGGGAAGCAAGGTGTGTAATGTATCATATAATGACCTGAGTAATACTGGATTAAGCTTGTGTCAGATTTTTTTTAATTAAGAGTGCCAACGGAAGATATATTTTAGGCAGCATTTTTTTTTTATTTACCTTCTATGGCTTGCATATTTAATACAGAAAAAATACGGATACCAAACCAGAAAATTGGATATGGATATGTTTAACTTTACAGTACATGGATGCATCAAAATTCAAAGTTAATTAATACAAAAAAGCTTCATTTAAATCTAAAACAA
This sequence comes from Ruditapes philippinarum, assembly GCF_026571515.1. NCBI lineage: Eukaryota > Metazoa > Mollusca > Bivalvia > Venerida > Veneridae > Ruditapes > Ruditapes philippinarum. The sequence continues at coordinate 273,321 of NW_026858064.1, forward strand.
AAAAGTAAAATTAAATTTTATGTCGATATAACATGCTAATATAGAGGTTGTTTTACCATGGATTTCTTATTTTATTTTACATAAAAATTTACGATACGAATGTTTATTTGCAATTGGTTAATGTGATGCCTTCACACACAGTTGATGTATGTTAAGTCACAATGATATATAGACAGATAGATGGTATTTAAATTTAATTTTCTTTGAGACTGTATTTAGAGACTCCCTGTCATATGTGACCTTTTTCTGAAGATCCCTTGGAAAGTCGCATATGACAGTCTCGACTGTATTTCCAGATACTGTAAAATTCCTTTTAAATGCCCTTACCCCTCCCCCAGGTTTTTGATAAGAAAATCTACTCACCAATGCTGAACTAGAGTAATCCATGATTTATTCAAATCCTTCAGAATCCATTTTATTTTATAGTAAACACAAAAATGTATCATATAAACTTTTAAACTTTAACTCTTTTAAACGTAATTATGAAAACTTGTTTAACACCAAACATATTTACAATGATTATTTTGGATTTAGGAGAAATTTTAGGAGAGTTTTTATGCTCCCCTTGTCTGTCCATCTGTCTGTCCGTCCGTTATCTTGTCGGGAGCATAACTTGAAAACCCTTGGAGATAATTTGTTTAAACTAGATACAGTGGTAGAGGGCATTGAGGGGGAGTGCAGTGTCAAAGAACCATAACTCTATTTTGCCCTGTTTTTTTAATTATCTCCCCTTTTAGAAAAATCTTGGAGTTATTGCCCTTTGTTAATTTTAACAACTTTGAACTTTGTCCGGAACATAACTCTAAAACTATAAAAAGAGATATCAACATCAAACAGTGTAGGTAGTTAGATTCTCATTGAGGGGAGTGCAGTGTCAAAAGAACCATAACTCTATTCTAGCCCAAGGTTTTTGAATTAATCTCCCCTTTAAAAAAAAAATCTTGTCGAGGACATAACTCTAAAATTGTAAGAGATATCAAACATGAAAATTTTTAGGTAGATAGATCTCAATGGGTAGATGGTGCAAGTGCTTAAGAACTTGAAGCTCTGCCTTGCCAAATTTTGTAGTTATTGCACTTTGTTTCAGTTTTTAAAACATTTTGAACTTTGTCCGGGTCATAACTCAGAAACCATAAGAGGTATCAACAAGAAACTTTGTTGGTTGATAGATCGCATTGATTAGAAGTGCATTGCAAAGAACAGTAACTCTGCCTTACCTAATTTGGAATTATTGCACTTTGAACTTCTTCAAGAGACAGAACTCTGAAACTACAAGAGGTGTACTTTTCTGTGTCCAAAACCTATTTTGGGGCTCTTGTAATAAAATGTTAGACCAATGGGGGCGTTTAATAGGAGTTTTAGGATAAAAATTCACAAATCATCTCACGAATGTGGAACTCATATGTGGCAGTATCCTTAATGTTGTGATTGTTTAGCAATAATACGTCCTTTGCTCAAATTGCCATATTTACGAACTTGAGAAAACTTGAAGGATTCTTTAATCTTACGTTGGCGCCAGTGAAATTTTGTGAATGGATCAAAATTTTGCCTTGCCCAAGGGGACAGTGACATACTTCCTTGTCCATTTATCTGCCAGAAATAATATTTTGTTGCATTTGGCGCCATTGGTGAGCGACATCGGGTACCCTTTATTTTAAAATGTAAAGAATCAGTTATGGAAAGTTGCTTGCTATACATTCTTTATCTTATAATTTTTCTTTAAGTTAAGCATTTCTCTTTTTTTTTCCAGCAAGCATCGCAAAGCAAAGGGAACAAGAGAGGTAGTACTTTATCTTAATATTCAAACTTGTTACCAATATTCAAGTCAGGGAAATCATGAAGTCCTTTTTGGCTAAGTTCAGTCCATTATTTGATCAACATTTTTGAAAGAATTGTATGAACTCCCTTTCATATAAAGCAATATAAAAAAAACAATGTATGATTTCCCTTTCATATAAACAATCTATGACCCCCCTCCCGGTTCATAGTTTTATAAACAATGTTATAATCTTCCTTTCATATAAACATGTATTATCGTCCCTTTCAACAAAACAAAATGTATGATTTCTTTTCCTTTCTCATTCATATAACAATATGAAAAACACTGTATAATCTCTGTTTCATATAAACAATATAAAAAACAATGTATGATTTCCCTTTCATATAAATAATATAATAACACTGCAGGATCTCCTTTTTATATAAACAATAATAAAAACAATATATTATTATTTTACAGAAGGGGAATCAGCAGCCAGTGACGCTCCAGCCAGTACGGAGGCCCCTAACCCTGCCAAACCTCTGTCTACAATAGAACAAGCCATGCAGGCCACCCTACGCCTCTATTGAGCGACCAGCCGTCCGCCAAAAGCGTGTCACACAAACCCAAAAAACCTGTGGAGAAGGAATCTTCAGGAATAGCAGGGTATGATACATTTGAGTCGTGTCACAACAAAAACCAAACATAGTTTTCATTTTGCAATGGATTCAAACCAGCCCTGCGCATCCGCGCAGTCTGATCAGGATCTATGCTGTTTCACTATCAGTTTCTCTACTTGTTATAGAGTTGGTAAAGCGAACAGCATGATCTGATCAGACTGAGCGGATCCTTGCTGGTCGCAAACGCATTATGTTGTTTTGTTGTGATGCGGCTCATTTAACCTACTCTATTTTTGTAATGTTTTAAACCTTGCTTTGAATTTTGTAACAGTTCTTTTAAAAAGTAAAGGGGATTTTCAATATCATAATATACAAAGTTTATATACCAACCTGGTCACACTGCACTCCAGTGCAGGCCGAGGCTTACCAGACTCTATCCCGGTAAATCCCGGTGAAGATGTTCATTGTAGGATAAGAGCTAGTTTAAAGTGAGTTTTTGCTGTCAGTGAAGTGAATACTGTTTGTATAGGCTGGGCCTCTGAATGCAAAAAAAAAAACCAAAAAACAAAACAAAACAAAAAAACACTAGCATAAAACTTTTATTCAAGTACAGTACTAGAATTACTTTTCTACAAGAACTCTTTTAACATTCAATTTTCATTGTATACATCTGTTATAAAAATAAGGAATATGTATGAGTGGGGATGATTGCAATGTGTCCTTGCAAATCTAACTTTAAATTCTTTTGCAGTGTAAAAGGTTTAAAATAAATATATATTTATATATATATGTATGACTTTAACAGTTGGGCGATTGCAATGTTTCTTTGCAAATCTAACTTTAAATTCTTTTGCAGTGTAAAGGTTTAAAATAAATATATATTTATATATATATGTATGACTTTAACAGTTGGGCGATTGCAATGTTTCTTTGCAAATCTAACTTTAAATTCTTTTGCAGTGTAAAAGGTTTAAAATAAATATATATTTATATATCTACAGTAGTGAGGAGTCTGAGGAGGAAAAACCAGTACAGAAGAAACCGCCGGTCAACCTGAAGTTCCGTAACAAGAAGGAAGCAATGGATGCCTTCAAATCATTGTTGAAAGAAAAGGTATGGTTATGCCAGTTTAACAAAATTGAGATGTTCATTTAGCAGTTTATAATGACATGAGAATTTAATTAAGTGCTTATAAATAGATTCAGGGACGTCTGTGGCCGAGTGGTTAATGTTGTTGACTTCAAACCACTAACTACTTCACCGCTGCAGGTTTCGTAACTCAGCAGTGACTTTGGATTAGCTATCCAGCTAGTTTACGGATCGTCAGTATTTCTACTTATGTGCCTGCACGTTCATGCCTGAAATAATGCACACATAAAGTCTTCCTCCATAAGTAAATCTGGAAGTCACCATATGACCTATACTGTGTTGGGGTGACCTTAAACCCAACAACAACAAAATAATCTATAAATGATTTATTTGATTATTTGACATCGAATAAAAAACTTTTATTCATTGTCAAAAAATTGTTCATTTATAATTTTTTCATTGCATATAAAGTTATCTATATTTGGAAAAGGTTTTTTTACCAGGTCATTAATTGAGTAATTAAGTATGATCAGGAAAATTAAATAAATAGAGGATATTGAATGAGTGTAAGTTCAATACTGTATTTAATGCACAAGTTGAATAAAATTATATTATGCGAGCCTCTGGCAAGCATAATATTATTTTATTCATTGAGTTCAATAAATTTAGTAATGAACTTAAATGAATTTAATAATCTTATTTATCACATACCCAAAATAAAGACTGTTTAAAGTGAATAAAGAGTCATTTTTCTTTGACCCGCCTAAAGTATAGCGCTAATATTTACCCCCTCTTTACACTATGTTTGTATAATGCTAATGATGCCATGTCAAAAAATATGCATTTTTACGTAGTCGCAAAATCGGCACGGGTGTGTGATAAATACTGTTAGTTACATCATGTCCAGACAGCCTCCATTAACATAAAGATAAAAACTATAATTATGTTCAGGTTTTATGCTGGTGGACTTTTTTCTTTTGAGTGTTTCTGATGTATATTGATTCATAATAGATTCTGTACTTGTTTAAATTGTTTTTAAGGCACATTATACCTCAGAAATAAGTGTGTTTTTTCCCCTTCTTTAGAAAGAGTGTACATTGGTTTAATAACATTAAAATGAGCCGCATCATGACAAAACCAACATAATGGGTTTGCGACCAGCATGGATGCGCAGGCTGGTCTGGTTCCATGCTGGTCGCAAACGCACTATGTTGGTTTTGTCATGACACGGCTCAAATAATGATTTGAGAGCATGTTAGATGCATTACACTCAAAGACAGTACGTAATGACGAATGTGGAATTATTTGTCATAAAAGTAGCAAAATGTAAACAAAGTAGTATTTTGACTTCCATACAAAATACTTATTCACTTTAACTGTACTTATTGCCAAAAAGCAGCAGATGAAAAAGATGCCTTAGGTTATTGGCCAATGAGTAACATTTTGGAAAATATAACTGGTCATCAAAAATAAAAAGCTTGTGAAGAATAAACAGAAAAGCATTTCTGAGGCATAATGGGCCTTTAAAAAAATTTTTCAAGTACAATTTATACAAAAATACTGGTATTATGAATATTTCTACCATCATGACATAGAATTGAAGTTGGTTTATTTTTGTCATTCAGAAAGTGCCGTCTAACGCAACCTGGGAGAACGCCATGAAGTTGATAGTAAATGATCCACGCTACGGGGCGTTGAAACATCTAAATGAGAGAAAACAAGCATTTAATGAGTACAAGACGCAGCGAGTGAAGGAAGAAAAGGTGAGTTATTACGAGCAATGTGGAAAAAAAAAGTCAGAAAATTTATACTATGAGCGCAGAGCTATATTTAAATGGAGAGAGATTCTATGACATTTTACACTTAAAATCTGTATCAACAATTTATAATCCCGCAAGTTCACATTTTTTTGCCCCGCCATGTAATGGCGGGGGCATATTACATGGCGGGAGCATATAGTGTTACCCTGTTCCGTCATTCCGTCCTTCTGTCCTTCCGTCATTCTGTCCTCATCAGTTTCCGTTCATTATCTTAAGAATGGTTGGACACATTCAACTCAAATTTGACATATGGATATGTCATGAGAAAATACAGGTCAAGTTCGAATTTGGTCATGGTTCGATGATTTTTGGCAGAGTTATGCTCCTTTTACTTTGAAAATAATATGAAATTTCAGTTTCCGTTCATTTTCTCCCCAACGGTACAACACATTCAACTCAAACTTGACATATGGATATTTCATGAGAAAATACAGGTCAAGTTCGAATTTGGTCATGGTTCGATGATTTTTGGCAGAGTTATGCCCCTTTTACTTTGAAAATAATATGAAATTTTCAGTTTCTGTTCATTATCTCCCCAACGGTACAACACATTCAACTCAAACTTGACATATGGATATGTCATGAGAAAATACAGGTCAAGTTTGAATTTGGTCATGGTTCGATGATTTTTGGCAAAGTTATGCCCCTTTTACTTTGAAAATAATATGAAATTTTCAGTTTCCGTTCATTATCTCCCCAAAAGGTACAACACATTCAACTGAAACTTGACATATGGATGCGTCAAAGGAATGCGCAGGTCAAGTTTGAATTTGGTCATGGTCAATAATTTTTGGCAGAGTTATGCCCCTTTCACTTTGAAAGTAATATGAAATTTTCAGTTTCCTTTTATTATCTTCCCAATGGTACAACACATTCAACTCAAATTTGACATATGGATATGTTTTTGGAATGCCCAGGCCAAGTTTGAATTTGGTCATGGTTCAATGATTTTTGGCAGAGTAATGCCCCTTTCACTTTGAAAATAATATGAAATTTACAGTTTCTGTTCATTATCTACCCATCAGTGTTACATATTCAACTTAAATTTGACATATGGATATGTCAAAGGAATGGGCAGGTCAAGTTGGAATTTGGTCATGGTTTGATGATTTTTTGGCAGAGTTATGTCCCTTTCACTTTGAAAATAATATAGATACATCTTAGGAATAAGCAGTTTCAGTTTGAATTTGGTCGTGGTTCAATGATTTTAGACAAACTTATCTTTCCTGAATGTTTGAAAAATTTTGAACTTTCAGTTTCAGCACGCTTACTTTTAGCCATTATTTTGGCTACAAATATGCAATATGCTATTTTTAAAAGGTTAAGACTGAATAATTTCAGTGCCTTGAACATGATGTATGAAAATGGTTTGTGTTAACATTGAAATGTTTTAAGGGCTTTGAACTTAAAACGAAAAAAATAATTAATGCCTAGATATTTTGGCTGCATGCGGGGGCATCCGTGGCATGATGACACATTTCTAGTTTTTATGAGATTTCCCGAGACCATTTCTGTCATCTTGAATTTGCAAAGAATTTTTTTTCTTTTCTTTTCTTTTTTTTCAAAAATGATTTATTTAAAAAATGACTTTATGTCATTTAAGTATTTGCAATTATGCAAAAATAAGATGAAATAATAATAAAATGGAAACTGATCTAGACCAATAAACAATCATTTATTTCAAACAAGATGGCGAAAATCGACCAACTTCAACAGCCAATATATCTCGCACAAAGGATTGTGGGTATGGAGAAGAAAATATTTTAAGTTTAGAACTTCCTATCCCTTTGTATTATAAGTCTGTGCTATAGGCTATGTGTTTTTTGAGTTTGTTTTTTTTAATTTAATGTAGAAACTATTCTGGAAACAATTAATAAATAAGTATCTATCTATTTCACAAAGGAGGTTGACTAACTTTGTGAAATAGATATTTACATGTATATTAGCAATTTACTTAATAAGCAATTTGTTTGTATCAAATTTTGCATCTAGCACTTTGTTTCAGGTATGATTTATTTCTGTAATCACTTTATTACATGATTTGTTTTTGAATAAAAAACTTGTATCATAGAAATGTGAAGAAGTAGCTTCAACTAAATTATATTGTTGCATACATATAATAATATTGTTTAATACAGGAAGAAGCCAGACTTAGAGCCAAGCAGGCAAAGGAAGATCTTGAACAGTTCTTGTTACATCATGATAAGATGACCTCTAGTGTTAAATATTGGTGAGTGGTAACAGAATACAGGCCCCGTGTTCACAAAGAAAAGATCAGGAACAGACTCAAATGATCCTGATTTTATTTTCATTGTTTTATAAAACTAAAACTGATCGTATTATGCTAGAATTAAATGGTACATAATATAATTCGGAATGATAATAATTGCTTATTTACAAAGAAACCTACCTATTTTGGCATAAAATCAACAAATAACAAAACAAATACAAAAATAATCCGATCAAAATGAGAATCAATTTTAGAATCAAAATCAAAATATGGATCAACTGTAAAATGCCCGTATCTTGTAAAAATAACAATAAATCTATTCTAAAAATTCATAAAGATGCTATTTCAAGTCCAGTTTTATCAAGATAATATTGAATCTATGAGGATTAATAAAGAAGAATATTTGAGTTTTTAAATTTGATCCTTATCTTGATCCTGATCCTTAAATCTATGTGAACACGGGGGCCAGAATCTGCTGATATTTAGATTAATGCTCCCATAATTTTTATAGACGCTGCTTCGTCCTTCCAAAGTTTTATTATGTTTGCTGTAATGCTTTCCTTAAGTTGCTCCTAGCAATTATTTCGACCAATATCTTTCCTTGTATGGTAGATAGATATCTTGGATGGTCCTCTTACTTTTTAAGTGGAGTTAGGGGTCACATGGGTCAAGGACACTTATTCTAAAAATAGATGTTTACACTTTTGTTCGTACAGCCTTTACTTCTTGACCAATGTCTTTTATATTTGGTAAGACATACCATTGGTAGTGCTCTAAATTTTATCTTAGCTGTCAAAGTCAAGGTCAGCGATGCTAAAAATAGATTTTTATATTTTCTTTAATATTTTGCATTGTAGTATATTGACAGAAATCTAGTTTGAGGAGCTTCCATCATTTTTTTGCTATGTTTCATTTAAAGGCACTCCTCTGAGGATTTTATGACATGATGGGACTGGAAATAATTATTTTGAAATTAATAATCCATGGAAATAATTTTTAGAAATTAATTTTGTATTTGATGCAGGTCTAGTCTTATTACTTGTGTGCAAAATTTAGATCATCCACTCATTCCGTTTTTCCAGCTTAATTATTCCAATTGTGTCAAATTACCCGAAATTGAAAAGTGTTGCAACTCTTTTCACTCAAGTCAAGCTAAGAATAGCACAAAAATATGATTTTCAATTTATTTCTGAGTTTAAATCTTAATTTTCTTTTTCATTTGTGTCTGTTTAAAGTGCCTTGGCTGATCTATGTAAAAATTCAAATTTTAAATTATGATTTTAAGCTTTTGAACCTCAGTGGAGTTCCTTTAAAACATGACACTGTACCAGTGAAGTAACATATATCTGTATTTCAGGAAAGCTGACAGTTTGTTTTCGGACTATGATGAATGGCAAGCTGTTAATGACCGGGACAGGAGGGAACTGTTTGATGATGTGGTACATATGCTTGAAAAACGAGAAAAGGTCGGTTCATTACAAAATTCAAAGACCCTGTAACGCAAATTTTTTTTATGGTTTATGATAAATCTGATGCTCAAATGAAGATTTAACAATCTTGTATGTTTCAAACAGCATTACTTGTAAAGATATTACTGAATTTAACATTTCCTGTAAATAAAGGGAGGTAATTCGAAATTTATTTTCGATAAAGTTTAAGCTAGTTTTTTCAATAAAAAATGAATTCATTAATTTTAACGTTTAATGAAAATGTATATAAACATTTGCTGTACATGTTTTTACATATTCTTGGATGTTGTTGTCGGAAATTGTTGTAGAAGAATAATAATATTACATATATAAAAACTTCACTTAACTGTATGATACATCCTTAATTACAACTAAAATAACTAATCAGTCTTTCGGATGAGACTTTTAAATCAAGGTCCCGTGTATGGGTGCTTAAATACTTGGCACGCTAAAGAAGCAGGAGAAGCTTCTGGAATTGGGGCATCTTTCTGCATCTGTAATTGCACTATCCTCCAAAATATAAAATGACTTATACTCTCCTGGAGGACTCGCCCATATGGGTAAACGGTGTCGAGTATACATAAACACAAATACATACAAAATTACAAAATACAGGATCTTTAATCACCCCAACAAAAAAAGTATATTATCAAATCTTTCAGGTTGTAAGCTACACTATTATATACCCACATAAATGATAATATCTGCATCACAATTTTTGTTGTTGTTTTTGTACCATCCTATTGTTGTTTTTGTACCATCCTTGTTTTTTCAGTGTACATTTTGAGAAATTGAGATAAAAGTATCAATTATAAATCTGGTTAAGGTAGTGAAAGAAAAATCTTGCTACAAAATTAACAACTTACACAGACAAACCATCATTTTTCCTTATCTTTAATCTTTTTATACCCCCACAAATGAAGTTTATGGGGGTATATAGGAGTCAGCTTGTCGGTCAGTTGGTTGGTCGGTTGGTCAGTCCACATCATGATTTCCAGGTGATAACTAGAGTTTGGAATGAGGTATTGTAATCAAACTTGGTATAAAGCAACCTTATGTGGAGACTCCGGTTTGGTATTGCATTTGGACCTCCTGGCGTCAAGGTCACTGTTACTAAAAATAAAAAAAATGGTTTCCGGACAATAACTATTACGAATGAGATATTATAATCAGCTTGATGTATAGCAAGCTTATAAGAAGACCCCAGTTGGTATTGCATTTGGACCCCCTGGGATCTAGGTCAAGGTCACCATTACTAAAAATAGAAAAATGGTTTCCGGACAATAACTTGAGTTAGAAATGAGATATTGTAATCAAACTTGGTGTATAGGAAGCTTATATGAAGACCTGGGTTGGTATTGCATTTGGATTCCCTGGGGTCAAGGTCACTGTTACATTGTTACTAAAAATAGAAAAATGGTTTTCGGACATAACTAGAGTTAGGAATGAGATATTGTTATAAAACTATGTGTATAGCAAGATTATTTGAAGACCCCGGCTGGTATTGCATTTGGACCTGCTGGGGTCAAGGTCAAGATCATGTTACTAAAAATAGAAAAATGGTTTCTGGAGAATTACTGGAATTAGGAATGAGATATTGTAATCAAACTTGGTGTATAGCAAGCTTATTTGGAGATCCCAGTTGGGATTACAATTATTAATTGAAATATTTCTTTGTACACAGTTGATAGTTTATGTTCAAATTTTTCTTCAGACTACTTATTTTTCAAAAAGTCAAAGTTGCTGGTGGGGGTATTAATCACCTTCAGTGATAGGTCTAGTTGGTTTTAATATGCAAATTTTGAAATGGTTTTTATTGCTTCTATAGATTGATAAACAGGTCCATTCAAATGTCTTTTACCTGACAAAATGAATCAAGTGAGCATTTATGAGCTAAAACCTCCACATATGACCATAAAGTGACATTATGCTCAATTTTTTGCTGTCAAGTTGAGTTGAAGTTATATTATATGTAAAAAGATTGACTATCATAATGGTGATTGACTAATGATTGATATAAAAAAATGTGTAAGATAAAATATAAAAAGTACATAAATTATACAAAGACCAACACACTCTTTTTTAAAAATTGAACATTCCCAATACATTCTAATATTTAATTAATACAAAACAATATTTATAGAAATTTCTGTGTGTCATAGATTACGGATTATTCTTGAAATTTGAATACAAATATGACAAAATGTAGTTTAAATTTGACTTTGACCTGTGCACTTACTATTTACACTTGGATGGGCAAAATGCCACTTTAAAAGTTTTAAAAATTAACTTGAAAAGGTATACACCTTGGTTACAAATTAACTTGAAAAGGTATACCCCTGGGTTAAAAATTAACTTGAAAAGGTATACCCCTGGGTTAAAAATTAACTTGAAAAGGTATACCCCTGGGTTACAAATTAACTTGAAAAGGTATACACCTGGGTTACAAATTAACTTGAAAAGGTATACACCTGGGTTAAAAATTAACTTGAAACGGTATACACCTGGGTTACAAATTAACTTGAAAAGGTATACACCTTGGTTACAAATTAACTTGAAAAGGTATACCCCTGGGTTAAAAATTAACTTGAAACGGTATACACCTGGGTTACAAATTAACTTGAAAAGGTATACACCTGGGTTAAAAATTAACTTGAAACGGTATACACCTGGGTTACAAATTAACTTGAAAAGGTATACACCTGGGTTACAAATTAACTTGAAAAGGTATACCCCTGGGTTAAAAATTAACTTGAAACGGTATACACCTGGGTTACAAATTAACTTGAAAAGGTATACACCTGGGTTACAAATTAACTTGAAAAGGTATACACCCGGGTTTTTTTTTCATAGGAAGATGCGAAGACACTGAGAAAGAGAAATATCAAAGTATTTAACGAGATACTGGACAGTATGCCTACCTTGACTAACAGTACCACATGGTCGGAGGCCCAACAGATGTTATTGGACAATCCAAGATTCACAGAGGACCCCGATCTACAGAGTATGCAAATTATTTCTTTGTCTCATTTGTGTAATATTTATACAGCTTAAAGATATGCTATGCTCAAATTTGATATTAGAAAATATTGATGATTGCTACTCAGACTTTTTTGTAAATATGAAATAAACATGTTTAGATTTTATACAATATAGATATGTTATGTTTAAAATCCTCTGCAGGTAGTCATGATATGAATATATAGTGATATAAAAAAACTGGCAGTTTTTTTGAAAGAAAAGACCAATTTTATTTGAACAGTAATAGGAAACACAGCTTCCCATACATAGTTGTTAATTTTTTTAAATTTCAAATTAGACATATACAGTAAGAATTTCATGGATTGCAATAAATTTTTGTGACAACAATATTTTAATAAATGATGAGCATAGTATATGTTTAACCTGTGTTTGGAAGCCCCCTTTCATAGAAAGAAAGAAGTCAAAGTATCTATACCAAATCTACCATTTAAGGTTTTTTTATTAAAAAAAACAAAAACAAATAAAAACTAGTTTGTGTTATGAGATTACACCTAGTGTACAGTTGGGCAGGCATGATAAGTAGGCGGCCCACTTTAGTCTGGAGCATGTGTGGCCAGATCGTAGTATTATTTGACACAAATGTTCATTATCATGAGACGTATTGTTGCAAACATGAACCTTGTCATCAAGGTCACGCAGAGGTCAGAAGAAAACCGGTGTCCGTATTGAAAATTCTACATGCATTGATGGGTTGTTGTATAACTTGGCATAATAGTTCATCATTGTGAGGCAATGTTGTGCTCAAAATCAAGATATATTGTGCAAAGTCTGAGTGGCCAAGGTCAATGCATATGCAGAGATCAAATGAAGATAAAAAAAATATCTGAAAAAATGAGTACTGGCCATTTCTTCATCATAAATTGAGGGATTTTAATGTAAATTTTTACTTTTATGAAAATGTGTATTTGTGTCAAGTGTATTTCATGACAGTTGCATTCTGATTAACAGTTGATATAATGTGCAGATTACGGAACGTCCGTGGTTCTACTCAGGTGCCTGTTTGTGCCTGAAATAATGCACGGAAGTGCACCTGAGGTCTTCCTTCAGCAGTAAAGCTGGAACGTAGCGATATGACCTTTACTGTGTTGATGTGACGTAAAACCCAAAACAAACAAACAAACAAAATTATATGCAGAATCGACATTTAAAACTTTTTAATGTTATTAAACATTCTTATGATGTCATATTTCAGACATGGACAAAGAAGATGCCTTGGTATGTTTCGAGGACCACATCAGAATGCTCGAACAGGAGAATGACGACGAGAAAGAACGCGAACGACGGAGACTTAAACGACAACAGCGTAAAAATCGTGAAGGTTTTCTTGTTCTCCTTGACGAGTTACACGAACAAGGACGTCTTAATTCCATGTCCCTCTGGATGGACTTGTTTCACATAATAAGCAGTGATATACGTTTTCAGCACATGCTTGGACAGCCAGGTTTGTTTCTTAATGAAAATCATTATAATATTTTATGTACAATACTGTATGTTTAAGTATTTAGATTTGACAGTTTCTTAAGAATTTTTTGTTGAGATGAACAATTTTCCAGTTTTTTGAGAATAATATTAAATGTTTTAAAAAAGTTGAAAGCACCAGAGTTGAGAGGCAAGTTATTATATTTAAAGGTTGATATTTGCACAGTTAGAGAGATGTTATGAAATTTATAGTACATAGTAAAAACAGATCTTGAGAAATAATCGCTGTCGTGTTTGTTGATAAGGGGTATCTATTGCCGAGTGGTTTGTGGTTCTACCTGGGTGCCACAATGCCAGAAATAATGCACAGAGGGTCATCGGAGGTCTTCCATCACCATTATAGTTTAGAAGCCGCCATATAGCCTCTACTATGTCAATACGACATGAAACCCAACAAAACAAAAAAAGACATAAAATTTGGGTTTTTTTTCTCTAAAATTGATCAATCAATAATTAAAACACTGACATTCAATGATATATATTCTTATTACAGAGTTGCTGTGACATTTTATTGTTTCATTTTATTCCTTACAGGATCTACTCCTTTGGACTTGTTCAAGTTTTATGTTGAAGATTTGAAGGCAAGGTTTCATGATGAGAAAAAGATTGTCAAAGAAATATTGAGGGTAAGATACTTTAACTCATTGTTTTCATTTGTCAATTTATTTCTGATTGGCCTTACGTATATAATTGAGCCTTGCCATGATAAAACCAACATAGTGCATTTTGCCACCAGCATGGCATTGATCCAGACCAGCCTGCGCATCCGCACAGTCTGATCAGGATCCATGCTGTTCGCTATAAGTTTCTCTACATAAAATAGGGTTTGTAAGTGAACAGCCTCGATCAATGCTGGTCGCAAACACACTATGTTGGTTTTGACGTGACGCGGCTCAAATATGATGATTGAACTTCAGAAATAGTTCCACCTATAGTGTGTAGGGTTTAAAACTTAACATATCTACTTTGTTTCAAGTCAAAACATGTTTATTTTATATTTACAAAAACACTATGTAGCAATTATCAGTATTTTCGAGTATCAAATTTGAGCATAGTATACATAAATCTTTAAAGGGTATTAATCTATATCTTATGAAATATTTATATTAAACTTACCAACAGTAAAGTTATATTGGTTCCATTATTATATGGTTGATTTCCGAAAAAGTCGTAACACAGAATGTCTCTATTATTTAATAAACATGAAGAATGTACGTAAACAGAATAAAATGTTCTGGAACAAAATTTTGCTATTTTAAGTAGGGTTTTATCTGTTAAGCAATATCTTTGTGCATGCGCCACTCGCTTTAAGGCAGTTTATTGCCATTTTTGTGTCGCCTCTTCGGAGTAGTGGCGACATATAGGGATCACTTCTCCGTCGTCTGTCTGTCCGTCTGTCTGTCTGTCCGTCCGTCACAAAACTTGTCCGGACTACTCCTCATAAAGTACTGGTGCGATTTCATCCAAACTTTACAGGAATGATCAGTACCAAGTCTAGTTGTGCATATTGTCAGCATTTTCCGGTTCAATGATTTTTGTCAGAGTTATGGCCCTTTAATAATTTTTAATTTTAAAGTTTGTCCGGACTACTTCTCTTATACCACTAATGCAATTTCAATGAAACTTTACAGGATTGATCTGTAGCTCAAGTCCTTGCGCATATTGCACGGGTTTTCCGGTTGAATGATTTTTGGCCGAGTTATGGCCCTTTGATAAAAAGGTGTTTTTTTCTGTGTGTTGCCAGATACACAAAAGCTTGTCCGGACTACTCCTCATAAACTACTGGTGCAATTTCATCCAAACTTTACAGGAATGATCAGTACCAAGTCTAGTTGTGCATATTGTCAGCATTTTCCGGTTCAATGATTTTTGTCAGAGTTATGGCCCTTTAATAATTTTTATTTTTAAAGTTTGTCCGGACTACTTCTCTTATACCACTAATGCAATTTCAATGAAACTTTACAGGATTGATCTGTAGCTCAAGTCCTTGCGCATATTGCACGGGTTTTCTGGTTGAATGATTTTTGGCCGAGTTATGGCCCTTTGATAAAAAGGTGTTTTTTTCTGTGTGTTGCCAGATACGCAAAAGCTTGTCCGGACTACTCCTCATAAACTACTGGTGCAATTTTATCCAAACTTTACAGGAATGATCAGAACCTAGTCTAGTTGTGCACTGTCCGTCTGTCTGTCCGTCTGTCACAAAATTTGTCCCAACATGAAATTGGCCATCATGAGGCGACACATGTGATTACTGATCGCTCTTGTTATTTCATACAATCATTTTGGAAGTATCCTGTTTTGAAATCCAAACAATAATTTTAACATCAGATATATGAGCTGTGTCACGACAAAACCAAACATAATGGGTTTGCGACCAGCATGGATCAAGACCAGCCTGCGCATCCCCGCTGTCTGATCAGGATCCATACTGTTCACTTACAAACCCTATTACAAGTGGAGAAACTGATAGCGAATGTTGGTTTTGTCGTGACGCAGCTCATATAGCTTTATACACTTTAATTTAACAGGATAGAGGGTTTATGATAGAAGTGAACACAACATTTGAAGAGTTTTCAAACATGATCTCCGATGACAAGAGGGCCAACACTCTAGATACAGGCAACATTAAACTGACATATAACAGTGTGAGTACCATTGACCCGGAATTATAAACAAGTTTATTCAATTTTTCTAGATGATAAAAAAATACATTGCCGTGTTTTCTTAAATGATTTAATACTATGTTTAACAGTTTCCTTTAAAATGTATTTGAAATATCCTGCTAAATGCATATTATAATAATAATAATAATATCTTTTTTTAAAGAAGGCTACACATTAAGAACATACAATAGCAATCATATATATCTTATTTCCAATGTGGCCTTCTGAAATAGAAAACAACAACAACAGAACATGCATAGGTAGATAAAATGAAAGTATAATATGTAATTTTTAGAATAGAACAGCTCATATATTATAATAATAATAATAATAATAATAAAGACTTTATTTAAAGAGGCAACATAGTTAGGCAAGCCCAGTCTTCCCTATGAGCCTCTATCAAAAATGTACATATATACAGTTACAAACAAAGACTTATATAAACAAAGAAAGAAAACTAAATGTATACAAGTTATACAACAAAGAAAAGTTGAGTAATTGAAAAATGCAATAAGAAAATGAATACAAACATTTGAAAGTATGAAATTGTACATTTTATGAGACATACATGTATATATGTGATATTAAAACATAGCTAGATTATTTGGTGCCCACCAGAGAACCACCATTTAAGATAATTTGTTTTGAATGTTTGTAAGTTGGAAGAATTTCTTATGTTTAAAGGGAGGGAGTTCCAAAATTTTGAGCCTGAATATGATAGGGATTTTCTGCAGAATTCAATTCTTGGTTTGGGGACTAAAAGAAGTTTTTGTTCATATGATCTTAATGATTTATTTTCTGTATTTGTAAAAAGATTTTGCATATAATCAGGGAGAAGATTGTTTAGGGACTTGTATACTAAAATGGCCTTTTTATAATTCACTCTATCAGAGAATTTCATCCAGTTCAATTCAGAAAATAACTCATCAGTAGGCGCATCAAAATCTTTATCAAGTATTATTCTTGCTGCACGTTTTATCTTATGAATTCAACTATTAAGGAGAGTTGTTAGACATTTTTAGCTTGACTATTCAAAGAATTAGGAAAGCTACTGTACACCACCTTGGCATAGGCATCACACTTTAGCTGTGTTTCTGTATAAGTTGGTATCTCAAAAAATACGCTATGGAATGGGTTGACACTTAACATACTTCTCTTTGATTATTTAACGTGATAGGCACATGTCCCATAACTATGAGTTACGTTTAAACAGAGTTATGTCCCTTTTTTCTATGAAGCGCAGAATAATGAAGCTTGCTGTCTTACAGATAACTCTTGTTATTTTGTTTTTCAGTTAATTGAAAAAGCTGAAGCCAGGGAAAAAGAAAGATTAAAAGAAGAGGCCAGAAAGGTTTGAATTTATTAGATATATCCGATAGTTGTAGTAATTAAATCCTTGGTCTGCTTGCGCCATCTGCGTCTACCCGTGCAACCAGTGCAGACCCAGATCAGCAGACACATCCATGCCATCTAATCATGGTCTGCACTGTTTGCTATTCAGTCAGTACATATTTTGAAAATTTTTCCTAAAAACGATGAATGGTTAAGTCCAGTTTGACAGGTGGACAAGGTCAATTAAGATACTTAGTGTGGTAAAGGTTTAATTTGAATCATAAGGGCTTCATTGCTGTGGTATGGAACCCTGCTAAGGTGTGATAGTTTAACAGGTAGCTTTTGAAGGTTTGTGGACAGACTCTCACTAATATCTGAAATATCTAAGAATGGTTAATCTGGTTTCTTATCAGCACAATTATTGCTACATTATTGACCTTTGCTTTTGAATGCCTGAAAATGATTGAACTGGCCTATAATGATATTTTGAACAGCTTTTCTACCTCTATATATAAAGTGCAGTCATTCAAATTGTTAATACATCATAAGTTAGGTAAAAGTATGAGAAAAGCATTTGAGCCGCCTCACGACAAAACCAACATAGTGTGTTTGCGACCAGCATGGATCCAGACCAGCCTGCGCATCAGTGCAGTCTGATCAGGATCAATGCTTTTCGCTTACCAACCCTATTACAAGTAGAGAAACTGATAATGCACAGCATGGATCCTGATCAGAATGCGCGGATGCACAGACTGGTCTGGATCCATGCTGGTCGCAAACGCACTATGTTGGTTTTGTCGTGACGCGGCTCATTTCACCCTTAGAAGAAGTTTTTCACCAGTGACACGTCTATAAACAGTAGTAAATTAATAAAGAAACATAAGATATTTTTTTATTTTATCTGCTATACTAAAAGTGTGCAGTTTGATAATTATCTTTTGTATGATACATACATATGTCATTACAAACCCCTTGTGGCTGAGGGATGGTCTCAAAGGATTGAGACATCAGAACTGCTGCCACTATTTATCCCTGCTTGATCGCAAGAGGTGACTAGATAGTTTCGAATTATTGGAGTCTGTGCATCTTCGAGTTCTAGCACATAAGGAGGTTTTTGACCATGGTGTTGCTTTAAGTTTGTAACAACTTAGATAAGTCAAAATCAACTTTCCTCTTTCAGCACCATATGACATAAACTAAGTTGGTGCGCTGTAAAACCAAACCGAACTAAACCAAACAAACAAACAAAACAATATATTGTTAGGTATGAAACCTTGTTTTTATGCTGATTTCAGTTGAGGAAATTAGAGACAGCTTTTAAGAACATGTTACAGGAGGCAACTCCAGCCATAGAACAAGATAATAAATGGGAAGATGTAAGTATATGATACAGTGCTCTAGATAAGACTTAGAGTCATCTAGGAATCACTACAAGGCTTAATAAGCTTACTAGTTCTGTTTTTTATGCCCCCGCCATGTAATGGCCGGGGCATATAGTGTTACCCTGTTCCGTCCTTCCGTCCTTCCGTCCTTCCGTCATTCCGTCATTCCGTCATTCTGTCATTCCGTCATCATCAGTTTCCGTTCATTATCTTAGTAACGGTTGCACATATTCAACTCAAATTTGGCATATGGATATGTCATGAGAAAATACAGGTCAAGTTTGAATTTGGTCATGGTTCAATGATTTTTGGCAGAGTTATGCCCCTTTTACTTTGAAAATAATATGAAATTTTCAGTTTCCGTTTATTTTCTCCCCAACGGTACAACACATTCAAATCAAATTTGACATATGGATATGTCATGAGAAAATACAGGTCAAGTTCGAATTTGGTCATGGTTCGATGATTTTTGGCAGAGTTATGCCCCTTTTACTTTGAAAATAATATGAAATTTTCAGTTTCCGTTCATTATCTCCCCAACGGTACAACACATTCAACTCAAATTTGACATATGGATATGTCATGAGAAAATACAGGTCAAGTTCGAATTTGGTCATGGTTCGATGATTTTTGGCAGAGTTATGCCCCTTTTACTTTGAAAATAATATGAAATTTCAGTTTCCGTTCATTATCTCCCCAACGGTACAACACATTCAAATCAAATTTGACATATGGATATGTCATGAGAAAATACAGGTCAAGTTTGAATTTGGTCATGGTTCGATGATTTTTGGCAGAGTTATGCTCCTTTTACTTTGAAAATAATATGAAATTTTCAGTTTCTGTTTATTATCTCCCCAACAGTACAACACATTCAACTCAAATTTCACATATGGATATGTTTTTGGAATGCCAGGCCAAGTTCGAATTTGGTCATGGTTCAATGATTTTTGGCAGAGTAATGCCCCTTCCACTTTGAAAATAATATGAAATTTACAGTTTCTGTTCATTATCTACCCAACAGTGTTACATATTCAACTCAAATTTGACATATGGATATGTCAAAGGAATGGGCAGGTCAAGTTTGAATTTGGTCATGGTTCGATGATTTTTGGCAGAGTTATGTCCCTTTCACTTTGAAAATAATATAGATACATCTTAGGAATAAGCAGTTTAAGTTTGAATTTGGTCATGGTTCAATGATTTTGGACAAACTTATCTTTCTTGAATATTGGAAAAAATTTGAACTTTCAGTTTCAGCACTCATACTTTCGTGGAAATGTATGTAGCCATTATTTTGGCTACAAATATGAAATATGCTATTTTCAAAAGGTTAAGACTGAATAATTTCAGTGCCTTGAACATTGTATGAAAATGGTTTGTGTAAACGTTGAAAAGTTTTAAGGGCTTTGAACTTAAAATGAAAACAATAATTTGTGCAAACAAATTTGGAACTAAATATTATAACATCTGAAATTTTGGCTGCATGCGGGGGCATCCGTGGCATGATGACACATTTCTAGTTTTCAGTGTGCTGTTATGTGCCATGTGACATTAGGGATTGTAGCTTCTGGTGTCATGTAAGGCTATATATATGTAGTCAATAAATCATGTGAGGTACTGTTTGTTCCTGTCTGAAATCATTGTATAGAGGTTAAACTTAGGTCTTCCTCCATGATTATTACGCTAAAATGTAGGGATATGACAATTACAGTGGCTATGTGATATTTTAAAGCCAATAAATATAGAATAAATAATGATAATGATGCTTTTGCAAATACAAGTACATGTATTTAATATTAAATGAGTCAATTTGCATTATCCATTACATGTTGTTTAGAAATTTTGAAAGTATACTTTCTGGGTTTTTTTCAGGACCTTACACATTCAGTTTTTAAGTGTTGTTTTTTTTTTATTTCTATAAACTGAATTTGAAATGTAACATTTTTATTCATATCAAATGTTGATGACAAATACATTAATAAATTATGGCTGAATAATCTATGGGGGTTTTTTTTGTAGCAAATAGGAGCAAAAACCTTAACATTTACTATATTATTATTATCATAACTTGACACATTTAAATACCTCCTTTTTTGTCTGTGAAACGAAGAGAGTACAAAAACTGAGCTGTTTATTTTTTTACAGATTAGAACAAGGTTCGAGAATGAGGCAGCATTTGAGGCAATCACGCTGGAGGCAGAACGTATTAGATTGTTTAAGGAGTTCCTAGTGGCTGTAGAGGAAGCGTGCATGCACAGGCACCCAAAAAAGAGAAAATCAAAGAAACACAAAAGCAGAAGATCCAGATCAAGGTCACGTTCAGTAAGTGTCGGTTTTTTAGGTTGACGTTACAATATGTATGGCGAGCTATCTGACTCACTCTGGCATAGGCATCTGCGCCGTAAATTCTTTTAGTATTTTACAATACAGTTAACTCAGCATATAAGGGTATTCAGGGACTCTACATTTATATCTTTATATTTGGATATTGTTATATCTGAGAGGCAACCAAATTGATAACCGAGGTTCGGAATGGCGGCAAGAGCATCAATATAAGCGGTATATAGATATAAGCTGTATTTTTATACGTTGAGTTTACTGTATATTTTTAAGTACTTAAGAGATTTACTTTAAATGTATGTCTCTAATCATCATATACAACATATATGACTAATATTTCAAGAATTATTTTTTTGAACTTTAAATTTACAAAAAAAATATCACTTGGTATACCCATCTTGAAGGCAATGAAAAGGTTTATTTAATTTTATAGAGAAAATTGTAACATGTTAAATGTTACTTTGGCGGTGGTTCTACTCTGGTGCCTGTTTGTGCCTGAAATATTTCACAAAAGAGCACCTGAGATCTTCCTCCACTAGTAAGGCTGGAAAGTCATATGTCATATAACATTTACTTTGTTGGTGTGATGTAAAATCCAACCAAAAAAAACAAAAACACAACAAAAAAACATGTTACTTTGAATAAGACAGGTAAAGCTATCTTGAACAGTTGAACAGTTGATTTATTTTAGCATAAATCGTAGTATGTTAAATGTTATTACAGGGAGATTACTCAGAAGAGGAATCATCATCTCGCCATAAATCCAAAAAGAGGAGGAAGTCAAGGTCAAGGTCACCAAGCTATCATTCCCCATCACCAGGTAATATATTTATATGTCAAAATACATGGATACAGTCAAAATCTATTTATAGAAATATACATTTGAAATCTATTTATAGAAATATACAGTCAAAATCTTATTTATAGAAATGAATTTATATACACTGTTGAGCTGTATAGCCACCAAAATCTATTTATAGAAATATACAGTCCAAATCTATTTATAGAAATATACATTTGAAATCTATTTATAGAAATATACAGTCAAAATCTATTGATAGAAATTAATTTATAGACACTCTTGACCTGTATAGCCAGTAGAATATACAGCCAAATTCTATTTATAGAAATATACAGTCAAAATCTATCTATAGAAATATACAGTCAAAATCTATTTATAGAAATATAAAGTCAAAATCTATCTATTAGAAATATACAGTCAAAATCTATTTATAGAAATATACAGTCAAAATCTATTTATAGAAATATACAGTCAATATCTATATATAGAAATGACTAATTGGAATTGAATTGAATTGAATGACATACTAGCAGCTGATAATCAATTTGGTGATTGTGTCTTTCCATTTAAACATGCTTAAAAAATTGAAATTAACTGGAAACCTATTAAAGTTTTTAACATCATCCAGTAGTAAATAATTTGACTGAACATTGTTTGATCTATTGACATCATATTTATCTTGATAATTAAAGTGCGTCTCTTTAAAAAGGAAAGTGTACTTTTTTCCTAACTCAGACTCTGTTAGAATTTTTATAGTTCAGAATAGAATTGTTTTATTTGTTTTTCTCTTTGATGTTAGCTGAAGACAAAGATGAGAAGTCCTCAAAGAAACACAAGAAGAAGTCCAAGAAAAAGAAGCATAGAGGGGTAAGATAAAGAAAGAGTCATATTGTTAAATCAATCCCCTGTTTACCATAATCCCCTATGTCTTCCAGTGTTAAATATTTATTAAATGGACGAGAATTTTGTCAGCTATTGTAAGTTAGACACTACGTTGTATATTTAGAGCTGTTCTAGTGTTCACATGCTGGCAGATTTTTCTTTAAGTCGATGCATAGTCAAATACTTTTTACTTGTATCAATTTGAAACTGACAAAATTTTCTCCCAAGTTTGAATATTTGACCATTATAATTTTCTACATCATAATTATATTACAAGGTACATCAATCTGGCATCTATATTTTAATGATTATCACCCCTTTGAGGGGTGTCTGTGGCAGAGTTGTTAAGTTAGTTGACTTAAAATCACTTGCCCATCACGGCTGTGGGTTCAAATCCTAACTGGGACATTGAATCCTTTCATGTGAGGAAGCTATCAAGCTAGCTAACAGAAGGTTGGTGGTTCTACTATGGTGACTTGTCATGCTTGAAATACACGAAGGGGCACATGAGGTCTTCCTCCGCCAGTAAAGCTGGATAATGACATTACCAATACTGTGGGACTTTGAAGAAGTATCCAGCTTGTTAAGATGGTTCTCCTTGAGAGCCGGCTTATGCTTGGAGTAATTCACAAAGCGACACCTGAGGTCTTCCTTCACCAGTAAAGCTAAGCTGGAAAGACCCGTATGACCTTAACACTGTAGGTAAGACAACATATTAAAATAAACAAACAAACATCTCCCCTCTAAACTAAGAATTTATGCCTTTATTTGTTTTGGGGTGGAGATGGGGATATAGTTTTGCCCTTTTTTGTTTGTTATGCTGTCTGTCCATTGGTTAAAGAAACAGTGAAAAACTATGGAGTATCAGTGTCTTATGTACTATTTTTATTTTTCACCTATCATTTTTAATCTTTAATAAATTACATATTGATTATTCAGGGATTTTTTTTAAACTTTATAAAATCATTCCTTACCAGTGTCTCCCATCTTCAACATCACATAATTATGACTATGTTCATTACTACTGCAAAATCATTATTATTTGTGGGGAACTAATTTTTCGTGATTTTTGTGGATTAGGTCAATCCACAAATTTAAGATCAAAAGAAATTTCATTTCATCTGCTGTAAGATTATTTTGCCTGTCATGGTGTACATTTTACCTATTGGAAAAAATACACAGTCCATGAATTTAAGAACCCATGAAAATGTTCTTTAAGACAAAACCATGAAATTTCATGCCCATGAAATTAAGAGAATTCACAGTATATACATTGTATTATTTATATTTGAAACTTTAATGTACATGCATTATATGTGACTATTTTTGCATGTTATATATAGAGGATATTGAATGAGTGTAGTTTAATACTAAATTTATTGAACGAGTTGAATAAAATCATATTATGCGAGCCTCGGGCGAGCATAATATTGTTTTATTCAACGAGTTCAATAAATTAAACGAATATAATATTCTATTTATCACATATTAAAGATAGGAACAGTAAACTGTTAAAATGAGTAATTTTTCAATGACGCGCCTATAGTGTAACGCTAACATTAGCGCGCTTTAACGCTATGTTTCTATATAGCGCAAATGACGTCACGTCAAAGTGTTATTACACTAGTGTAATTAGTGTTTTATTAAATAGCTTAATTACACTCCTGCGCCGCGGTTGATGTGATAAACATGCGTATATTTTTATGACTATTGAAAGTATATGACATATATGTATAGTTTGTATTTTGTGTACACATATATTTACATTCTGATTTATGATACATGACTTAATATAATATACACCTTAGTGCAGTAACAGGTTAACTCCTATTAAAGAATATAACTTAAGGAGTTAACCCATTACTGCACTAAGGTGACAGTGGGATAACTATCATAAGTAATATATTTATAAAATAAAATTATAACAGATTTATCATTTATTTATCATTTATTAGCTCGACTGTCACTCAGTTGAGCGATTTAGGGCCATCATTGCCCTCTTGTTTATATAAAAATTAAATTTATGATGTATATGAATTTAAACAAACAAAAAATTTGAAATTATAGAAATTGTTGCAATGTTGGTGAATCTGCTTTTTCTGTTGTGCTCTATGGTTTTCTTTACTCTTGAATGTTGTGGCAATTGTGTTGTAATAATGGTAAAAAAAAGTGCAAAAAGATGATTTTAGATAGATGCATGAAATTTAATAGCCACGCCATGACAAAACCAACATAATGGGTTTGCGACCAGCATGGATCCAGACCAGCCTGCTCATCCGCGCAGTCTGATCAGGATCCATGCTGTTCGCTATCAGTTTCTCTACTTGTAATAGGGTTTGTAAGCGAACAACATGGATCCTGATCAGACTGCGCAGATGCGCAGGCTGGTCTGGATCCATGCTGGTCGCAAACCCACTATGTTGGTTTTGTCATGACGCGGCTCAATTCTCTTATCTTTGTCCTAATATTTTTATGTGGATATGTTTTTTCGAAGCAGTCTTTCTTGGTTTTGATATAGTCTACATGTATGTGTGATTATGGCCGTATAAATTACCATTTTGCAATAAATCCTCGGGCACAAACTAGATAATGTGTGAAGATGTTATGTTATAGACTATATGAATTGTTAGTAAAGTAAAGAATTTTGACAACTAGACTCTTTATCATTGGTCAATTAACGGTAGATAATCGGATAAAGGTTACTTCATTTATTACAAAAAAAATCAGTCCAGTGACTTATACAATAAGTTAACATTTTAGCATTTTAACAGATTAGGTCAAGACTGTGTTTTTTACGAGTTCAAAATCGATTTGATTTTATGTTTTATGTTTATTTTAAGTTTTACTTTTAATATGACATGATTCAATAAAACAGTGGGGGTGTTTACTTAAACATTTTGCATTTCATTGATGGAGAAAGACCCATATTGATAGATTTGTATATATACAACTTATCCTAGTTGCTGACCCTGAATTTTCTGAATGGACTTGTCCAATTTTAATTGTGGAATAGTCCATTATCAATTTTAGGTAGGTCCGCCAAAAATTTATAGATTTTGATCAGACTGCACACAAATGTGCAGGCTGGCCTGGGTATATATCAGTTCTTGTATTTTGACTTGTGATCTATGAGGGGGGGGGGGATAATATGATTAAGTACAGTCTACTGATAGTTTTCTTCTGTAGCTGAAAGGAATGATTTGTGAGGTTAGAGTTAGCCATTTCCTGAGAGAATATATTTAAGTTTTTTTGTATAGAATCCTGGCACATTCAAAAAAGGTCACTGTGTTAGACATGCACTTGTTTGTCAGCACTTACAAAACATACCGATTGAAAATATTTTATGCTTCTCCATGTTAAAGATATATGGGAGACAAGAGAAAATAAACCTAAATCAGCTTTGAAATTCATGTTTCGGTGCCATATGACATAATCTGTGTTGGTGTGCCGTAAAACAAAACAAAAATAAAAGCCAAATTCTCGTTCTTGCATGCCCAACAACACTACAGGTGCAGATCTCTCTATTATAAGACTGAGAGGTCATTTGACCTTTGCACTGTCAATGTCACTTGAAATCCAACCATAACCAGAGAGCTACAAGGATAAAAATTGTTTTTCCTCATTATTGATTTTCCTCATATTTGTTATTTCTTATACTTGTAATTCCTCATAATTGATTTTCTTCATAATTGTTTTTCCTCATTATTCTTACTCCTCATAATTGATTTTCCTCATAATTGTTTTTCCCTGATAATTGATTTCCCGCATAATTGATTTTCTCATAATTGTTAATCCTCATAATCGATATTCTTCATAATTGTTATTCCTCATAATTGTTATTCCTCATCATTGTTATTCCTCATACTTGTTAATCCTCATAATTGATATTCCTGATACTTGTAATTCCTCATAATTGATTTTCCTCATAATTGGTTTTCCTCACAATTGTTATTCCCTCATAATTGATTTCCCTCATAATTGATTTCCACATAATTGTTATTCCTCATAATGGATATTCTTCATAATTGATTTTTCTTCATAATTGGTTTTCCCTCAATTGATTTTCCTCATAATTGATATTCCTCATAATTGATATTCCTCATAATTGATATTCCTTATATGACAACAGTATTAGATTACTCTCTGAAAATATTTTATGCTGTGTTTTTTTCCCTATTGAACTGGCAACTGAACAAACAATTCAGCAAAGTTGATATAGTATAAATTGAATACAATTTGATTAATTACAGATATATTTGGCATGATTATGAATAGACTTAGCACAAAAAAAACAGGTTAACTTTGGGCAAAAAAATATTTGATTGGTTGGGCAAAAGGTTTTTTTTCTGAAGGGAAATTTAAATATTTTTTCACTTTGATGTTGTTTAGTTTCTGTGTCTATATTTTTCCTTGGTTACAGTTTTTATTTGCTTTCAATGCAATCAGTGTTAAAAAGAGAGCTAGGTTTTAATTGTAATGCACCAATTATGGAAATTTGGTTATCAAGATTTTTATAAAAAAAAAAGAAAGAAATATTAACTTGTTCTAGTGAAGTGATACAAATATTTTTCGATATATGTGCACAATGTTAGTTTATAAAGTTGTTTTGGTTTTTTTTCAAAATTGAATCTTTGACCAGATTTCATAAAAATGGGAGTAATGTATTAACTTTTAAATATGGTGATGATTTGACCTAGTTTTACTTATTGGCCATTTTTGAAACTTGATAATTTTATGTTGTTTCAGCAAGATAATAGTGTTGACAAAGTTTTACTATATATATATCTAGTGGGTATCCTTAGTTAAGTAACCAAAGGATTTTGATAACTTTTACCTTGTGACATAATTTTTGGCTTGAAAATTTTGGTCATCAAATCCAAAAAATAATATTGTTACAATTTCGGTCCTGAAAAAGAAAGGTCATTACTTATCTGTTATAGTTTGGTTTAAACATATTTATTTGTGCTCGATTGCGAAATAAGTTATTGCAACTCATATTAATCACTTTCGAGTGCTCTTCCTAGAACCAACCAGTACTGGTATCATGTGGAAAAACATGGTCGTGACCAGATTAGGGCTTAAACCCATGATTCCTGGGGTGAGAGGCAGACACCTTAACCACTAGTTCACCGCTCCCCTATCTGTTATTGATGGTTATTGATCAACTGGGAAACTGAATTAAGGTTGTATATCTGTTGGAAACGTAAAGATATTTTATCATATTCTAAAATACCAGCATTATTCTAAGATACTGTCATACACATTATTTGTTTATGTCATCTTAGGATTTCTGACAAATGTTATCATTAAATCATTTTGTATTTTTATGCCCCCGCCATGTAATGGCCGGGGCATATAGTGTTACCCTGTTCCGTCATTCCGTCCTTCCGTCCTTCCATCCTTCCGTCCTTCCGTCCTTCCATCCTTCCGTCCTTCCGTCATTCTGTCATTCCGTCATCATCAGTTTCCGTTCATTATCTTAAGAACGGTTGCACACATTCAACTCAAATTTGACATATGGATATGTCATGAGAAAATACAGGTCAAGTTCGAATTTGGTCACGGTTCGATGATTTTTGGCAGAGTTATGCCCCTTTTACTTTGAAAATAATATGAAATTTCAGTTTCCGTTCATTATCTCCCCAACGGTACAGACACATTCTACTCAAACTTGACATATGGATATTTCATGAGAAAATACAGGTCAAGTTCGAATTTGGTCATGGTTCGATGATTTTTGGCAGAGTTATGCCCCTTTTACTTTGAAAATAATATGAAATTTTCAGTTTCCGTTCATTATCTCCCCCAACGGTACAACACATTCAAACTCAAACTTGACATATGGATATGTCATGAGAAAATACAGGTCAAGTTCGAATTTGGTGCATGGTTCGATGATTTTTGGCAGAGTTATGCCCCTTTCACTTTGAAATTAATATGAAATTTTCAGTTTCCCTTCATTATCTCCCCAAAGGTACAAAACATTCAACTCAAACTTGACATATGGATATGTCATGAGAAATACAGGTCAAGTTTCGAATTTGGTCATGGTTCGATGATTTTTGGCAGAGTTATGCCCCCTTTTACTTTGAAAACAATTATGAAATTTTTCAGTTTCCGTTCATTATCTCCCCAAGAGCGTACAACACATTCAACTCAAACTTGACATATGGATGCGTCAAAGGAATGCGCAGGTCAAGTTCAAATTTGGTCATGGTTCAATGATTTTTGCAGAGGGGTTATGCCCCTTTCACTTTGAAAATAATATGAAATTTTACAGTTTCTGTTTCATTATCTACCCAACAGTGTTACATATTCAACTTAAAATCTTGACAATTAGATATGTCAAAGGAATGGGGCAGGTCAAGTTGGAATTTTGGTCATGGTTTGAGGATTTTTTGGCAGAGTTATGTCCCCTAATTAATTTTGAAAAATAATATAGGTACATCTTAGGAATAAGCAGTTTAAGTTTAATTTGGTCGTGGTTCAATGATTTTAGACAAACTTATCTTTCCTGAATGTTGGAAAAATTTTGAACTTTCAGTTTTCAGCACTCATACTTTTAGCCATTATTTTGGCTACCAAATATGCATATGCTATTTTTAAAAGGTTAAGACTGCCCATATATTTCCCAGTGCCTTGAACATTGTATGAAAATGGTTTGTGTTAACCTTGAAAAGTTTTTTAAGGGCTTTGAACTTAAAATGAAAAAAATACTTTAATGCACCATCTGAAATTTTGGCTGCATGCGGGGGCATCCGTGGCATTGATGACACAATTTCTAGTTTAAAAAATGTATTTTCAGAGCAAATTTTAGCTCTATTTTTCTCTGGGATAATAATACATATTCTCTTTTTGACAATGTTATAATGTAAAAGTGCATGCTAAATAGTTGAAATTGTTGGCAAACCAACCCCAGTTTATGATCATAGAAAGGTATGATGGATTCATTTTGTTTTTAAAGTTGCCAGTGTCCCCCTTGTGCTTGAGGGGTTGCCATTTAAGGGTTGAGGCATCAGAATTTCCACTTTTTATCCCTGGTGTGATTTGCAAGAAAACGACCAAATAAGTTCAAATCACTGAAGTCTGTGCATCTCTTAGCTCAAACAGGTGAGGTGATTTTGACCCCTGGTGCTGCTTCAAGCTTGTAACACTGGAGGTAAGCCAAAATCATCTTACCAGTTTTGCGCCATTTTGACCTAAAGTGTGTTGCTGCGCCCTAAAACCAAACAAAACAACAACAAAAACAAAATAGTTTGCCGGTGTAATTTTAAAAGACAAATCATTGTATTCTTAAATCTTTACTTTATGCTATCCCTGTGTTAAATGTTTATCATTATTCTGCTATATTCATGATGGACTACCACAAACTTGCTGAAGGAGAGTATTTGTAATATAAAGTATTTTTTCACTATATTTTCAGGGTGGTTATTCTTCGGGGAGTGACATGAGCGAGGGAGAATTAGAGAAACAAAGACGATTATTACTACAGCAGTTGGAGGCCCATTCTTGAATAAAATGATATTCGTTGGCAACACCATACACGCATACATTACTGTTTAATACGACAATGCTTGAAATGAGTTTTAACAATGATTTAACTATCGATTAACTTACTAAGAAGTGCATGTTGAAAATTTATAATACAGATAATATACATACTGTACGGATCAGAATTTGGTAATAAATCTCTCTAAATGCTCAGAATAATGTATGAACATTGGATATTGGATAAAAACATTACCATGGATACGAGTTTTCAAGCTTTTGCCAGAAGTTCAGATTTCTTTTATATTCCTGAAAACACTTCTTTTTCTTAATAAAAACCAATGAAAATAATGTAACAAGATATGAGCCGCGTTATGACAAAACCAACATAGTGCGTTTGCGACCAGCATGGATCCAGACCAGCCTGCACATCCGCGCAGTCTGATCAGGATCCATGCTGTTCGCTATTAGTTTCTCTACTTGTAATAGTGTTGGTAAGCGAATAGCATGGATCCTGATCAGACTGTGCAGATGGGCAGGCTGGTCTGGATCTATGCTGGTCGCAAACCCACTATGTTGGTTTTGTCATGACGCTGCTCATATGATGAACCCAAATCATGTTTAGAGTCTCCATCTGGCCTGAGGATAGTGAGAAATGAAAAATGGTATCAACTATATATAATAAATAAATTACCAACCCCGAGGTTAGCCAAAATCAACTTTCCTATTTAGGAGCCATTATGACTGAAGTTGTGTTGGTGCATCGTAACACCAAACCAAAGAAAAACATGGGTTATATACATGTATGTGTTATTAAATTGCTGAGAGTTATATGAGGTCAGAAAACATAATTTTAAGATAATCCTGAAAGTCAATCTGTCTTAACAGAATTATTTTCAAACTACTGACTTGTTCTTGTTATATATAAACTGAAAAATAGTTTTATGGACAATTATTTGTGAATGGTAAATTTGTGTTCATGGTGAATAAATTGTTGTGGATGTCACAGTTGCTTTGATGTATAAGTTGTAATTTGTCCAAGGCTGGAAACAATGAATAAATTTGGGAACAAAATAAAACAGTGTTTGTATTTTTATCTTCCCTGGGGTGTGACGTAAGACACCATTCATGGGTGTTACATCAGGAGACCCTGTCTTGTTATGTCAAAAAATCTAAGTGGAGTACCTTGAATGTTAGTTAAAAGGTTTGTATTACTATTATGATGTTACAAGATTAAAGTATATAGTCAATATTAAAGCAATTAAAGACGTTTTCGGGAGTTTTCATAGAGGCAAAATTAAAACTGTTCAATAGAATTTCTTTAAACTTGGCATGTTGTTAGAATATGATAACAGAAAAATTTTAAGCGAAAAAAAACAAATTGGGGTCACCGTTCTTATTTTTGAGTTATCTGCCCTTGAATTGGACATTTTTGTTAAATTCAAGGGCAGATAATTTACAATGAATTGAAACAATACAATTTTTTCTTTCTTATTTTCATGAAGCTTACCTTCGTTTTTATTGATATGCAAAATTTCAAGAACAAATTTAGAGTGGGTAGTTTTTATTCCCACTTTTTCTTTTAACCTGTGCATGTTTTCTTAAAAAATGGCCTATTTTTTAAGAATTTAAAGTACCTTTATTTTCATTGAAAAAAATTAACAGAAACGATGTAAGGAATTGCATGTTTTTATGTTTTGTACTCGACAATAAAAAGAAAAACATAATCCAGAAGTAAAAACAAGAATTCATTTAAGTATGTATCAGTTATCTGCCCTTGAAATGACCTCAAATAAGTAAAAAAAGTCTGATTCAGGTGCAGATAACTCAAAAAAACGAAAACGGTGACCCCAATTTTTTTCCGCTTAAAATGTTATCATATTCTAACAACATGCCAAGTTTAAAAAAATTCTATTGAACAGTTTTAGTTTTGCCTATATGTCTATATGAAAACTCCCGAAAACGTCCTTAACATGTTAAAATGTTCTGATGTTATAAAGTTACAATATAATGTTAGATTGCTTCATGTTATAAAGTAACAGTGTCAAAATGACATGTTAAAAATTGACATTCACAAAACGTTTCTGATGAATTTTTTATCTATCAATTCAGCCCTCTTGTTATAATGCAAATATTTTCAAAAATTGAGATATTTTATATACATTCTATATCGTAACAGTTATCAAGACAGTACTCTGCTAATTTAGGTTAAAGCTGTCTTCAAAATGAACACTTTGTAATAGTGTACAGCAGCCTTCAAACAGTCACTTTGTAACAGTGTTACAGCTGCCTTCAAACCAGTCACTTTGTTATAGTGTTACAACTGCCTTCAAACCAGTCACTTTGTTATAGTGTTACAGCTGCCTTCAAACCAGTCACTTTGTAATAGTATTACAGCTGCCTTCAAACCAGTCCTTTTGTTATAGTGTTACAGCTGCCTTCAAACCAGTCACTTTGTTATAGTGTTACAGCAGCCTTCAAACAGTCACTTTGTAATAGTATAATAGCTCCTTTCAAACCAGTCACTTTGTAATAGTGTTACAGCTACCTTCAAACAGTCACTTTGTAATAGTATAATAGCTGCCTTCAAACAGTCACTTTGTAATATATTTAGTGTTAAGTTGCATTCAAACCAGTTATTTTGTTATAGTCTAACAGCTGCCTTCAAACCAGTCACTTTGTACTAGTGTTACAGCTGCCTTCAAACCAGTCACTTTGTAATAGTGTAACAGCTACCTTCAAAACAGTCTCTGTAATTTGCTGGCCATTCGAAGCTGTGGTTTCATTTAGTGTGGTGTGCTGCCTAAATATCATTATGAACATTTAGTAGTGTTCAACAATTTTATTTCGGAAATGACAGTGTGTAAATATAACGGTACGCCGTTAAAAATGGAGGTAATTTATTCATTAACTTTAAATTTAAAATACATGATATTCAGGGACAGTGCATTATATTGTATAAATCAGCAGTAAAATGTTTATTTCTCTCATTTTGCAGTGTTTCAGAAATATATTTCTTGTTAATGATACAAGAATGTAAGGAAAGTCATAAAATGTAACAGTGTTCGGCTATTCGATTTTTTCGGACATGAAACATGTTATTTAAACTTGTGCAGTTTCCATTAGAAACACAAAGTGCATATATTCTCATTTTAATTACTCATCCGTCTTTCATTTGCAATTATGCTTTCCGCCTTGCATATGATTCTAACTGTCCTGATAATCTTTACCAAACAAAGAATTCACATATTTACAACAGCAGGCTTTTATTCATGGGAAAACGCTTCATGGCAAATTTGGGATTTGTGTCATGAAATTATCTAATTGTGGGGGATATTGTGAAATTTACTAATATGGAAAAATGAACCAGGAGATTGCTAACGCAACACCAAATTTATCATGGCCATTGTCTGATTGAAATTTTAACACATTAGAAATACAGGCTATACTCTGGTTTTAAAAAAAAACAAGAATAAAGATCAACAAGTAGCAATGCTACGCTCGCTAGATGGCGCTGCGCAACGAAGTGCGCAGACCAATGAAAATGTCTGACCTCAATAAATCGGGAAACCCATGACGTTTTTGCCTGTAAATTATTCTTAGACAACAGTTCGTTGGTCAGTAAAAATAGTTGCATTTATTAATAGAAACATTAATTAATGTGTAACCGTATTTTTATATCGTTGAACCCGCACCTTTCTAAATGAAATCAAATTGGAAAGAAAAGATTTGCATATATTTTTCACTTTCAAGTCCATTACACTCAAGTAAATGTGCGTTTCTTATGAAATAATTATCAATCTTTCGAATATACCCTTTAATTTCATCATTGGACCTGGACAAAGTATTTATTTTTGAAGATTTGTGACCTGCGTGCAATAGTGTACCTTATCTTGGACACTCATTGAAAACAGCGGTAAATTTGAGAGCAATCCGAAAGTAGTACTGTCAACTTCCTGTTTGTGAAAAAACAAACAGATTATACATATTTCACATATTTTCTGCGATTGAAGAAGTATTTCCCTTGGTGTAAGTTGTAATAATGTTGCAATAACTCCTGTTTTATAAGAACTGTTCACAGTTTATTATGACAATGCTCAGATAAAGAAATACGGCCAGTTTTCAGTGATTGGGTCAGTGGGTGGGGAAACGAATTGATATTGCTATTACTGGCACTGAATCAGTGATTACTATACACTAGGCCATTAAAATTAGTGTTCTAAAATTCTGTTTTATTTACTTGATATGCATGATCATTGATGTAACAGTAATGACATTAGTTATGTTTCAACCTTTGAAATGCTGACAATTTCTTTGTTTATGACATTGCCATTGGCATTGCAATGTGAGAGTGATGCAATGAACGTGTATCCCCGATTGTGTAACTTGTCATTAAAATAATTACCACTAATACATGGAATATGATGGAGGAAGTATTCACTAAAAATTACAGTATTAATCATTTAATGTTTACTCATGTAAGGCACCGTATTTGTCGTTTTTAACATTTTGACACAAGTCCAAACCGAAGTTCCAAGAGCATTAACTTATGGCATGTGCTGCTTTTTTCCGTGTATTTGGATAAATTGCATGTTCAGAAGTTCAAGTTTTTAATACTGAAGTGTGAAAAGACTGTTTCTTTGGAAATATTTCAAATAGTGATGTAAAAACTGACTGGGGTTAGAATTTTCACTTTTTTAGGAAAATGACAGTTTTAGGTATATGAATATGTGATAGACTAAAAAAATCACCAAAAAAAGAGTGTTAAATATTTCTTGTTAAAATAAAGTTTTTTGACATTATCAAGCAGTGTTCTTTTCATGTAACACCTTCATAACTTGGAAATGTAGACCAAAAAATATCATGTAGCATTGCTACAACAAGGCAAAGGCAACGTTCACAGGACGCGGCCCCCGACACACTAAAAAAAACCTAGAGCAGACATAAGGATGAAAGGAGTGGGACATGTAATGTGAAATAATATCAACTAAAAGGGGCCCATAAAGGAATTAAAGGGATAAGGGCTATAAGGTTGAAAAGGTGGGGGGGGTAAAAAATGGGTGAGGGGGGGTGGGAATTTGAACTAGATCATTTTCTATGTAGTCCAATATATCATCTGTTACCGGCTTGTTATACACTATTATAGTTTATGACGGTTACGCCTTTCATCTAAAGGAAGTATACTGCTCATAAACACAAAGCAATATATATTAAATCTAGATTAACTAATTATTTTGAGTAAACTGTGACTTTTGTGAGCTGTTTTTTTATTATTTGTTATTTTTAGATTATTGACATGCTATATTCTTAACAACTTATCATTCGACCTTTTGTTGTCTAGCTGTTAAGTTTTTAAAAAAATCATTTAATTTCATGCTCAATCATTATTTAAAAAACAATCTCAAACTGTGTAATTATTAATTTAAAATAATTATTAATTTAACAGAGCAACAGATAAGGTGCGTATTTGCGTATTTACGCAATTAATTTTATAAAATACGCAATTGATTTTTTAAGAATGCGTATCAAAACCCATTAAAAAAATAAAATACGCAATTGTCTTAAAAACCCGTGCATATTGTCATTTTCATCACCGCAAAATTAATCTGTTTTGGACAAATCATATCAATATGCATGATATCGGAATATTTCCGAATCAATGCCAACTAATCAACGGTCTCCGGTCTTCGACGGTCCCCGGTCTCCAAAGACCGACTAAGCATGAGACCGTCGATTTGTCTACTCAGGTTGACGGTCTTTACAGACCAGCAGAGACCGTTGATTTTGCGGAGACCATCAATAAGTAGGTCCCAGCTGTAACAATAGATGCTTTGAAAAGCAATATGGCGTCGTACAAAAGGGAAAGTGATTTGAAACAAAACTGTCACAAATAATCAAAAATCAGTCAGAAAACGAACTTGTTAAAAATATTATGGAATATAACATGAGCATTTTATATAAAAAATAAAACAATTGTGAAAAGTTCTAGTAAATTGTTAATCCTATTTTCTTTTTAAAACAGTTAAGATAGGCCTATCTAAATTTAATTTAAACCATAAAATTCATATCTTCATATATGAATACCCAATTGATCTTGAAATCATAGGGTATCGAGATTTTGAATACCCAATTAAATAGAGCCAATACCCAATTCCAAAGGAAATGATGGAGTAATACCCAATTCACTTTTAAAGCTTATCTGTTGCTCTGATTTAAAATAAAATACAAACATCTGTCCATTATTGCTTATCTGCCATACTGGTTTAGTAAAGTTCAAAAATGATTTTGTTTCAAACTTGACTGTCAATTAGCCAATCAGATTTAGCGCTCTGTGATAAAGGTTGACTGTCCTTACATTTTATATTTCTTTCCTACAGGTAGAAGTATAACCTGTCACTACATAAAATCATGGAAAAAAACAGCCAACAGATCCCAGGTTTTGGGTTTGATCCAGGGTATGAACCTACCCCATTACCACCGCAGCCAGCTCCTAGCAGCAACTCAGTATTTGGTGTAATTTCCAAGGTGAATAAAGGAATCTTAAAAAATCCCGGAAGTCAAACAGTAGAACCAGATGCTGGAAAAGGCATTCCGTCTAATGTTGAACAAGCTAGAGCTATTGCTAAGAAACTTTCAAATATATCTCCACAAGTGGCCAAGCAAAGAATCTTTCAAAATGCCAAAAATACCATTGAAAACATACAAAAAGGAATATGGAATCTTCCTGCAAACCAAGATAATAGACAGGGAATTTCAAACCCAGGATTTAAAGTACCTGCTGCAGTTCCCACTCCAAAGTTTACCGTCCCCTCAAATGTGGGTCAAGGTCATGGCATAGTTTCAAATCAGGGTCAAGGTCAACAGTTTAGTATATCGAATCAGCAGATGGGTAGTAATATGTATGAGGTAGATAAAAAGATGGACATTTTTATGGAGCATGATAGATCAAAACAGGCTGGTAGTTTTACACGAAAGGAAGCTCTTGATGAAATTGATCGTTACAGAGGTCCGGCAAGTAGTTCTGTTAGAGATCAAGGTTATGACGATATGAATAAAAAGAGTGAACCATTTAAAAGTGACTTTGATAGGTACTACTACGGCAGTGAGACACAGAGAAGTGAAATAAGCGGGAAGTTACACAGAGCTGATAAAGGGGGTGATTTTGCTCCAAACCAATCTCAACTGCAAAGTCAAAATTTAAGTGCACAAATGAGCTACAAAAGCTCAAGTGATTCAAGACCACATGATGATTATCAAACAGGTGTTGACAGATCACATAGACCTGTAAATGATGATAATTTTCGTGGATTCAATAACTACCAAGCCGATGATGGTAATGACTATGAGAGGTATCATGGTGTGACCTACCAACAGACTGCCGGTGAGAAATATTTTCAAAGAGAACCGTTTAGGGCAGACGAAGAAAAAGGTTTTGGAGCAGAGAGAGGAAATGCCCCAAGAAATGAGTATGACCCCGAGAGATGGCACTACAGTGGTTGTGATCCTAATGATGATAAACCTCCCGATTCCAGTAGAATGTCAAGATCGTATGACGATAAGTGGGACAACAAGAAGTCTCAAAATGAAAATGTTCCGTATGTTGATGAGTACGATGCTTATAATAAGGACAGTAAGAACAGGACGGCGAGACCAGATGAGAGGGATTATAGTGGGAGACGGCAGGAATCACTAGAGAGATACGGAAGTGGAAGCGTAGAAGCACACGATGGGTATTCACAGTCTCTGAAGGTTTTCGATTACGGTCATACTACTCGATCTAGTGATAGAGACATTGACACGTATCAAACAAGCAGGCATGGAGATGAGAATGAAAGAAGAACTGACGACAGATTTGAAAAATTTAGCAGAGACGCTAGAGAAAGAGAAACCGACAGAAGAAGAGATGTTGGATACAGAGAGAGAGAAAGTGATAGAACTGGTTACTATGGAGACAGGGAGCAGCCAAATTACAAGGAAGGGGAAAGAGAGAAGTTCTATGACGATTACTATCACCGTGAAAGAGATGAGAGATTTGACTCTAGGAGCGAAGAATATGATCACTATGGTGATGATATGGCAAATATGGAGGAGTTTCCAGAGATGGTAGAACATGGTGACAACAAGTCACAAGATGGCGGGATGCTGTACGAGGACTTCTTGTTTGGAGCCGAGGATGACGTTGAAGATATCGCTGATTACAGACACAGTGGAGACGGTACGGGATATCAAAGTAGAGAAGTTGATAGTGAGAACAGTAGAAAAAGAGATGATAAGTCAAGATGCAGTGAAAAAAAGAACTATGAAAGTAGGTCAAGGGATAAACGTTATGATTCATACAGAAGTAGGGGATCTGATAATAAAGGAAAAGAAGCTGTGCGTGGAAATCGTGATATACAGAGCAGGGAAAGATCGAAGCAAGGAAATCGGGATGTACAGAGGAGAGATAGATATGATGATATAAATGATGCACCTGGAATAAGGAAAGCTGAAAGAAATTTACCTATCACAGATGACCAGAAAGCACAAGGTATAGATCTCATGTTTTAAGATGATATTGTAAAACTTAGTTAAATTAAGAACTTACTTAAGTTAAGAAATTACTAACATTAAGAACTTAGTTAAGAATTTAAGGAAGTAAAGAGGTTTGTAAAGTTACGAACTTAAGGAAGTTAAGAACTTAGTTTATTAAGCCAAATGAAGAATATTATCTTAAAATATTTATTTATTTATTTTTTACATAATTTTCTGATTTAATTTTTCTTTCTTACAAAAATATATTCTGTCTCTTGCAGATTGCAATCATATATATAGACTTTTAATTTTATTTGAATAACTTTTGAAATAAACTGAAGATAACTTTACAATATTGGTTTATGATATTTATATTACATATATTCATCTATGATAATAGGTGTTGTGGCAAATGTACCACCTGCAAACAGTGAGCCAATGGAAACACTACCTGTAAGTGGAGTACTTGTGCAAGGACTGCCTCCAAGTGTTCTAGTCAATCAAGCTCCAAGTGGTATTCCTGCACCTGCTGTAGCAGTAATCCCTCCCCCAGGGATCATATGTAATGTAAGTACCATAATTCTTCTAAAAATATTTGAGCCTCGCCATGACAAAACCAACATAATGTGTTTGCGACCAGCATGGATCCAGACCAGCCTGCGCATCTGTGCAGTCTGATCAAGATCCATGCTGTTCGCTTACAATTCCTATTACAAGTAGAGAAACTGATAGCGAACAGCATGGATCCTGATCAGACTACGCGGATGCGCGATCCTGATCAGACTGCACGTTTGCGCAGGCTGGTCTGGATCCATGCTTTTCGCAAGCGCACTATGTTTTATCATGGCGCGGCTCATTTAATGAACCGAGAATTTTTCTTGTGAAAGCTTTTGAGCTTGCTGATTCAGCTCCGGTTCCAGATTGTGCCTCTTAGAAAAACTGAAGATTTTCCTGTACTAATAATACTAGAGAGTCGCCATGTAACCTTTATAGTGTTCGTAGGACTTAAAACAAAACTAAAACAGAAATTACAAATGTGTTTTCACTGTAAGACCTGTACAAATCTAACTGGTATCTGAAAACTTATTAAGTACATAACATATGAAAACTTATTTATAAGTACATTAGTGGCTATGTGTTAGTTCAGTTATAAAAATACATTTCAAGACAGAGGTATCTGTGATGTCACATTGATAAAATCTGTAACTGCAGTAGAATTTACTTAATTTACTTAAATTCATGTGCTTTGTGACTTTTGCAACACTTGCTTATCCTCATTTATTAGATTCAGTGTTACATCTTTATATTTACCTACATTAAATAAATTTCCATAGTAAGCGTATTAAAAAGAAAAACTGTTAAGAAGTTATAATTGTGGAGTGATAAGTGGTTTTTCTCACTTAGTTGGGAAAGAGATATTAGCCTAATCTTGGAAAAATCATCACTAAAATTACTAGGTTAGTTTATACAATTTTTTTTTTATGTTTGATTGTGTTGGAAGCTATATGCTAATTGAAACAGTCTCGAATCTGTTCCTGGAACCAACCAGTGCTAAGCTATGAATGTGAAGTTTCTTGCTCAAGGAAACAATGGCTTGCCCCTGACAGGGTTTCAACCCACGCCATTACATGATTTTTTGGGAAAACTGCATGTATTTTAATGAAAATTTCGATAAGGAAGAGGCGTCAGTAATTTGAAAAATAACTTGATATATTTGTGTTTGTTTTTTTTCCAGGATTGTAATGTAACATGCTTGAGTGAGGAGATATACAAAGCTCATCTTACTAGTGATGCCCATATACTGGTAAGTATGATCGAAGCAAAGTTAGAATGAGCCGCGCCATGACAAAACCAACATAATGGGTTTGCGACCAGCATGGATCCAGACCAGCCAGCGCATCCGCGCAGTCTGATCAGGATCCATGCTGTTCGTTTACAAACCCTATCACAAGTAGAGAAAATAATAGCGAACAGCATGGATCCTGATCAGACTGTCCATGCTGGTTGCAAACCCATTATGTTGGTTTTATCATGGCATGGCTCAAATGTATTTTAAGTTATGGTATTATTATAGAACTGATCACTGAGAAAATTTGAAATATGCTAAGTAGCTCAGATGATAATTCTGTTGAATGGTATTTTGGAGGTTTTGTGTTTGAAGTTCAGTCTGGTGGTACATTCTTCTCACTGACTCAGTAACATTTAACTTTCTTAACTGTTTTTAACCTGGCTATGTTTGATATGAAGAAAAAAAAATTTGGATTCTTCACAAGAGAAAGTTATCTAGGACTGGTAGCTTAAGGTAATGTCCATGGTTATGATAAGGTGCCTCTTCTTGCCTGAAATAATGTACAGAGGGGCACCTGAGGTCTTCCTCCACCAGTAAACCTGGAAAGTCGCCCACCATGTGACCTATACTGTGTTTGTGTGACATTAAACCCAACCAAAAAGAAATAAATACAGGATATTTGTTTAGTTCAGTGTAAGATTGAAATATATTTCACCGAGTGAGCACCAAAAGGTATTTTTCACAAGTGGCACAGCCACAAGTGAAATATGAAAATATTTTAATTTTGTTACCACTATATATGTTGTGTTTTTATTTCAGACTCTCCAAAGGAAGGCTCAGGAGTGTAAGTTGTTTACTATTTGTGTGTCTTGTTATTGTGCATACTAGTATTGATTTAATTTTGTTACATTCTGAATTTCTGATATTTGAACAATTACTTGCTCAACAAAGATAATTCATATTAAGTCTTCAACCTGTTTATTTATGTTGACACCTTGTATTGTTTACAGTTTGTCACCCCCCAGATATTAGCCAAAATCATCTTTCCTGTTTCGGTGCCATATGATCTAAATTGGTTGGTGCAACATAAAATCTGGTGTGAACTGAGGTTAATCAAACTAGCTCAATCAAGTTTACCCAGGTTGTTACTCAACAAAAAAAAAACAACAACTGAAAAATGGCTTGTTTAGGATATTCCGCATGTTACAGCATGAAAAAGCTTACTTATTTTTGATCTAATAAGTGTCAGATGACCTTAACATAGCAGAAATAAAAAAAATTGAGCCGCGTCAAGACAAAACCAACATAATGGGTTTGCAACCAGCATGGATCCAGACCAGCCTGCGCAGTCTGATCAGGATCCATGCTGTTCGCTTACCAACCCTATAACAATTAGAGAAACTGATAGCGAACAGCATGGCTCCTGATCAGACTGCACGGATGCGCAGGCTGGTCTGGATCCATGCTGGTCACAAACCCATTATGTTGGTTTTGTCGTGACGCGGCTTAATTGAATTCTTGTTTTTTCTCTCAGTGTTTCAGATGGAATCTCGACCAAGCAGGTTTGATGTTGACAGTTCTGGTAAACCGTTGAAAGCCTCGGTTCTGCCTCCAACCACAATGATTACAGGTATGGTTACCATAGCAACCTTTTATTTGATATAATAAACTTTTCCTTTGTCAATATCCCCTGTGCATCCCTGTCATCAACAAATTATGATATATAAATTACTTTATATTTACTTTATTCTATGTGTGGCCCCTATTAACTTTAAAAAAAAATGGATAAATAAACTGAGTGTAGATTATTGAAGATTAATGTTCCTTTTGATGTAGGTCTTGACCAATAACTTGTGTGCAAAATTTCTGTTTTTCCAGAATAATTATTGTTGAAAAATGACACTTTTCACTCAAATCAAGCTAAGAATAGCACTAAGATATGGTTTTCAATTTATTTCCTGGTGTATTTCTTAATTATCATAAATAATTATTCTGAAAAAAAACAGAGTGAGCAAATGATGTGAAATTTTGCACAAAAGTTATTGGTCTAGACCTACATCATATGTGTATTTATCACGAAAAAAAATTCCAGTCCCGTCAAAAAACCCTCAGTGGAGTCCGTTTAAGAATGCTAGCACTTAAAGATTCAGAATAATTTCAAAGAATGTGATTTTATATGTTTCATGTTCAGGTATAGCTTCCAACACGTTACCCAAGCCGTCGGTCGGCATGCCGGGGGCGAGAAACCTGCTAGCTGGAAATTCAGACATCGAAATGGACGCGCGACAAGACGCAGTGTCCAGATATAGGTCAAAGTCCGACTCTGATGTCCAAGGTGTGTATTGTTTGTTTATTTCACCCTTTGTTGACACTGGTCAGGTCATAATTAAACACTACTAAAGGTAGTCACTTAAAACTTAACGCATGTCTTTTGGATCATAATTGAAGGTCACTCTTCAAGGTCCATAACTTTGGCATGAATTTTGATTGATATTGCTTTCTACTGTATAATGTAATTCTTATATTATGGAATAAGGTATTATGTTATATATATTGTTTTATGGTATAAGTATAATTGTTAACTTTCTATTTTTAGTAATACCACCAAAGCCACTAGGTCCGTTAGAGACAAGGTCGGTGCAGTGCACGTGGCTGATACTTCACTGGAGGACACGGCACGAGGATGAGGAGGCGTTGATAGATAAATATGTCGTAGAATATAGAAATGCACGAGAAATACGCTGGGTTAGAGTCGGCACAACCACAAAACATGAATTTGAAGTGAATGGGTAGGTGATATAAATACATTTAGCATTAGTGCTATTATCTACAATTTCCAAATATTTGCTATAATTTTTTAATGAGATTTATAGAGATTTACATAAAAGGGATCACCTCAGATTTATTTATAAAAGCTTCCATGATAAAGTATTCTGAGTTATTCTATACGTTTGGTAGTCTAATTTTTGTATTTAGTCATTGGAATTCCTTTAATTTTTGATAAACTGTTTTGTAGATCCATAAAAATAATTAAGTCTGTTAAAGGGACTCCACTGAGGTGTTTTACATGACTGGACTGGAAATAATTTTTCATGATTTGTGTACCATTTGATAAAGGTCTGGACCAATAACGTGTGTGCAAATTTTCAGATCATTCCTTCACTCAGCTTTACTTGAACCATCATCTTTATTGCGCAAAATGACATTTAAAGAAATTAATTCAAAGCTTTTCACTCAAATCGGACTAAGAATGACACAAAAAATATTCAATTTAATTCTGTGTTTATTTCTTTATTAACTTTTTCAGATTTTTTTTCTATTTTAAGCGCTTCACTTATGTAAGAGATGTATATGTAAGAATTACAAATTTTATGTTTTTATGCTTTTTGACTTCAGTGGGACTCCTTTAAGAGTTAGTACTTTCTATATATCTATCTGAAATATAAAACAGAGCTCGGCAACACCATGTAATGGATGTGTCTAAGTAAGGTATATGTCTATAAAGAGAGGCATAAAATAAAAGTAACTTTTGTAGCAAACAGATCTGGAGGTATTAATGAAAACTGAAGATCTATAATATATTGTTTTTCTTTCGAAAGTTTACAAGAGAAGACAGACTACCTGTTCCGAGTTTACACGACCAATAAAGATGAACGGAGTGAATATCTAGAGTCTGTTCTTGTCACAACGAA
This sequence comes from Ruditapes philippinarum, assembly GCF_026571515.1. Classification (NCBI taxonomy): domain Eukaryota; kingdom Metazoa; phylum Mollusca; class Bivalvia; order Venerida; family Veneridae; genus Ruditapes; species Ruditapes philippinarum. The sequence continues at coordinate 317,713 of NW_026858064.1, forward strand.
GATAAGACGAGGTAAAATATATAACATACAAATTAACATATAGTTTAAACATACATGCTTTCATTGCTTTGCTGTTAGTTTGATTATGAAACCAGATCAGGTGTTGGTGTTCGAGGCCGAGTGGTTATGGTCGTTGACTTAAAACCTCTTGCCCCTCACTGCTGTGGGTTTGAAATCCATCGGATAGTGACTTTCAAAGTTTGGATTCTTTTATGTGAGGAAACTATCCAGCTAGCTTACTGAATGTCGGTGGTTCTACTTGGGTGCCCGTTTGTTCCTGAAATAATGCACAGAGGAGCACCTGAGGTCTTCCTTCACCAGTAGAGCTGGAAAATTGCCATATAATCTGTACTGTGTTGGTGCGACGTAAAATCCAGCCAAAAAAAAAGACCTGCAACTTGTTTAGTACTTTGTCATAAATAAATCATGTAAATCACTTGAGACTTAAGTATGGAATTGAACAAATGATCGCTGGGTTTAGAGGTAGATCCCGTAACTACTCAGGCTACCACTTTCTTTAAGGAAAACGTTTATTTGGCTAACATTTTCATGGGTTTTATCTATGTGCAGTTGGTAATGTTGCAGAATATTGTTATAAAGAGGGGTTTTATTAGCTAATTTTTCTCAATTTTGAATGTGTTACCCTTAATTGTTAAGAGGGTATTCATAAATTGAGTGATAATGACAAATTAAATACAATTTGATGCTTGCTGCTGAAATAATCCAATAAAAAATATAATAGTTCTTCCATTATTGCAGAAGGGTTCTTCCATTATTGCAAAATTATTTTATTAATTGTGGGGAACTAATATTTGTGGTTTTCGTGGAAAGGTCAGTCCATGAATTTAAGATCAACAAAATTTCATTTCATCTGCTTTAAGATTATTTTGCACCACATTATTTTAAAAAACAGTCCACGAAATTAAAGAACCCACGAAAATGTTCTTTGTGACAAAACCACAAAATTTCATATGTATGAAGTAAGATAAATTCACAGTACATTGTTCACTCATTTTTGTGACTATGTCATGATATATATTAATTATAATAAGATGAAATAGGTTTTCCATGACATTTTATGACATCATTATGTGACATCATTTTATGACATCATTTTGTGACATCATTTTGTGACATCATTTTGTGACATCATTTTATGACATCATTTTTACAACATCATTTTGTGACATCATTTTTATGACATCATTTTTATGACACCATTTTATGACATCATTCTATAGATTCATCAGAAAGGGATCATAGAATAGCGAGAAGAGATACAGGCAGAGACAGTGGAAGACGATTAAGTCGGGATCGGGTCCGTCGGTCCAGCAAAGAAAGAGATAGAAAAACTAGCCGAGATGTTGGTAGGAGTTCTGCAGGAAATAGGAAAGGTAGTGGAGATAGAAAACCTGGTAGGGAATCGGACAGAAGCTCCGCTACAAACAGGAAAAGAAGTAATGATAGAAAGAGAGTCACAGAGAAAAGATCTACGCGAGATGGGTAAGTTTGTTCATTTGTTCTATAAATAGATTTGTAAGATAGATAGGTCATTAGATATAGTTTGCATAACTTTTAATCTTAGAACAACAAAAAGTATTGATAGAAAGGGAGTCACTGAAAAAAGATGTATGCGAGATAACGCAAGTTTTTTCATTTGTTCTATAAATAGATTTATTTTTAGATTTGTATAAACTGTTTGTTTAATACACAGAGATAGTAGAGACAGCCGACATGGTAAAGTTAAAGACAGCAAGTCCATGAAGAAAACATCAAGTATTAGCAGCAGTACTGACAGTCAACAAAATAAAGCTTCAACGTCTGATGTCAAGGAAGTAAAACAGACGGACGAAAGTAAGTTAATTGTTTACAGCAATTTTCACACTACTAAACTATAAGAATCTTACACCTGATGCCAGTGTCTAGTTGATCTACTCAGATGCCTGTTCGTGTCTGAAATAATGCACGGAAGGGCACATGAGGTCCTTCCTCCACCAGTAAAGTAAGCAAGTTGCCGTATGACCTATACTGTGTTGTTGCATATTACATATAAAACATATTTATTAGGAAAAAAAGTACGAAAACAATTACAATATTGTGATTTAGCACTTTTTTCTGATACTCGCATATGAATTTACATAACAGCGAAATGTTAGCCTCAGCATGCGATTCACTCATAATATGTGCCCAAGAATGATGGCGGTATAAGATGTTTCTGTCACTGATGTAAACAGTAGAAAAAAATTCCTGTCTGATTTGCAAAACATACAACAATACTGATAATCATTGTCTGTAGTAGCCTCACCTTTTAAAGTAAAAAGGTGGAGGTAAAGTAGTGAATTTTTTGTCGGTCTCAACGTTCGTCAAATTTTACGGAAATTTATTTAGTTTATTGCTTAGAAACTAAAAGACATCTCTTGAAAAACTGAATTATTTACTGTCATAGTGTGACGCCATTTCTTAAAGGCAGGTAACCCTTACATTTATTTTTTCTCTGTTTGAAGTTCAAATTTCCGGTGTTGAGCAACTCTTTTTGTTAAAGGTAATTTTCTCAGAATCAAATGTAATCACTTCAAATATTAGTTCACTTTTACCTTGCCTCAAAGTCTATTTCATCAGTTTCATATAATGAGTGAATAAACCTAAATAAAATCATATTTGGATTATTCAGATGTTACTGTAGAGAAAAAGACCGAAGAAATGGATGTTGGCACCGAGCCAGAAGTGCCTGCGGAACCAGTTCAGGAGGAAGTGGAATGCTTGCTATATAGAGAGTTACCGAACTACGTCAATGAGCCTATGCTAGGTATAGTTTAGAATTTATACACTATTTTCTGCAGTGCAAAAACAATGTTTTATACACCGGGAGTAACTTCCGGACATATCATGGTATAGTGTCACGATCGTCTGTCCGGCAAATATCCAATAGTTAATGAGCTTCATCCGTCCATAATTTTAGTTAAAAAAAGGAAACCTGCGGGTTATATTGTAATGATGGATGATTTGTTTGTGGTGTAAGATTTTAGTAACGCCACATATTAATTTACATCACTACTCTCAAGTTTCTGAATGTGGCTGACCAAATCTTGATATCCCCATGATAGACCATTTTGAAAATGGACGCTGAACTCTCCGATTTTAGAAAATTGGCAGGATATGGGATAAAGAAATTTTTTAATTTTTTTTTCAGGTCTTGATAACATTTATGAAATCCGAAGTTATTTACCGAAAATACCCCCGAGATATGTGTGTAAGCTGTGTAACAATAAAGGATCACACAAGATTATTGTAAAACATATAATTGGATTCCCACACAAACTCAACTATTTTGTAAGTACCCATAATATAATACATAATACCATGTTCATTTGCTTGTTACTTGACCAACAAGGGGTGTCTGTGGCCGAGTGGTTAAGGTTGTTGACTTCAAACCACTTCACACCGCTGTGGGTTCGAATCCCGACGGACTTTGGATTCTTTCATGTGAGGAAGCTATCCAGCTAGCTTACAGAACGTCGGTGGTTCTACTCAGGTGCCCTTTCGTGCCTGAAATAATGCACGAATGGGCACCAGAGGTCTTCCTCAACCAGTAAAGCTGGAACGTCGCAATATGACCTGTACTGTGTCGATATGACGTAAAACCCAAAACGAACAAACAAACTTGACCAACATTTTATCATATGGGTAACTTCTGTATATGCCTTTCTCTGGGTGATTCATGATTCTGATCTGATCAATATGTTTCATAATACACTTCAGCCTTATTAAAACGCTCATGTTGGGGTCCAATGTCTCAACACCGCGTTCTAACGAGGCTCTCATTAGAACGCTCATTGCGAAATTACCGCATTACCCCACCCACTGCATATATATATAACGCTGATTTTTTTTACTTACTGTTCAATGAATATCGACATTATCTTTTTCTTAAACCATTCAATGATGTAAACATATATTATATTCACAAATAATACTAATTATATTTAAAAGAAAGGAAAAACTTTCGAAAGAAAATTATAAATAATGAATGTAGTGTAAAACAGGTAGCCATTACTGTAATGACGTTTGATTAACTAGGGGACACAACTAAAGCTGGACTGTAAATAACACTGTAATTTACAGTCCAGCTTTAGTTGTGTCCCCTAGTAAATCAAACGCCAATTACTTCCTGTCATGGCCGCTCTATTTACAGTGCAGGATTTGAAATTGATTTTGGGCTTGTGGGTTATTTAATACAGCGAGGTTTACATGTCAAAGATATGTGTGTGAATTTTATTTTATTTATACTCGCCACCGAATGCCAATGTAACAGTTATGATATGAATTTGAGATTTTGGAAACAATTTGAAGACAGGTAAAACAACAAAAGAGCGGATAAACGCTTACCTGGGCATGTTTTTCACACCTTTGGCGATCATAAATGTCCTAATAACAATTGTTTATTGTACTTGGCTATCAAATTGAGCAAGCGTTATAGCGCGCTATAAATCTAAGTCTACTTAAAAAAAAATTATTTTTTTTGGGAAGTTTTTTTTTTTTTTTTTTTTTTTTTTTGGGAGCCAAGGTCTATGAGCGCTCTACTGAGATTAGCGTTATAGTGAAGAGCGAGTTATCGAGGCTACAGTGTATTGTGTTAATTTTTACATCATTAGAAGAATATTTTATGCTTGATTACAAGTGTGTTTGATAATTTTATTGCATCAACATTCAATATTAATCTAGGGTAAGCTTAGTAACTCCTGTTCAGTTACGCATGTAGATTATATAAAATTGTTGAATTGGGTGTCGGCTAATACAGGTGTAGTTTTAGCATGATGTATGTCCGTGTAGTGTTTATACCAGACTGTTATTTAGGTCACGCATTAATGGGAAGTCATGAATCAATGAGAACAAGGTGCTTTCATTAGAAAATGCCGACTTTAAAACATTTGTCCTATGAGTTGATTATGTAAACATTTGCCGGATGAATTTAAAAATAGAATGTTAATATTCTCTCCCATTTTGCAGAACTAAGAACATATTTCTCTCCCATTTTGCAGAAATAAAAACATATCCTTTCCCATTTTGCAGAAAAAGAACATTTTCTCTACCATTTTGAGAAAAGAATATTTTCTCTCCCATTTTGCAGAAAATAGAACATATTTTCTCCAATTTTGCAGAAAAAGAACAACCCAGAAGTGTTTGACGTGATTAATGTGATAGCGTTAAAGAAACAGCAGGTGGAGAGAGCAAACTACGAGGCCCGATTGGAGGAGGATAGGATCGGTAGAGGTTCAGTGCGCGTCATGCTCATGTTGAATCCGGAAGATAATAACGGCAAGATCGTTTACTGTGATCCTATACTTGTAAAAGGTAAATGTGGCATATTGATTTAGTGAAAGGTAATAAAGTACTAAATACATAATGGTTGTGGAAAATTACATTGGCTTTGTGTGCGTGTATATATTTGAGTTTATTTATACTTGCCTCTGGTTGCCCATATGGGTGAGCGAGGCCTCCAGATGAGTATTTTGGAGGATAGTGCAAGATACAGATACAGAAAGATGCCCCGATTCCAGAAGCTTCCCCTGGTTCTTTAGTATGCCAAGTGTTTAGGCACTCGTACACGAGACCTCAATTTAAATTCTCATCCAAAAGATTGATTAGTAATTTAAGTAATGTTAAGACAACAAGTCTAGCACTCTAACTGATTGAGCTATGCGGGCTGGCTATTTTTGGCTATATATCATACTACAATTAATATATTTATGTTAAAAATCAACTCAGACTTCCTTTTTTACCACTTCTGTATGTTTCCATTTTTAGCACATCTGCTAATTCTATTTTTAGCACATCTGAATGTTTCTATTTTTAGCACATCTGTGTATTTCTATTTTTAGCACCAGCACCTGTGAGGACAAAGGAGACTGGTGAAGCACCTGAAGCGTACGATGTCAGTTTTCAGTCTCAGTTTGATGATCTCTATAATGAAGCCATCGAGACACAGAGTATTACTGATACAACATTGATAGGTGATTTACTGTAAAATCATTATAATTTGAGGGACGGATAGTTTAGTTACTGTAAAATCATTTTTTTTTTGTGGGGCACTAATGTTTGTGGTTTTTCATGGAATAGTATTAAAGATTAATCTGCCAAATTTAAGATCCGACGAAATTTTTATTAAATCTGTTGTATAATAGTTTAAATATTACATATTACATTATTTGCCACCCCTTTGAGGCTGAGGGGTTGCCTTTGAGGGTTGAGGCATCAGAATTGCAGCCACTGTTTATCCCTTTGTGATCGTTAAAGGTGACTAAATGGGTTTGAATAAATGGAGTCTGTGCATCTCTTAGCTTCAGCAGGTGAGGTGGTTTTGACTACCTGGTTTTGGTTACAGTTTGTAAAATCAAAAGCCAAAATTATCTAGCCTGTTTTTGCGCCATATGACCTTGATTATTTTGGTTTGCCATAAAACCAAACTAAAACATTATTTGCATTTTACTTTTTTTTTTAAAGACAATTAATTTAAGAACTCATAAAATTTTCCTTTTTGACAACATCATGAAATTTCATGCACACACAAAATTAAGTGAATTTACATTAACATTTGTTAAATCACTGCGTGTGTGTGGACACATAATTTGGCCTTGTATTTATCCTATCTTGCTATGTTAACCAGAAAAGGGGAAAACTCCAATTTTTATAGTTGAGACCATCTCTGGCGATGTGGCTGGGTTCATTCAAGGGCTCAGATTCATGTAAATTTTTAACGAAAACTAAGGAAATAGTACCAAAGAATGTTTCATGTCAACAAATAAAGTGATTTTAGCTTGTCTAAATCAACTACAATGTAAAGAAAAATATGTGGTCCCTGATAGCAAGATATGGTGATAAAATAGTAGATTCAGTCAAGTATTCACATGACACTTGCAAAGCATTTTATGGATGGGAAATTATTCGTTAATCTCATATTTCTTTTGCTTCATTCACACAGGTAAAAGCTTTCAGGACTTATAATGAGTTTAGGATTTTTAGACTCCAAAAACACTTGTAATATATGACTATAAAGGTTTCAAATTTCTTTACCCATTCTTTTATAAAGCATGCTTTGGTTGGTACTTATCACAAGTTGTGTTCATTTAATACAAAGTTTTCATCATAAAGTTACATTATGTCCATCCAAGGGTATATAGTGAGTGAACATGTTGAAATCAAAATATGTTTGCATTTTGCAATAATTCTTTTCAATTTTACAATTTACTTAGCATGAGCAAATAATAAATAATTTGCATGGCCCAAGGAAATTGCTGTAAATATTTTCAAAATTTACCTGTAACATTCAATTTATAAAAAAAAAGTGTGGCAGAATTTTTATATTTTAGGCAGAATTAAATTTTATCCTAACCCTTTTCCACTATCAACTGTTTGTCAATCACATTTATAATAGTCTTTTGAGATATATAGTCAATTCAGATCAACTTGACAATAAAAAAAATGAGAAAAGGGCTTTTTTTCCCTTCTATAGCAGGGGCCGTCATAGAACTGCTTCCACAAATAAAAATTCTTTAAAATCATGCAGTTTTCCCCAAAAATTGAATTAACATCAAGTTTTTTTTCTTCCCCTTATGCAAATAGTCCATATAATTTTTCCCCAAAATGAAGGGCAGGGCTGCTTCCCCAACCTGTGAAAAAAAGCCCTGGAGCATAATGTAACTTTAATTATAATAATAATTAAAAAAAACCGCAAAAACACAAAGATAAATTAAAACACTAATATAATTGTAGGATTGGACTATGTTCGGGAAATACTTCATCCTAGAATGGAAAAAGAGCCAAAATACACGTGCAGTTTGTGCTCGGTAATGTGCCATAATTCAACTATTCTCCCACACATACTGGGGAAAAAACACAGGACTAATTACCTGGTGAGTAGGAAATACTTTTTTATTATTTGTTAAAGCTAGATACGTTGATGGTGCTACATTAATTTGAGCTTATAAAACTATCTGTATAAAAGGAAATACACGGATGTCCAAAAGCCTAAAAAAACATAAAATTTGAATTTCTTACATAGAATAACAGTTGTACATAAAAAGGAAAGATATGCAAAAGATAATAAAGTAATATATGCTTTTATGGATTTTTTAGCCCAATTTTTAGCTCACCTGTCACAAAGTGACAGGGTGAGCTTTTGTGATCGCTTTTCGTCCGGCGTCCGTCCGTCCGTCCGTCCGTCGTCCGTCCGTCGTCCGTCCGTAAACTTTTACTTTAAATGACATCTCCTCATAAACCACTAAGCCAATTTCATCCAAACTTCACAGGAATGTTCCTTTGGTGGTCACCTTTAAAAATTGTTCAAAGAATTTAATTCCATGCAGAACTCTGGTTGCCATGGCAACCGAAAGAAAAAACTTTAAATATCTTCTTTTAAAAAACCATAAGAGCTAGAGCTTAGATATTTGGCATGAAACATCTTCTAGTGAGTGTCTACCAAGTTTGTTCAAATAAAAGCCCTGGAGTCAAAATTGGCCCCGCCCCAGGGGGTCATTGATTTTCCCAATATGCATATAGTAAAAACTTAAAAAATCTTCTTTTAAAGGACCCAAAGAGCTAGAGCTAAGATATTTAGCATGAAACATGTTCTAATGGGGGTCTACCAAGTTTGTTCAAATAAAAGCCCTGGGGTCAAAATTGGCCCCGCCCCGGGGGTCATTTATTTTCCCTATATGCATATAGTAAAAACTTAAAAAATCTTCTTTTAAAGAACTCAAAGAGCTATGGCTAAGATATTGAGCATCAAACATGTTCTAATAGGTGTCTACCAAGTTTGTTCAAATAAAAGCCCTGGGGTCAAAATTGACCCCGCCCCAGGGGGTCATTGATTTTCCCTATATGCATAAAGTAAAAACTTAAAAAATCTTCTTTTAAATAACCAAAAGAGTTAGAGCTAAGATATTTAGCATAAAACATGTTCTAATAAGTGTCTTCCAAGCTTGTTCAAATAAAAGCCCTGGGGTCAAAATTGGCCCCGCCCCGGGGGGTCATTGATTTTCCCTATATGCATATTGTAAAAACTTAAAAAATCTTCTTTTAAAGAACTCAAAGAGCTATGGCTAAGATATTTAGCATCAAACATGTTCTAATAGATGTCTACCAAGTTTGTTCAAATAAAAGCCCTGGGGTCACAATTGGCACCGCCCCGGGGGTCATTGATTTTCCTTATATGTGTATAGCAAAAACTTAAAAAATCTTCTTTGAAAAAACCCAAATAGCTAGAGTTAAGATATTAAGCATGAAACATCTTTTAGTGAGTGTCTACAAAGTTTGTTCAAATAAAAGACCTGGGGACAAAATTGGCCTCGCCCCGGGGGTCATTGATTTTCTTTATATGTGTATAGCAATAACTTAAAATCTTCTTTGAAAAAACCCAAAATAGCTAGAGTTTAGATATTAAGCAAGAAACATCTTCTAGTAAGTGTCTACAAAGTTTGTTCAAATAAAAGCCCTGGGGTCAAAACTGGCCCGGCCCCAGGGGTGTCATTGTTTTTAACTATATGTGTATAGTAAAAACTTTAAAAAAATCTTCTTTTAAAAAGCCCAATGAGCTAGAGCTTAGATGTTCAGCATGAAACATCTTCTTATGGGTGTCTACCAAGTTTGTGCAAATAAAAGCCCTTGGGTTAAATTGGCCCTGCAACGTTGGGGGGGGGGGGGGCTAATATACAGGTGAGCGACCTCAGGGCCATCATGGCCCTCTTGTTAGTTTTAATCATTTAAATACTTTTCATTTTTTTGACATTCTTATATCTCCGCACAACAAAGTTGTAAGGGGGGTATACTGGAATCAGCTTGTCCGGCCATCGGGCGATATGCTGTCCGGCACTTTTTCCTTGTCTGCCCAATAACTAAAGATTCCTTTGACCCACAGTCTTCATATTTGGCAGGTTAGTCATGATAAGTAGATAACTTCTTTTGATTTTGAGGTAAGAATCCTTTGACCCACAGTCTTCATATTTAGCATGGAGGCAAGTCATGATTATTAGATGACCTCTATAGATTTTGAGGTCACTGGGTCAAAGGTCAAAGTCACAGGGGCCTTAAGTTCAAAAAGTGTGAATGCTCAATTGCTTAAGTATGCTTTGGTCAATAGTTTTCATATTTGGCATTGAAGTTGGTTATGACTAGTAGATGACCCCTATTGATTTTGAAGTCACTAGGTGACAGGTCAAGTTCAGGAGGGCTTTGACTAAAAAAAATGTGTCCACCCAATAAATTAAGAATCCTTTTGACCCACAGTCTTTATATTTGGCATGGAGGTTAGTCATGACCATAGGATGACCCCTATAAATTTTGAGGTCACTGGGTCAAAGGTCAAGGTCACAGGGCCCTTGACTAAAATAAGTTTTTCCACCCAATTACTTTAGAATCCTTTGACCCACAGTCTTCATATTTGGCATGGAGGCTGATCATGACCGTCATGATTTTGAGGTCACTGGGTCAAAGGTCATGGTCACATGGGCCTTGACTAAAAAAAGCTCTACGTTTCAATTGCTAAAGAATGCTTTGGTCAACAGTCTTCATATTTGGTATTGAGGTTGTTTATGACTAGTAAATGACCCCTATTGATTTTTAGGTGCCTGTGTCAAAGGTCAAGGTCACAGGGGCTTTTACTACAATAAACTTGTCTACTCAAATGCTTAAGAATGCCTGTCCCCAGTGTATTGATTTTGACATTTTCACATTTGAAGCATGTAGAATACATAACTTAGCAAGACACTGGCTTACTAACCTCAGATTTGGCAGCAGGGAGGTTGTCTTTGTGCTCTTAATGACCACTGTTGATACTGACAAAGTGTTATGCCGGGGTATTCACACCAAGACAGTGGCAGTTCTAGTTCACATAAAAATGATAACAGAGCAAGCTGATGATCTGAAATTTTGCATACAAGTTATTAGTGAAGACCCACATCAAATGGTACATAAATAGGGGGGGGGGGGGGGGGGCGGGGGGAGTCCTGTCATGTTAAAAAACCTCAGTTGATTGAACCTAAGAAAGAATATAATTATATAGAAATTGTTGTTAACACTTGTTTTAAAATTTATTTTTTTAAAGAGAGTTTACCATGAGGAAGTCTATGATTTGATAGTAAGTACCCGAGACCAAAAACACCTGTTGACGAAGAAGATAAAGGAATTTGCTGAGAAAGATGGCACAGGGACTATAAAGACAAAAGTAGCGAGGAACGAACGCTTGTGGAGAGATAAAGCATGTAAGAGATAATATTAACCCTTAACATGCTGAATATTTTAAATGGACTTGTCCCACTTCCATTTTTGGGACTGTCCATTATCAATTTTAGGGATATCAATTTGAATAATTGAAGTTTGTAAGCCAACAGTATAGAGCCTGGTCAGACTGCACGGACGTGCAGGCTGGCCTGGCTCTATACTGGTGGCAAAGGCTTAATGCTTTCGGTTCCAGCACTTTAAGGGTTAAGTCACTATTCAAGGCCTAAAACTCTTAACATAAATTTTGATAGAATTAATTGATTTCCCTTCAGTGGGTTTAAAGAAACCCCACTTCAGGGAATTGATTTTCCTTTGGGTTAAAATATATCCCCCTTGTGTTTAAAGGTCGCCCAACCTTTGGGAATTGATTGTCTCTTGAATTAAAGATAGTCCCACATTTGAGAAATATTTACCCTTATGTTAAAAGATGAAACACATTAATTTCCATTTTGCTAAAAGATAGCCTCACATTTATGAATTGACTCTCCGTTGGGTTGAAATATGGACCCATGTTTGGGAATTGATCTTCTACTTTTCCAGTTACTTAGGCAACTAAAATAAACTAAGTTGGTCCTGTTTTTACCATATTGATGGTTAAAATATTGCAGCAAAATCAGAAGATGCCAAAACACAGGAAGAAATGGAGACTCAAACCCAGGGAGATGAAGGGGGTAATACAGATGACCCTCAAGCAGAGGCGTCCGAGAGTCAACAGGAGGAGGAGGAAAGTCAAGGGGGCAGCCGGGTTCAAGCCATCAAGTTCGGTATCAAGAAGACCGAAGCTCCACCCACAAATGTCAAACCAATCAATGTACTTGACCAGGACTTGGGTAATATTCTTTTTATATTGAGATAAAAGTATGTGCATCTTAGTTGCATAGCCTCATCAGTCAGTCAAGCTTGTTTCGAAATGTATGATTTATTTTGGCAGCAACACGTTATTTTTCTCCATGATTCCTCATAATAGTCCTATTGGCCTCCAGGACATCAAAATAGTATCATCATAAAAATCAACTTGCATATATATTTAGTACCATTCAGTGAATCACTGAATTCAAAATTAATAGGTCAACTTTTGGTAGAGAATAACAGTAGGTCATGACTGGAGACTTGTTCGGAGTCCGTACTCTCATTTCCTGTTTTAAGAACATTACTGTTCTAAAATTCTAAAATTTCTATTTTGGTTGGATGTTATCTAAATTCTTTAACCTGCTGAATTTATTCAATGTACTTTTCCAGCTTCCATTTCCAGAAGTCTCGTATCAATTTCAGGATATTAAGATGATTGTTTATGAGACATTATCAGGAATTTTATTTTCGATAATCTTGTTTAAACATACCATAGTCCAAGTACCATGTTTAGTAATAAGTACTGTCCAGTAATAAGGTACATTGCGGAGTTTATCCACTTCGCATTTGCAAGGGTGGTAAACCTCTTCAGGGTGTGTGCATTAACTGTTGGGACGCGACACTTGGCTGAAACCTTGGTCACTGGTTTGGCCATTTTTACCTTGTATAAAGTCTTTGGGCAGTCCATCTCTGTTGCCAGTATATATGCCATTTTAGTTAACTAAATTAATTTTAATATGTGTTTTTATTCTTAAAAAGTAATTAATAGACATGTTTCATGCATTTAGGGCAAATTGTGATGGTTTTTTTTTGTCAGTCCAGAAAGGTTCAAATTGTTTGTAATCTCCCTTTGTCCATCAATTTTCTACGTGTGTGCTTTAAATAGAGGATATTGAATGAGTGTAAATTTAATATTAAATTTAACAAGATTAATAAAATCATATTATGCAAGCCTCCTCAAGTTCAATAAATTTAGTGATTCTACACTCATTTAATAGCCTCTATCTCTACCATTTCTTGACATAACTGTATAAAATATATTGTGATATTACGCAATTTCAATCTAATTTAATTCTAGGTCTATTTTAATGTAATACTGAACTGTTTAGCTTTGTTACTATTTACAGCTACACCAAAACACAAAGAAGCATTTGATTGGACGAAAGAAAACAGTAAGTATGAACATTTTAACCTTATATGTTGTGATATCTATAGATACTGGTTTTGGTTGTAAATTTTTTTCATATTGGAGTATGCCTTTAAAGACCCAAGTATGCTTCTAAAGCCTATTATTGGCCAATTATGCTTATGAAATGCTATCATTTTTATTTTTAGAAAATTTCTTAAATTTGATGTGTTGTAGTTTCCAAAAAGGTTGCTCATTGGCCAGGTAAATGAACGAGTTTTTGTTTGTTTTTTTGCTCTTTGGCTATTTATATAATTATAGTGAATAAGTATTATGTATTAAAGTCAAAATACTACTTTGTTTACATTTTGCTACCTTTGTAACAGATTACTGCATGTTCATTGCTACTTTCAACAGTTGTTTCAAGATCTGGCATGCTCTATATTATTGCTTGATAATTTCAGATATACTGCAGTCACGGATACAGAATGAATCCATAATCAAATGTAGTAGAAAGTCCAAGTTCCTTACAGTGTACTCGGAGTTCTTCAAACGCTACCCTGTCATTGGTAAGCCATAGAGATAACATTTCATATTTTCAACAGAACATAGGTTCATTGTGGCTAAGGGTTTGCCTTTAAGGTTGAAGCATCAGAATTGCAGCCACTGTTTATCCCTGTGTGATCGTAAGAGGCGACTAAATGGGTTCGAATTACTGGAGTCTATGCATCTCTTAGCTCCAGCAGATAAGGTGGTTTTTAACCCTGGTGTTTCTTTAAGTTTGCCACACCCAAGGTTAGCCAAAATCATCTCCCCTGTTTCCCAACATATGACCTATATTGTGTTGGTGCACCGAAGAACAGAAGACGAAAACAACAGAATGTACATGTACCCTAATAACTCACTTGTACAGCTATTTGTTTTTATCATAAGATTTTTATGCACATTCAAAATTAAATGATCGGTTTTGTAATTGTTGAATTCCACATAGTAATTACAGTTGTTATGCTCGTAGACTGAATTTCTCTTACTGTACATGTATTCCTTTTAAAGTACAAATTCCGCTGTAATAAGTTTTTTTCATCTTAGGAAGATGGCAAAATACCTGTTGTTGGTTATACATGTATAGTATAAAACACCTCAAATTTTCAGCTTGTTCCTAGTTAGTTTCTTGCACCGAAAATGATAAGTTACTCATACTTTATAAAACATTAAAGGAACTGCACTGAGGTCCAAAAGCATAAAAAATAAAATTTGAATTTCTTTACATAGATCAGCTAGGTCACTTTAAATAAAAAAGTGATGCAAAAGATAATTATGAAATGAATTCTGAAATATATTGAAAAATGTATTTTTGTGCTATTCTATCCATATTTGAGTCAAAAGTATTACAAGGCTGTTAGATTTCGGGTCTGGGTCTGGAGTGAGTATATGATATATTCTGGAGTGAGTGAATGATATGGAATTTTGCACATAAGATATTGGTCTAGACCTTCATCAAATGGAACATTGATGTCGCAAAATATTTCCAGTCCCATCATGTCAAAAAGCCTCGGTGGGGTCCCTTTAAGACGTTACCTTAACTACCAATATAGAGGAATAATGGCATTTTAAGTTATCTTAACTCACTGTTAGTGGCAATCTAGTCTATATGTGTTGTAATATATATTTAAATGGTTCATTTTTTATCCACAGCTGTGTATGTTCATAACTTGATATACATTGCATCACAGACCTCAAAATGCGGTGTTGGGCTGAGCAGTAAAATTAAACTTGTTCTCAAGGGATTCACTTTTCTTGTTTATTTATATCAGGTATTCAGTGGGTAACAGAGTTTCAGAAACAGGACGTGAAGCAAGAGCCCTGGTACATGTGCTCAATGTGTCAACAGAAATTACAGTGGAAAAATATCCTCGATCATGTGACCTCAAATCTTCATAGACTTAATTATATGGTATGTCAGCATAAAATTATGGTATGTCAACATAAATTATATGGTATGTCAGCATAAATTATATGGTATGTCAACATAAATTATATGGTATGTCAACATAAATGATATGGTATGTCAACATAAATTATATGGTATGTCAACATAAATGATATGGTATGTCAACATGAATGATATGGTATGTCAACATAAATTATATGGTATGTCAACATAAATTATATGGTATGTCAACATAAATTATATGGTATGTCAACACAAATTATATGGTATGTCAACATAAATGGTATGTCAACATAAATTATATGGTATGTCAACATAAATTATATGATATGTCAACATGAATTATATGGTATGTCAATATGAATTATATGGTATGTCAACATGAATTATATGGTATGTCAACATGAATTATATGGTATGTCAACATAAATTATATGGTTTTTCAACATAAATTATATGGTATGTCAACATAAATTATATGGTATGTCAACATGAATTATATGGTATGTCAACATAAATTATATGGTTTTTCAACATAAATTATATGGTTTTTCAACATAAATTATATGGTACATCCTTATTTTGTAAACTAATCGCTTTATATATTAATATATATATCCTATTTAAAATGCATAGATAAGTTCTTTTAATTTGTCAGTTTAAAGGAGTTCCTATCGACTCTCTAGTGGTTAAGGTCGTTGACTTTGAACCACTTTCTCCTCACTTCCCCTCACTGCTGTGGGTTCAAATCCTGACAGTGACTTTGGATTTCCATCATGCGCGAAAGCTTTCAAACTAGTTATGGCACTGCACTTTAGGTCAATGAAAAAAGCTTACATACCAAATTTGGAGTCGATCAAACTTATAGTGACCAAGTTATGCTCTGGACAAGCCTATTAAGTAAAAAAAAATAACAAAGGGCAGTAACTAAAAAATCATGAAGTACAAGTTCTTGTGCAGCACTTCTTCTCAATGAGATCTGTCATCCTATGAAATTTCAAGTCATTAGTTTTTAAAGTGTAGGAGAATTGGCCCGAACAAAAATAAAGTATTATAATTAACAAAGGAATGTTTTACTCAGGTACCCGTTCTTGCCTAGAATAATGCACAGAAGGGCATCTTAAGTGTTCCTTCACCAGTAAAACTGGAAAGTTGTCATATGACACCTATACTGTGTTGGTGCAATATAAAAACCCTACAAAAAAAAAAAAAAGAATCGTTTATTTACTATTATTTATAATGCCACATAAATTCTTGGCAGAATTAATCATTTCAGTAGGTTAAAAAAAAAATGATGGCATGTTTATTTGTTCGATCATGGTATATTTACAGAAAAAAAGTGATTATCGTCAGATGTATAACGCAGTGTATCACGCCATCAAGAAGGATAAACAGTCTGCTCGGCCCCTGATCGAGCAATATTCTAAAGAGATCTCGAGTATCGAGGGCCCTCCGACGCAATTAGAAGTTATGCTTGAACTTAAGATAAACACGGAGGCATTCAAATCTGTTGCTAAAGTACAAGGTAATCATTAGTTTATCTGAATACTGCAAAATCCTTATTATTCGTTGGGAACTAATATTCATGGTTTTTATTGAAAGGTAAGAAGAAAACCAGTCCTTGAATTACAGAACTCACGAAAATGTTTTTTGTGATAAATTCACGAAATTTCATGCCCACGAAAATTAAGTGAATTCATAGTATTAAGCTTGTAACTTTTCAATATGAATTGTAAAAAGCCATAGTGTTAACAAATATACATGTGTTACTCCTGGTCGATATTTTATACCTTTCATTGAATATGAAATCATGATGGTGCAAAGTTGCTTATTATTTTGGCATTTTGCCCCAATTTTGGGTCATTTAAAAAAAAAACAAACAAAAAAACAAAAAAAACATTCAAAACTTTATTCTGTACAACATTAAGTCTTACTAAAATTTTATATCAACAAAGATAGAAATATTATACAATGTATCAACAAAAGATATTTTATCATAGGAATATTACTGATTCAGAGTTTCATGAAACAATTCCGCCTGCTTAGCTCAGTAGAAAGAGCACAGGATTTCCAGGTGCCGCTAGATGTATCCTTGAGCAAGGAGAGTTTTTCCTTGACATTTAATCCTGGACATTGAGCCAAAGGGTCGTTTGCCTCTCACTGCTGATTCTGACATTCATGTGGTATAAGTAACAAGTCACTGGCAGAGAATTTAGTAATTACGGCATAGTTTTCTACGACCGTGGCCGAGTGGTTAAGGTAGTTGACTTCAAACCACTTGCCTGTCATTGCTGTAGGTGCAAGCAGCGCAAGGCTCAGCAGATTCTACATGTGATAAAACTATCAAGCTAGGTTATGGAACGTCAGTGGTTCTACTCAGCTGCCTGGAAAGTTGCCATATGACCTATACTGTGTTGGTTAGATGTAAGACCCAACCAAAACAACAAGACATTTAATGTCTTCCTCCACCAGTAAAGTTGGAAAGTCGCCATATCACCTATATTGTGTTGGTGTGACGTATGACCCAACCAAAAATTTTAAAAAAATTGGACCAACAGCAGATATTTGACCACATTTGTGTTAAAACTTGGATGGAGATCTAATGTACCGTCAAATAATTAACTGTAGGAACGGTTGAAATTTTTCAGAAAATGTCAAAGCATATGGTACAGCAACATCTACTACCCAACCATCTGGTATACAGATAAACATTGCATCTACGTAAGTTACCTTTTGTATATAATATTTTTGTCTAAAAACCTTTTCTTAGGCCTGTTATAGAAGATCAAGTACTTGCATTAGAAATGTTAAGATGCTGACATCATTTTGAAAAGTGATCTGTAAAAATGGAAAATTTTGCATTCTAATTGTTTAGATTTTGAAATAAAGAAGGTGCCAATTTTACTTCTGTGTGTTTTTTCCCTTGCAGCCGGTTTTATAGCTCAGCTGTGATTGACATTACAATTTGAATGTTATTTCTTGTTAGACAGAAAAAGGAATCCTGAAATTTATGCTGTGAGGAGCACCATATATTTTCCTACTATAATACAATGTAATATTGATACAAAAAAAACTCTTGTTTTTTTTCTAAATAAAAAGTAGTGTTGATATATTAGCTTAGTACTTGATATAATTTTTTATACTTTATTTTTAAGGTCATTATCCAGTAAAAAAGTTTCAGAACAACCTGCTGCAGTAACTGTTGAAGCTGCAAGAGATTCAAAGCCTCCTGAAACTCATCTAACCAACCAACCAGCTCAAACTCATGTGACCAACCCACCGGCTCAAACAACTTTCCCCTCAAGCATTGCTCCAGTTTTAAATCCTGGAACACAAATTCAACAATCATATCTTGTACAGCCACCTCAGACAGTTCAAGCTCAAGTTCCCGCATTAGTTCAGCAACAAGCTCCAGTGCTTGTTCATCAACAGGTCCAGCCACCTCCTTTACAACCTCCTTTGCTAAGACCACCACCACTTCGTCCCCCTCCCTCAGCTTCCTTTCCTACCATGCCATATCCTCAACATAATGTACAAGCAGGGCAAGTCCAGGGAGTTTCCATTGCAACATCGATGCCTCCACAATTGCAGTATCAGAGTGCTTCAAATGTTTCTGTTCCACCTCCTAGTGGGAATTCTATTCAGCAGTTTGCTCCACCGGTAGCTAATAATCCAGCTGTAACTGGAGGACATCAAATTCAGTCTATGCCAGTTCCTTTCTACAATTCTAATTCAGTACCTCAGCGACAACCTCTTGTGCCAGGACCAAGACCTAGACCATTGTTATCTACCAATCCGGTCCAAAGGCCACCACCAATGCCTTACCCGCAAATGAGTCAGAATCCGCATCTTAGACCAGACCTAGGAGCACCATCATCTTTACCTGTTTCCTCAATCCAGCAACCCCTGATGCCTCATGGGCAGCCTCCAAGAATGCCAGTTTACTCAAGCTCTCCATCAACTCTTCCAAACACACCTATTATTTCAAGTTCGTCTTCAATTGTGCTATCTACCAACCAACATTCTAACTTTGTTAATCAGCCACCAAATTCAGTTTGTCAAAGACCGCCACCTTGGCAGAAACAGAACCAAACATTAACCGGACCTGTTCCTTCTTTAATACCATCGTCCTCTCAGTATGGATCTTCTTTTAACCCCATGACAACCAACAATGTAACTCATTTATCTACAAATTCACAGATAATTACAGGGGCTAGAAACAAGGAGCAATCTAATATTGTACAAACTGTAAACTCAAATGCATTTAATAATAAAAAGATAGATTTGGTGGAAGACAGGCAAAGGTTTGATAAAAATAATTCAGTTCATGACGTAAGAAATGATGAGGAAAAGAATAGATATAACAAACAGTACAACAAAGATTTTGATGGTAGAGATAAACAAAGAGATAACCGAGAATCAGACAGAGGAATTAAAAGATACGACAGAGAATCTAGGTACAATGATAGTAACAAACGATTAAGAAATGAAGACAGGTTAACTGATATAAAATCTGAGAATGTAGCAAGTCCACGAAGGAGTCCGTCTTTTGGTAGGATGAGTAAAGATTCTGGTGAAAGAAAGTATGTGGGTGAAGGATTTGATAGAAGAAAAGATAGAGATTTAGATAGAGATCATGCAAGGGATAGGAGAAGATCCAGAAGCCCTTTCAGATCTGACAGAAGAAGTCCTCCTCCTCAGATTAGAGAGAGAGACAATGCTAGTAAGTTTGGAAATAGAACTGTTAGATTTTCAAGAAGATCTGATCGCAGACCTAGTCCAGGTAGAGAAACGGATGATTCTCACAGAAGAGAAAGAGTACGAGAGAACCGTCCTGATAACAGAAGAGAACCTACCTTTTATGGTGAAGAGCAAATTCCTTATGAAGACTATAATGAACCTCTTGATGAAGCTAAAGTAGATGATCTAGTGAGGAGGTATAGTGGGCGTGTAGATGAAGACTACGACAATTTTATTGGTAAGGAGACCGAATGGGATGATATGATTGATACTAGGTTTGCTGGAGAAAGACAAAAAGATAGCTATGAATACAAAACTCACGATGACAGATACTTTGACGAACGGGAAACTTATAAGAATGAGTTTGAAAATCGTGATCGCTTTGAGAATCGCAGGGGTTATGATGATGAGTTGTATAAAAGGAGTGAAAGAAACGAAAGAACTTACAATGTTCATTCAGACAGACTTGGTATGGGTAGCAGTAAAGCTGATGAATTCAGAGACAAAACCAGTAGGTATGGTTCGTATTCTAGACGCGGTTCGGATATGAAGAGGAACAGCAGAGAGCGAGAGTATCCTCCACATGCAAATGAGAGGAGGAGAGATGATAAAGATGTTTATCTTGCTGATCGACATAGAGACAGGGTCGAGGTACAGGATAATCGTTACTTTGGTGACACAAAGAGAAGAGAGGGAGAAGAAACCTCAAGACATGTCAGGGAATGGCATGAAGACTTCAGAGGAGATGACCGGAATCAGGGGGATTTTAGAAGGGATAGGAATGAAAGGCAGAGTTATAACATGGGGGAAAGACGTGTTGGTGATGCTTTTGACAGTAGAGCATCGGGCAGTAGAGAAGTTTCAGATGAGAGGAGCAGGTACAGAGATGATTATGATGAGGGGATGTATGAGGAGCCAAATGGTGACGATGATATTGTTGTAAGTTATTGCGAAACCCTTTCCATGCTTAATATCTAAAATGTTCTTGTCCGTCTTTAAATATAGACAAAATCATTTATCTAACGGGAAACTTGTAAAATATGTACCAGTACATGTCCTGACTGAATAATCAACAGTACAAACGGATGTGCTGGCTGATATTGGTCTGCACTGGTGGCAGCCAGCTGGATAAAAGAAAATAGAAAATAAAACATACCGTGGTGGGAATCAGTACACACACAAACTGTAATCTGTATTCATGACTTATAGAACTTACATTGTAACATAAAACATATATGATGCCAGTTAAGTGTTGGTGTGGCTAAATCCCCTGAAATAAATTAATAAAGATTTGTGCGAGAAACAAACCCAAAGAAACTGTCTTGTTTGTTTTAATTTATTAACTTATTCTTGATATACAATGTATATATCTATCATGTGTACAAAGTAAATATTCTTATGTTATTATTTTTGCTATACATTTTTCAGCCGGATCCATCCAGGGAAGAAATTGATGCATTACTACGTAGGGCTGTAAGTACTTATACATCAAATTGTTTGTCTAGTATACACCAAATTGTTTGTCTATTATTCTGAAAAATACTTTGATACTGAGGTCATCCCCCACCAGTGAAGCTGGGAAGTTGCATTTACTAATGAATTGGTAGATTTTAGTGTGAATTTTAGAGGTTGAATTATTAGAGTCTATGCATCTCTAAGCTCCAGCAGGTGAGGTGGTTTTGACTTTTAATTATGTAACACCTTAGGTTAGTCAAAATCAGCTTTCCTGTTTCAGCGCCACATGACCTAAATTATGTTGGTGCATTGTAAAACCAAACTAAACAAAAAATGATATAGGGTATTGGTATGGAATTAAAAACTTAACCGATAAAATGCCAATTGGAATAGTTTAACCAAGTATGGTCAATGTAATTCTTGGTTGAGGCATCTTTTTTCTAGACATTAATTTTGACATTGAATGTAAAAAATGAAAACTTACCATTTGATCAATTTCAAAATTTCTGTTTGATACAATTGTAGCCTAGTTCTGAGATGAGGACAGATAGTTACATCCCCTGAAATTTTTGTAATGAAATGAGGGAAATATACGAGTTTGATTACTAAGTGCTGTATAATTTGAGGTTAATGCTATAAATACAATTTTTTTATTTCTAGAGTACAGCTGTGACACCTCCAGTGGATGAATTTAATGAATATCGGGTAAGATATGTTATTTTATGGAAAAAATATTTAGTTAATCGTCCAATATGTATGTTTCACTATCAGTCTATGTATTTAAATGTTTTATTAGTTACCAATGGTATGATTCTGGTCATGTGTTCAGGAATAATTAAAGTCAGAAGCAAAATCAGGATAAAAATTAATGTTTTTAGATTTGTACATTGATTATGGCAATTTATTATCATGAAAGATTAAAATGGTAATGGAAATATTAAATTAGAAGCAGCATAACATATGAAAAGATGAAATTTTACAAAAAGTGAGAGAAAAAAATTAACTTAAATGTTTTCATGAAAAACACTCAATTTTATTTATTTTATTAAGAATGAAAACCCTATGGTTCAAACAAATAGACAGGGAGGCGGTATGATGTATTCCAGGGGAGGTAGAGGGCGTGGTGGATACAGAGGAAGGGGCGGTCCTAGATCTGGCAGATAAAGTGAGTATTACCTCTTTGATGTTTAGTTGGTTTAAACATATTTATTTAAGCTGGATTGCAATACAAGTTCTTGCAACTTATATTAATCACTTTTGATTCTGCTTCCTGGAACTAACCAGTACTGGTGTCATGTGGAAACATGGTCTTGATCAGAGTAGGGCTCGAACCCATGATCCCTGGGTTGTGAGGCAGGACCTTAAGTTAACCACTAGGGCACCGCTCCCCTTCAGTTTAGTTGTTGAGTATTATACTAATGTAATGTTAGTGACAGTGTCTACTTATAGCAGATAACAAATTGCTCAAATTACAATATTGCCCATATATCCATTTTAATTACTTCAGACATGATGTGATTAAATATTAAAATTTTGCATTTTCCGAGTGTTGTAAGACAGTATCTTTATTTTCAGATCACTAGACAGTTAAAAGACATCAACATAAAGTGCCATCAAAGACAAAGCAAAAGAACAGCAATGTACATTTTTGCATGAAGTATTGTAAGCAAGGAATGTACAGTGATATTGCATTGTATAGATTGACAATTGTTGGAGGATTTTGTATAAATATTTTGTTCACATGGTGAACTTTTTACAGTATTATTGCATTTATGTGTGTGTATGTGTGATAAATTCAAAGGGAGATAATTCAAAATTTAGTGTTATGGGAATTGCTTTATTTTTGTGTATTCAACAAAATTTATGTGATGTCAGTTTATTTGTATTAAACCTGCTTGCCTCCAGATGAGCTAAAATATTTAACAAATCAAACAGTTTACATGTTTTGCACGAGTAATGACTTATTTTTCAGTATTTTTTCACTATATTTATGTATGAGTAATACGGTGAGGGCTATTTTTGCATATTTTGACCTTGGTGGTTTTTTTTTTTTGGTATGTATTGTACTAAAAAGTGAAATTTGAAAATTGTCAGTGTGGATTGAAAAACAACAAAATGAAATTAAACATTAATCAGATGGTTATTTACAAAATCAGGGTTATAAAGAGGACTGATTCTATTTTTTTATAATCATTCGACTCTGGGTTGCTTTTCATGGAAAGTCGTAAATTAGTCTTAAAGCAGCATGCCTCCATATTATGCTTATTTTCATGAAAATTTTGAAAATTTATTTAAAAATGAAATATTGTGAAGTGAACAAAGAAAGTAGTTTAACACATTGCAAACGGCACTTACAATACACATAAATTACCAAAAAGAGGTCAAATAAACATAAATACCTCTTACTGTGTAAGTAACGCAGTAAAATAATAGTGATTGATATTACAAAATCAGTCATTAATCGCGCATAACATGTAAATGATTTTTTTTAAAGATCTTAATACATTTTTCTAAAGATTGATTTTGTTTAAATATTTTGGCTCATCTGGAGGCGTGCAGCTTTTAGACCAAAACTAAGACATTTATAGCAATTTTCTGATGAACATTAACAGATTGTTAAAGTGTGTACATTAAAGTGTGTGCCATTGTATCTCTTTTTCGTGAAAATGAAATTAATTAAAGTCTTTGACTTAAAAAAATGTATTAAAACCGTTTTAAATCAGTCTGATTGTGGTCATAAGTACTAGGACTTGGGACAAGCTATGGATTGCAGTCTGTATGTGTTGGTACAAAAATATAAATATCTGGTACAAGTCATTGACTAAATAATATGTATTGAACTGTTCTTGTGCTAGTCCTATTGTTGGTCATTAGTCCAAGGACTTTGGATATATCTAAGACTCTCTATGGATTGCAGCCCAGGTATATGTTGACACAAACATATAAATATCTGGTACAGAATCTGAGTCTGTGACTAAATGATATGTATTGAATTGGTCTTGCGTTAGTCCTATTGATGGTTTTAGGATACTCATGAGTCCTAGGACTTGGGATATACTTAGGACTTGTTATTTATCGAAGTCAACATATTTGTTGGCACTAAGATAAATATATCTTTGGTGTAAGCCATGTCTTTTGTATTGAGCGAATTAATTTTTTTTAACATGGCCATCTCGAATAATAGTGCAGGCACTTTGAACACTTTTTTATATAGATCACCGCCCTTAATGACTGATTTATAATTTTTATAAATTTTGATGGATTGATCAGAGGGTTTTATGTATCCGCTGATTACGGTTGTACATTGTATTTTTGTATTTGTTGTTGTACTTCTCATTGTTTTTGTATATGTTCATGAATGGGATTGTGCTAAATATTGCTGAAAATAAAATGTGGACATGATGTATTTGTTGTTGATGGGTTGTTCAGTTTTTAGCTCACCTGTCACAAAGTGACAGGGTGAGCTTTTGTGATCGCTTTTCGTCCGGCGTCCGTCCGTCTTCCGTCCGTAAACTTTTACTTTAAATGACATCTCCTCATAAACCACTAAGCCAATTTCATCGAAACTTCACAGGAATGTTCCTTTGGTGGTCACCTTTAAAAATTGTTCAAAGAATTTAATTCCATGCAGAACTCTGGTTGCCATGGCAACCGAAAGAAAAAACTTTAAATATCTTCTTTTAAAAAACCAGAAGAGCTAGAGCTTAGATATATGGCATGAAACATCTTCTAGTGAGTCTCTACCAAGTTTGTTCAAATAAAAGCCCTGGGGTCAAAATTGGCCCGGCCCCGGGGGGTCATTGATTTTCCCTATATGCATATAGTAAAAACTTAAAAAATCTTCTTTTAAAGAACCCAAAGACCTAGAGCTAAGATATTTAGCATGAAACATGTTCTAATGGGTGTCTACCAAGTTTGTTCAAATAAAAGCCCTGGGGTCAAAATTGGCCCCGCCCCGGGGGGTCATTGATTTTCCCTATATGCATATAGTAAAAACTTAAAAAATCTTCTTTTAAAGAACTCGATGAGCTATGGCTAAGATATTGAGCATCAAACATGTTCTAATAGGTGTCTACCAAGTTTGTTCAAATAAAAGCCCTGGGGTCAAAATAGGCCCCGCCCCAGGGGGTCATTGATTTTCCCTATATGCATATAGTAAAAACTTAAAAAATCTTCTTTTAAAGAACCAAAAGAGTTAGAGCTAAGATATTTAGCGTGAAACATGTTCTAATAAGTGTCTACCAAGTTTGTTCAAATAAAAGCCCTGGGGTCAAAATTGGCCCCGCTCCGGGGGGGGTCATTGATTTTCCCTATATGCATATAGTAAAAACTTAAAAAATCTTCTTTTAAAGAACTCAAAGAGCTATGGCTAAGATATTTAGCATCAAACATGTTCTAATAGGTGTCTACCAAGTTTGTTCAAATAAAAGCCCTGGGGTCAAAATTGGCACCGCCCCGGGGGTCATTGATTTTCCTTATATGTGTATAGCAAAAACTTAAAAAATCTTCTTTGAAAAAACCCAAATAGCTAGAGTTAAGATATTAAGCATGAAACATCTTTTAGTAAGTGTCTACAAAGTTATAAAAGACCTGGGGTCAAAATTGGCCCAGCCCCGGGGGTCATTGATTTTCTTTATATGTGTATAGCAAAAACTTAAAATCTTCTTTGAAAAAACCCAAATAGCTAGAGTTTAGATATTTAGCATGAAACATCTTCTAGTAAGTGTCTACAAAGTTTGTTCAAATAAAAGCCCTTGGGGTCAAAACTGGCCCAGCCCCAGGGGTGTCATTGTTTTTAACTATATGTATTATAGTAAAAACTTTAAAAAAAATCTTCTTTTAAAAAAGCCCAATGAGCAAGAGCTTAGATGTTTAGCATGAAACATCTTATGGGTGTCTACCAAGTTTGTGCAAATAAAAGCCCTTGGGTTAAATTGGCCCTGCAACGTTGGGGGCCTATATACAGGTGAGCGACCTCAGGGCCATCATGGCCCTCTTGTTTTATTATACCCTGAGGGCTATATAGGAGTCAGCTTGTTGATCCATTGGTCCAAGTTAGGAATGAGATATCTTAATCAAACTTAGCAAGCTTATATGAAGACCCTGGTTAGGATTGCTTTTAGACTCGCAGGGATCAAGAAACTGTTACTAAAAAAGAAAAATAGTTTCCAGGCAATAACAAGAGATGGGAATGAGATATTATAATCGAACTTGGTATATAGAAAGCTAAGTAACTAGCAAGTTATATGAAGACTTGGTTTGGATTGCCTTTGGACCCCCTGGGGTCAAGGTCACTGTTACTAAAAGTAGAAAAATGGTTTCCAGACAATGGCGAGGGTCAGAAATTTGTTATGCAATCGAACTTACATTTAGTAACTTTATGTGAAAACCCGGGTTTTGACTGTTGTTTGACCCAGTGTGGTCAATATCACTGTTACTAAAAATAGAAAAATGGTCTCCAGACATTAACTAGAGTTAAAAATGAGATATTGTAATCAAACTTGGTGTTTAACAAGCTAATAATTATGAAGACTGGTTGAGATTGATTTTGCCTTTCCTTGGGTCAAGGTCACTGTTATTTAAAATAGAAAAATGGTTACCTGGCATAGAGGTTACGAATGAGGTATTGTAATCAAACTTGGTGTATAGCAAGCTAATATGAAGACTGGTTGGGATTGATTTTGGACCTCCTGGGGTCGAGGTCACTGTTACTGAAAAATAGAAAAACGGTTTATGGACAATAAAAAAAGTTAGAAATGAGATATTGTAATCAAACTTGGTATATAGCAAGCTTATATGAATACGTGTTTGGGATTGCTTTTGGACTCCCTTGGGTCAAGGTCACTGTTTCATTCCAAATGCTAATTCAGTCTTATTATTTAGCATATTTGTAAATATTTTGCCAAAACAATTTTTAATTGTTATCCCTCTATAATTGTTGACTTACTTTTAGCTCACCAGAGCCGAAGGCTCAGGGTGAGCTATTAGTATCAAAGGGGGATACTCCGGCGTACGTCGTCATGCGTCAAAAATCATCTTCTCTGAAACTGCTGGGCAGATTTACTTCAAACATGGTCTGTAGCATCCTTGTGACAGTCACACTTGAATTTGCTCATGTCATTTCAATTGGCCCCTTTTAGGGGTCAATAGAGCTGAAAATAGAAAAAGCTTTAAACATCTTCTTCTACAGAAATAATTAATGGATAATCACCAAACTTTGTCTGTAGAATTCTTTGGTAGTCTTTTATCAAATTTGCTCATATTAATTTGACTGGCCCCTTTTAAGGGCCGCTAAAGCTAAAAATAGAAGTACCTTTAAACATCTATATCTAGAGAACTAATGGATGGATGATCACGAAACTTTGTCTGTAGCATTCTTGTGTAGACTTTTACCAAATTTGCTCATATTAATTTGATTGGCCCCTTTAAGGCGTCTCTAGGGTTAAAAATAGAAAAACCTTAAGACATCTTCTACAGAACTAATGGATGGATGATCACCAAACTTTGTCTGTAGCATTCTTATGTACGCTTTTATCAAGTTTGCTCATATTAATTTGATAAGCGCCGTTTAAGCTAAAGCTTAAATGTCCCAGGTCATGGCATTTCTTCAAATTATTGTTTAAACATATTCTATGCTCAAATTAAAAATCATAAAATATTGACAATGGATAATTTTCAACTCTGAAAAGCAGTTGTTTCTGGTTAGTGACACAGGGCCTACATGGCCCTCTTGTTGTACATATAGGATTAATAATATCCTGATTCCAAAACTCAGGAAAAAATATCTGAATCCAAAATAGCATTAAACAATAAACAAATAATTTTAAACCGATTCATTATTTACATTTTTAGATATTCATTTAAGATATAATCAAATACAGAAGGACTTGTTTAAATAAAAAAAAATACTTTATTTTTTCTTAATTTCTTCATTAGTAATTTCTGGAGAAACAACTTGTACATTCTCAAGATCTAAATTGTCAATATCTAGATCAGGCTCATTCAACTTAACAAAATGTTCAAAAATGACTTCTTTTAAAATATAATTTACAGTATCCCTGCTATCAATGCAATGTCCATTTCACATACCCCAAAACGTTTTTGGGTCAGACTCTTTTAACCCAAGTATCTATTTAATAATATGATCTAAATAAGACTTGATTTTCTTGTTTATCATCTTTTTATATGATTTTCCACTAGACATCAATGACTGAAAATTATCAGTCTTACTTCTTCTATTACAATTTTTATCTGACAAGTATTTTCAAAAGTAGGACATTTTACTTGTGATGATATCGCCACGTCATGTGGTTATCTGCTTTTTACTTTTGCCTTAGATTTAAATATAGATTTGCGAAAATAACCCATGAAATCGGAAGTTAAGATATTGCGTAGTTATGATTATATAGAGGATACTTACTTACTGGCGTTCGCAATTACACGACTACGCCAGTATCTACGATGAAGGATGTGGTCCGTCTCAGGTCCTCATACAGTGGATCAAGTTTTAGTTTTTAAAACATGGTTTTGTTTTGTTAGTTTTGTTGACTTACAACTCTTGAAAGTTAGTGTGGTTCCAGATTTGTAAGTATTGTACAGGAAAATCATTCAAAGTGATAACGTGTCGGAAATATGGCAGAACTTGATGGGAATTCGGGCATGGTTGATATATGGACAACTATAACAAGAAATAAAAATACATCATTAATGAATGACATAATTACTGCACTAGAAAATCATCATCATCAATTCTTTGACACAATTGGAGCAGTACATACTCTTGAAGTAAAGGGTATATTTCCGCCTAGATTTTGTAAACATCTACGGCAAATAGTATCCAATCCAAATTCACAATATACAAGCCGTGAAAAACTTCAGATTCTTGTTCTTTTAATCTTTCAGAAGGAATCGATTGTTCAACCATGTGAAATTCTTGACCTTATAGGTCTATCAGACCTTGCTGAAGATATTCATATTGAGCATAATGGTCCCATCCAAAGACAAATACGTAGGGCAACAATTCCACATTCGGAAGAATTACAGGTACATTTTTATGATATGAAAAGTTTAATTGATAACGTATACCCACCTGAGAGGTTGAACTTACTTACGAACGATACAAATAATCTAAAAAGATCATTTCAAAATATCGAAGACGAAAATAAACTGACATGGGCTGCTAATACGTTTGCTGTAAACACATGGTTATTAGTTCAACATTGTCAACGTGACACACAAAAAATAAGAAAGGTTCTGTACGACATGCGGGCGAGAAGCTGGCCTGCTGGAGTTGACCAAATACTTGCGGAGATAGTATTTGAAAGCAAAATGGCCGTCGTAGCAACCATGGAGTGCTCGTTTGAATTTGCTAAATTACACAGACGTAATGCAAAATTCCTCGCAAGGGAATATCATGACCCCCTTTCTAAAGCACTTATTTGCCACGACAGCAAATATGTAAGTCAAGCATTGAAGAGAAATAACGTTGAAGATAATTCTTCCGTCATGAGGGAGTGTCAAAATGGACTCCAATTTTTAGAGTCCGAAAGTAGCGATAACCATTTCTGTGTTCAAATGCAGCGTTTGTTTCTTTTGAATATCGCTCAAGAACATCTTCACATTGGAAATGATCTACAAATTGACCATACTGCTCCGATACTGCCAGAAGAATTGAAATATGCTGATAACGTTATGTGTGTTGTTTACAGAAATATGATGATCGGACAACCCGTTGAACGAAGGCGAGAAATGGTATACAAAGTATGCATGGCGAGGCTACATGATAGGCAGGGACATCTGGATACAGCAAAAGCCTACTTGGGAGATGCCGAACATTTGTCAAATGATGGTGCTTTCTTTGAGGAAGAAAAAAGAAACATTCACCGCTACAAAGCTATTCTAGATCGTGCATAGATCATCGCGTTTTGTTTCTTTTTATTTTGAAATTTAGGAATAAGACTTCATAGCAAACCTATTCTTTACTTATTGGAAATAAATGTTTAAATGACATTATTGACTTGAAAAAAGTCATTGTTCTTTTTATGAAATATATTGGGCTAGAATATGGATAATAAAAGTGTATTCACGTCACTTTTCATATCACATATGAAGATGATGACCGCATATTTCATACCAATCTTACTGTTTAAACCGGTGCAAGGGGGGGGGGGTGAAAACATTTTCAAAAAAAGTGTCGGCTGTTGATTACTATGGGTTGATAATACATTTTTTACATACTTCATTATTTACGTTTATATTTACATTTTTTATTTACATTGAATATTTACATTATGACGTGTATTAACTGTACATTTTGTGTGTTAAAATACAAACATTTTGTTTTAATGAGTCGTACGCAAACAATGCATGTATATTTTGTCATAATATTGTAATAGCTTTTTCCAAGAAAAGGTAAACATTTTGTGTTATCAATAAATACCTTTAATTTGTAACAAGGTTATACAGTCATGTTTGATTAGTAGATAAGTGTATAGTAAAAATTGTTTATGTTGCGAAACATCATTCGGAACATCTCAGCTATTATCAATAACAACATACTTAATAAGTAGTTCTGCCACGTGTTTTTTGGTGTAAACTTAAACAGAGTGTGTAATCTTTGATAATGTATAACGAATATATATATGTATATACATGTATTTGACAATCAAATGAAAATAAATCTGTTTCGGTAAAATTATGATTAAACATATGTCTGATGTCTGATATACAATTGTAAATAAATTTGAATTAATGTCAACCGGTCTTTCAATTTCGTCAAACAATAATAATGTATTTAAATAACGTGTAGTGTTTACTTTTATATCTATAAATTTATTTAATCTAGGTGGACATTTTTTTTAATTTTCGGAGCAGATTATGTAATAAAATGTATTGCATTTAATCAAGATAAACTGGAAATTCATCGTCAAAAATGGAATATAATTTACCCCATACGAATACATAAAATATGACAATAAAGTTACTTACATGCATGAATAAAAGAAATAAAAATACAATTAGTCAAAAACTGTAGATGTATCTTCTGTATTTTTGTTCTTTTGTATTTCTTTTCACCTTCTTTACTTTTCCCGTCCGCTTTTTAACATTAGGTTACTATGGTGGCGTGTCATTCGTGTTTTTGCCCCGCGACCCCACCAAGCGAAAAGTCGATAATTAATATGTTAAAATGGGGGGGGGGGGGGGGCTTGCGCACCCCGCCATTTTAACTTGTTAACTTTCGACTTTTCGCTTGGCGGGGTGAAAAAAACGAATGACACAAATCAGCCACCATAGGTTACTCTAATAAGAGTATCGTATTACTGTGTGTGTTTGTTATGTTAGAAATATGTACAGTTATAAATCTTGTTGGTATTTAAAAATTTGTAATGTATGTATTTATGCGGATGTGGGTGCTTGCGTGCGCTCGTGTGTGTTTTTGTGTGCAAAAAAAAACCAACAAACAAACACAAACAACAGTTTTTACCATGTTTTGTATGACTTGCGCGATACTTATCTTACTTTTTGTACATTTTATTACTGTATGATCACAGGGAGAAGAATAAATTGTAAAAAAAAACTCCTAGCATTAAATTACTATTTGTTTTCATGTTTAGCCGAGACTGAATTACCGTTTCCGTTCTGTGTATTTCGAAGTTTGACGGAAAGGGCTAACTTTTTGGAGATACTAAAGGTTCGAGAAAGTGCTTGGACGTTTTTCCAGAAGAAGGTGTGGTTTTAAGTTCGCTCTACTTGTACATACACTCGGCATAAAATTGTAAACCTGAAATTCATCATGTGTGATAAGCAAGTCTACCTCATTTTATTGAAATGTAACCCAATAGTCTCGTCTAGTTGAATCATGCGCGGCCGATTTCAGTTTTTTTTTTAGCTCACCTGACAGGGTGAGCTTTTGTGATCGCTTTTCGTCCGGCGTCCGTCCGTCGTCCGTCCGTCCGTCGTCCGTCCGTCCGTCGTCCGTCGTAAACTTTTACTTTAAATGACATCTCCTCATAAACCACTAAGCCAATTTCATCCAAACTTCACAGGAATGTTCCTTTGGTGGTCACCTTTAAAAATTGTTCAAAGAATTTAATTCCATGCGGAACTCTGGTTGCCATGGCAACCGAAAGAAAAAACTTTAAATATCTTCTTTTAAAAAAACATAAGAGCTAGAGCTTAGATATTTGGCATGAAACATCTTCTAGTGAGTGTCTACCAAGTTTGTAAAAATAAAAGCCCTGGGGTCAAAATTGGCCCCGCCCCAGGGGTCATTGATTTTCCCTATATGCATATAGTAAAAACTTAAAAAATCTTCTTTTAAAGAACCCAAAAGGCTAGAGCTAAGATATTTAGCATGAAACATGTTCTAATGGGTGTTTACCAAGTTTGTTCAAATAAAAGCCATAGGGTCAAAATTGGCCCCGCCCCGGGGGGTCATTGATTTTCCCTATATGCATATAGTAAAAAATTAAAAAATCTTCTTTTAAAGAAGTCAAAGAGCTATGGCTAAGATATTTAGCATCAAACATGTTCTAATAGGTGTCTACCAAGTTTGTTCAAATAAAAGCCCTGGGGTCAAAATTGGCACCGCCCCGGGGGTCATTGATTTTCCTTATATGTGTACAGCAAAAACTTAAAAAATCTTCTTTGAAAAAACCCAAATAGCTAGACTTAAGATATTAAGCATGAAACATCTTTTAGTGAGTGTCTACAAAGTTTTTTCAAATAAAAGACCTGGGGTCAAAATAGGCCCCGCCCCGGGGGTCATTGATTTTCTTTATATGTGTATAGCAAAAACTTAAAATCTTCTTTGAAAAAACCCAAATAGCTAGAGTTTAGATATTAAGCATGAAACATCTTCTAGTAAGTGTCTACCAAGTTTGTGCAAATAAAAGCCCTTGGGCTAAATTGGCCCTGCAACGTTGGGGGGTTAGGGGTTGGTGGGGGGCCTATATACAGGTGAGCGACACCAGGGCCATCATGGCCCTCTTGTTAAACACAGAGCTAGCCGTCATATTGTGTAATACTTCTTAAACAGAAACTTCTGCTCTTATTCACAACTCCGAAAAAAACATTATTGTCAGTAGCCATGCCACGGCTCTCTGAAAATCAACGTAATCAGGGTATTGGGATGCCGCAAGCAGGTGTTGGGGTTATGGGCGTTGCACGACATTTTGGCTGCTCTATGCAAACAAGATATAGTCTAAGTATACGGTTCGGTAACACTGGACCCGTTCATGGTTGTCCTAGATCTGGTGCACCTCGTGTGACGCCATTAAGGGACGACTACGTCATTAGGCTCAATCACCTTCGCAACCGGATTTTGCCTGTTACAGCTACTGCTCTGCAGCTACGTAACAGTGCCTAAACTATCCGAAATCGCCTTATGCAATCCCACATTGTACTGGTCAGATACTGAGACTTCGCCATAGGGTCACCAGGTTGACCTGGGCACAGCGTCACTTACGCTGGACACGGCACCAGTGGGTCGGGTTATTTTTCAGCTACGAATCTCACTTTAGAGTAAATCATGCTGATGGCAGGGTGCTAATCTATCGTCGCAGAAATGAACGTTTCGCACAATGTTGCATCCGGGAAAGGGTGAACGTTCCGCATAATATTTCATCCGGGAAAGGGAAAGGTTTGGTGGGGTAAGTGTGATCTTATGGGGAGGGATTATGGGGACCGGAAGATTCAGCTTGTGGTTGTGTGCGGCAACCTTACAGCACAGGGTTATGTGCATATTCTGGCAAACACTCTTTTACCATTCATGCATGGTCCTGGGTTAATTTTCCAGCAAGACAATGCAAGACCACACACTGTCCGTTTAACAGCCAATGTTCTAACTCGCAAGTCTCATTTACTATCGCCTTTCATTCCTGAATTGTTTATTTGGACCCCATAGGTCAGAATTTGTTAGTGTCTAAATTGTTTTTTTGGTTAGATCGGCAAAAATGTGAGTAAATCGAAGCAAAGTAAAATGTAATTAGATTTATCCGGATACATAGTCGGTTTTTTTTCTTTTCTTACTTTAAGAGGAACCGTAGAATCCGTTTGCATGCCTTCAGACTATTCCTCGGAATATAGAACAACGGACCGTGTTCAGAAATGCCAACATACATGCCAAATACATACAGATCAATAAAACAAAAAATAAATACACACCAATAAGCAAAATACTTTTTTCTTGAAGAAAAAAATACAATGTAACGTAATTAACATTTTATGTAGGTTTGCATATATAACATTGAATAATATATTACTAAACAATTTATGCAGATCTCGTAAAAGTTAGAAGACATCGGAAATGAGATTAACAGATAGCAAAAATATATTTATCATTATAGATTTACTAAATGCACGAATTTCATGTCTGTAAACACTTGTCTTAAATTTTGTGAGTACATTAACATTGTGAAAATCCAGCCATGACGTGTCGTTTAAACACTATCGATGGCAAAGTTGAAATTAGAATTAGGAAAGCACAACAAAAGCAGAAGGAAAAAAATTCTTGGAGGGAAATGGGTGGGTTTTAAAGTTTTAAAACTAAACTTTATGATTCACATTAACTCAAAACAAAAGTTTCTTTATTATACAGGGAGAAAACTAGTATAAATATTACATTGTGACATGCCAGGGTTGTCTCCCTTTTTTAAACTGCATGACTATTATTATAGCTAGCTACCTTAATTTTTTAACATATAAAATATTAATATAGAAATAATATTATTTGCGTGTCACTGGAGTTCGACAGTTTAAAACTGGTATTGGAAATGCACACTTACACAATTACAGTCAAAAACAATTCAACAATTATATGGTATAAACAAGATTCGTTTGTTTACATTTCTATCAGCTGGCATCTGTAAAATGATTATTCTATTTTATTCTATTTGTTATGTTTGTAGTTACTTTGTTTATATTTTCAGATTTTATTATTTATCATATCAACTGATGAACTGAATAATTATACCTCAATTAAACAAACTTTAAAGATCTTGTTTGCTATAATTGAGGTTGTTACCACACTTGAGTGAAATTTGTTGTACATTTATAATTATATAATTATGCTTATAAAACAATTTTCAAACAACTAAGAATATGTAAAAAATGTACTGCAAATCACTTTATCCTTAAATGTCCGATATATTCTGAGTTAAGAAAGCAATACATTCCAAGATACTAAATTCATTTCATAAATGCAAACTGGTCGCAAGAAAGAACTGAAAAATTTAGTTATATCCTGTGATAAAGCTTTTAAATTGAGGGATAGTTTGTTATAATATACTGACGTGGAAGCTTTACTCTCTTTCTCTGTTTTTTTTTCTGTTGTTTCAAAAAATGAAAAAGTATCATTGTAACTGTTAAATGCGCATTAAATTGTATATTCATCATGTAGATTTGTTAAGTTATATGTGAATATGAAATTGTACATATATTATTTATTTATTTATTAATATTTGCATCTTCTCAATTAATTATATCTCTTTTTCAACACATAACAAAATATAAATACCATGACAAAACTAATCTTTATAATTAAGTCTAGTTTTGTTTGTTTTGGTTTTGTGTGGGTTTTTCTTTATATAAAAAACGTACAAAATCAGTAAACGTATTCATTTATCATACAGAAATTAATATTGATCATGAATTATTAAGGGGAAGTAAATCTTAAAATACTGGTTATGT
Organism: Ruditapes philippinarum; assembly: GCF_026571515.1. Lineage (NCBI taxonomy): Eukaryota > Metazoa > Mollusca > Bivalvia > Venerida > Veneridae > Ruditapes > Ruditapes philippinarum. Next base: position 353,796 of record NW_026858064.1, read on the forward strand.
AAAGTTACCTAAGTTATTCCCCTTCATTTGTCACAATTAAAACTGCGAGTTTGCTTTTTTTGTGGATTCTATTGATAGGCATTACCGAATTTCTCAAACATAAAAGAGTATGGTATTGTAGCTATAATTGATAATGTTAGGTAAAGATAGACCAATTCTTGTGTATTATATATATGTACATATATTCATATGCTTTTTAAGTAATTTCTTATCTCATTAAACATTCTCACATAACATAAACCATTATTTTGCAATTATATATATGTTCATGTCATGTGTCATTTATGTATTATATGTTGTATTTGTATATGTAATATGGCGATGAGCTTTTTATGCTTAAACCAAGAAATAAAGTTTCTGTTCTGTTCAAAAAAAATAAATATTTGTGCACATTATATGTACGTAATCACTAAAATATATGCATTCTTTTCTTATTGAAAAATCTGACGTATATTGACACTTTATAGAAAATAATTTTTTATTACCTCCCTTTATTTACATGAAATGTTAAATTCGGTAATATCTTTATAAATAATGCGTTTTGGAACTTACAAAATTGATAAATCTTAATTTGAGCATCATACTTATGATACAAAACCATAAAAAATTGTGTTACAGGAACTTTAAAATAGTTTTGTTATCCATCATCTCCATACAGACATGTTCTACAGCTCACAGTCGTTAGGAAGCCGAGAGGCAGGTGAATGTGCGTGCGTGTGTGCGTGCGTGCGTGCGTATGTGTGTGCGCGTGTGTGTGTATTTGCGTTTATTTATACTCGCCACCGGTTGCCCAAATGGGCGAGTCCTCCAGAAGAGCATTAGTCATTTTAGATTTTGGAGGACAGTGCAGTTACAGATACAGAAAGATGCCCCAATTCTAGAAGCTTCTCCTGGTTCTTTAGCGTGCCAAGTGTTTAAGCACCCATACATGGGACCTCGATGTGTAGTCTCATCCGAAAGACTGTTTAGTAATTTTAGTTGGCCTGCCCGGAAATCGAATCCACAATGTCGGGATTACAAGTCTCGCACTCTAACCGATTGAGCTATGCGGGCTGGCTGGCAAAAAAAGATTGAAATTGAACTGTTTACGGTTTATATACCTGTGTTATATCACGGCTTTAATTGAACAGTACACTACGAGAGGCTGGTAACATATAATTTCGTTATTACTATTACATTTGATCATTCTCAAGCGTGGCTTCTCAGCTACCTTACGGTTGTGAGCTTTCAAATAGGGGTATATATATAATTAGTTTGAAATAAATATTATTCATGTAACTCACTTTGAAATTATTCAGAAACTCAAGATGAATAACTCTGTTTTCAATTGATATTCAATTTGACATAATTAAGCACCTTACTATTAATTAACATTTTACCGGAGCAAACTGTAAATTAGCTCTAGTGAATATTTAGGGAAATGTTAAGAATCACCAAAGTTATTTTTAGTGTAAGTTAAAAAATAAATGTTGATATATATCAATAATCTTTCTTGATGCGTGGTGATCTTTCTTTTCCAATGAGACAATTTCTTATTATATTTATCTGTTTGCTATGCAAGTTATTCCAACTTCTGTCAGCGATAGTTCTAGTTTTTATTTCAATTATGAAATTTAAGTTATGATAAAACTTTGCAACATTTCTTTTATTAAAACCATTATATATAGATCTTGTTATTTATCTTTTGTTATTAAACCAATAATATCGATTTATTAGGTAGTTGTTAAAATAGAAATAAATATTTTATAAAAGACCAAAACTTCCGGGTCTGGTGTGGTACTTGTACGGAAAATAAAAGTAGTGTAGTTTAAGCTACGAAAGACCTTTAAAAAAAGGACTGTTAAATTGTTGAGATCAAGATGAAATATAATAAGGTTGGAGAGATATTGTTCGTTTTGTTCATGGTTTTATTAGCTGTGACAGAGGGTCAGGATTGGAGAGGGTATGTTCAATCTTTAGTATGTTATTCAACTCTTTCTTGAAAATAAAAAAAGAAGTAAATGCCTGAAAAAACAACAAAAAAAGAAGAAAACAAAAACGACCAATATCTATGAGATGAACTTGACTGAGAGTAAGTTAAAATTTTGACATTTTTTTTGTATGATAACTAGTTTATTATTTGATATTGGTTTAAACACAATCGTAATAAAGACTTAAGATAATCTGAATCAAAATCTACAGTTCTACACTATAAAGAGATTGACCATAAGATAGTATACATTAGATTCAGAAAAGACGCTATTAGTTTACTTATTATGTAGTTACTATGTAGTTACTATGTATTTACTTATTATGTACTAGTATCTATTTTGGCGTGATCAGATTTGACATAAAATGATTCAAATTTGATGTCAGGCTTTACACGAAATTCCCCTACTTTGAAGTCATTGTATCATGATATAAAACATGTTTTAGGAATTTAATACTTAAGTAAATAACTCTTTTTAATGCACGTACATTTATATGATGCTCTAATTCATACGTGTGAACTCACCCACTTTTAGCGGGAGACTTTCACTTTCTGCAGCCATATTTTCAAAGATTTTTCTTGAAATAAGGGTTATTTTAACAACTTAAAGAAATCTCCCTATGTTTGTGTTTTTGTTGTCAGAACTTCCTTCTTTGTTTATAGCAAATTCTAAAATCTCCCTCTTTTTTAAAAAATCTCCCACTCCACCATTGAAAAAAGTTGCTAATTGGATAGTCACGTTTTTGACTATAATCAATATATGCACTAATTGAAAAGTCACGATTTTGACTACGATCATTGTACTTGCTTTACACTGCGGTTTTTTACTTGTATGAATGCACTTAAAAATCATCGTCAGTTATACACATTTTTTATAATATTAGATTTGTATAGCATATTTCGTCACCTTATTGCAGTAACTGGTTAACTTCTTATATAATTTAATAGGACTTAACCTGTTACTGCACTCACTAAGTTGACGCAGTATATTAAATGATACAGCATTAGTCTGCTTAATTGACTTTTTTTATTTGATCGGTTAATGATTAATATATTGTTCCGATACAATCATATTTTATACAAATTTTTTATACATATAGAGATTGTAGGTTCAATACTGAATTTATTGAACGAGTTGAATAAAATTGTTATGCGAGCCTCTGGCGGGCAATTTTTTTTTTATTAAACGAGTTCAGTAAATTTAGTTATAAAATTACACGAATATAATAGTTATTCTATTTATCACATATCCAAAATAAAGACTGATCGACGTGCAAGTAGTGTAGCGCGTCTTTACGCTATTTTTGTATAATGTAAATGACGTCACATCAAAACACATGCACGGCCGTGATTTAAGGAGTCGCAACAGCGTACGGGTATGTGATAAATTGAGGATATTGAATGAATATAGGTTTAATACTAAATTTATTAAACGAGTTGAATAAAATCATATTAAGCGAGTCTCTGGCGAGCATAATATTGTTTTATTCAATAAGTTCAATAAATTTAGTATTGAATCTACAGGAGTATAATATTCTATTTATCTAAATCTAAAATAAGAAGATTTAACTGTTGAAAAGAGTTATTTTTCATTTGCTTCATTGCTTATTTAACACATCATCAATTTTCACGTAAACTGTGCACCGAATGGGAACTACTTTACTAATCTTATTGACACATACTTAATCATTTTTTAAGTAGGGACAGTTTTGATTATGTATTTTCATGTTGATTTAGGGAAGTAACGTAAGTTTCTCTTTCTCAGTTATGAAAACAAAATTCATTAGTTTGTAAGACTTCAAATGCAGCCAGTATGTTTTAAAATATCAATTCGTCTTCAAAGCACATTATGCCTCAGAAACAAAATGATTTTTACTTCTTTAGATTGGGCAAACATTCTTATAATGTTTAAATAGTGGCTTTAGATGCATGTTACGTGAAGAAAGTACTGATAAATCATAAAAGTAACAAATTTAAACAAAGCAATATTTTGACTTCCATACAAAATACTAATTCACTTATACCCAAAAAAGCAACGGATGAAAAAGATGGCATGTGAGAACTTTTTGGATACTATAAAAGTACATTAAAATTAAAAAGCTTTTGAGAAATGAAATTATAAGTAATTTGAGGCATTATGGGCCTTTAAAGGGGGGGGGGGGGCATTATGTGCCTTTAAGGATTGCGTTATGGGCCTTAAAGGGACAGTATAACTAAACCAAAACGTAAAGTATATGCCATGTCAGTCTCTCGCCTAAATATCACCCTATTTGCGAGTATTTTGACAAAATAGTTTCTTAAAGGAACTGTACTGAGGACAAAGAGATAATTACATGTACACAACATTCGGATTTCTTACATAAATGAGCTGGGGTTCTTAAAGGGACTACACTGAGGTTAAAAGGCTAAACATAACATTTGAATTTGTTACATAAATGAGCTGGGGTCCTTTAAACAGAATGACATGCAAATGACAATTAAGAATTTTACTCAGAAATAATTGAAAATCGTATTTTTGTGCTATTCTTAGCCCGATTTGAGTTAAAAGCGTTTAAACGCTTGTAATTTTGGGTCATTTATTTACAATTTCCGCCTATATGACTAAAATACTGTTGGGAAAAGGCTTAAAATGAAACAAACAAAAAAAAATTACAATTTGAATAATGTTTCTGGAAAAAACGAAGTGCGCGAATGATCTGAAATTTTGCACAAAGATTACTGTTCTAAACCTACATCAAATGGTTCATTTATCTGGAAAAATATTTTCAGTCCCATCATGTTAAAAAACTCAGTGGTGTCCCTAACAGAAAGACGTGCAAATGATAATTAAGAATTTTACTTAGAAATAATTAAAAATCGTATTCTTATGCTTTTCTTAGTCCGATTTGAGTGAAATGCGTTGAAATGCTTTTAAATTTTGGGTCCTTTTTCACCATTGAATTTCACCATTTTCACCATTATTCTAAAAAAAACAACAACAAAAAACAAAACAAAAACGGAGTGAGTAAATGATTTGAAATTTTGCACACAAGTTTTTGGTCTAGGCTTACATCAAATGGAATATTTATTTCGAAAAATTATTTCAAGTACCGTCATGTAAAAAAAAAAACCCAGATGAGTCGCGTTAAGCTGTCAAATATTTGTTGGAGTCGGTACATAATGTACTACTGGTTGAAGTGGTAATCAAGACATCAGTATATAATGTTGTTTCATTTGAAAAAGAAATCCCCGTCATTAATTGCTCCAATGAGAATATAAAAGCATGAGAAAGGTAAATACAACTGGTTAAAGTAAATACTTCCTTGTATGTAGTATTTTATTACTTACTGTACTTACTGTTTACAATAAAGAATAAAATAAAAAATGTATGCATATTATTTAATAAAGACGTTTTCTTCGGGGAGGAATGCAATTTCTTTTACAATGAAGCGCAATTTAAACTAGAGTAGAATTTTATTTTAAGAATTTGCTTAATAAGAGCGAATTACTTGCCCCTGAAATGCAGTTCTTCTTTCTTTCAAGAGCATATATCTCAAAACTACATGTATCTAGCAAGGTTCCTCGTTTGATTTTTAGTTTGAGTATTTATTTTTATTTCTGTCATGGTGCAAAATTAGCTGCAATTCCATGTGAAACATTTTATTCTATAGTAACTGTTGCTTATGCGAAATGATAGAAATTCTCGTCGAGTTATGCCCCTTTCTGAAAGTTTACTCAATAAATAATAGCAACCAATTTTTAAATAATCCTTTATTTAAATTTGCATGATAACTTAAGATATTTGGCAGGAATTATGGCCTGGCAGTCCGGGAAGCCGCGGCATAATTATACTCGTATTATCCAAATTTCACTACACTTCCGAGCGGGAACTTATCAGGAAGGCGGAGTATGAACTAATAGATTGTATTCTTTAGTGTTATTGCTCAGCAGCAAGATCAAGAAGGCGATGCTAAAAGAGCTTTATTATGAAAATTACTATAAGCCAATCAAAACACAGTATGCCAACGATAAAGTTTAAAGTGCATGGCAATGGCTAAAAACATCCAAAGGCCGTACGGTTAGCTCAACGTGAATCGGGCGATCCTGGTTCGATTCCCGGACGGCGCAGGTCACTTTCGTTGTGATTGATCATGAAATATTTTCTACGGTCATATGCACTGTACCTCTGCTTTAGAAATGTCAAACACGTATTTAAAATGTTTAAATAATCGGTTTAGAGCATGTTAGATGTGTTACAACATTAGAAAATCATCCGAGAAAGCAGGAGATTCTCTTAAGCATATTCACATCACCTCAAATCAATAAATACTTCCCATCTAAATCGCCGAACTATCCGAATGATCCACATTTAATTTATTTCTTCTTCTTTTCTATTTTGCTGAAAGTTTCTTACTTCATTTCTTTCTATCTTAATTTACGTTATTTCTCTTTAATTTTATATAACAAATGATGCAGTCTTGTATTCTCATTCATTTTTTTTGTATTAATTTTTGCTTTACATTATAACTAAATGTTAGAAACAATTTTGACTTTAACTTCTTAAAAACAATGTAAAATCAGATATATTTCAAGCAAGTCACATATACTGTCATACCGTATTTTAACACGTATTTAAAATGTTTAAATAATCGATTTAGAGCATGTTAGATGTGTTACAATATTAGAAAATAGCACTGAAATTGCAGTAATGTGCCATAAAGGTAGCAAAATGTAAACAAAGTAGTATTTTGATTTCCATACAAAAATACTCATTCAATATCTTTATACCAATTGTCTACACAGTGATAGAAGCAAAGATAGTTCATTTATATGACAAATATGTTAAAGGTATTTTATTGCTCAACGGCAATTTCACATTGTACCCGATTTTCAAACGAGATCGATTATTTACAATATAACAGATCCATTTTACTACATTTAAAGCAGCATGCCTCTAGATTCATGCTAATTTCATGAACATTTTGAGAATGTATTTCAAAGTAAAATACTGTAAACAAGCTAATTATAGGATAGTAAGCTTGTTGAAATCGGAATGTATGACCTTTTTAAAGAAGAAAAAAAAATGTTTCTTTTCTGAGGCTTAATTGGCCTTTAATAAAATTCATACTATAGAAATTTAAGAATAATTGTGCTTAACTTTTATTAAGATATATACATATATATACATCTTTTTAACCACCAAAATATAAAATGCGGCCAATAAACATTATTTATTGCATGTTCTTAAAAGCAAAATCTAAAGATATGATTTGCACATTTATAGTACATAATAAATGTTGCAATATTTATGTCTATATTTGGACGGTTAACAAATACCACATTTATACTGAACCGTGCAAGAGATAATAATGAAGTATTCGGCAACCATAATTTTGGTAGTTTGAATGCGGAAGAGGGTTTCAATTTTTCAAGTGTTTTATTCAAACATGTATTCATATCTGTCGAATTAAAACAACAGCATGTCATTTATGTATCGGTTAGTTGGCATTTAACCTTTAACCCTTCTCAGAATGCTACCCTTCTCCAAACGCCACCCACTCCAAACGCTACCCTTCTCTGAACGCTAGCCTTCTTCCAACGCTTCCCTTCTTCAAACGCTTCCCTTCTAGCAACGCTTCCCTTCTAACAACGCTACCCCTTCTTCAAACGCTACCCCTTCTTCCAACGCTTCCCTTCTTCCGACCCTTCCCTCTAACAACGCTACCCCTTCTTCAAACGCTACCCCTTCTTCCAACGCTTCCCTTCTTCCGACTCTTCCCTTCTAACAACGCTACCCCTTCTTCAAACGCTACCTTTCTTCCGACGCTTCCCTCTCCCAACGTTACCCTTCTCCCAACGCTACCATTCTTCCAACGCTACCCTTCTTCCGACGCTTTCCTTCTTCCAATGCAACCCTCTCCCAACGTTACCCTTCTCCAAACGTTACCTTTCTCCCAAAGCGACCCTTATTCCAACACAATCCTTCTCCCAACTCTACCCTTCTCCCAACGCTTCCTGAGCAGAGAAGAACAGATCAATGAAAATTTCACCATCAAAACCCCGGTAAATCGCCGGAGAAGGGGGGGGGGGGTGACAATATAAAACCACAGCTCATTTCCTTCTTTAATGAAGTGCATTGTTATTTTCCCTTTTGCATTTGATACTGTTTATCTCGCACGTCAACATGAATAATTAACGGAAATTAATAATCTCTTGCCTCAAAACCACAAAAAACTGAAAGTAAGATATCAACAATTCCGTGTGCTAATTTTTTAGTGTATTCTAGAAGCTCAATTTACAAATATATTCATTTAAAGGCACACTATGCCTTAGAAATCAACAAAATTTAAATTCTTTCGAAAGTTCAAACATATGTTTAATAGTGTTATAATGATAGACTTAAATCATGTTAGATGTTAACCGAGATGAACGTGCTGTAATGTGTGGCAAAGGGCAAAGGGAGTAAAATGTAAATAAAGAAGTTTGTTGACTTCCATACACAATATTAAATTACTATATCAATAGTAAAATAGCAAAAGAAGTAAAATTTTATCTAAACTGTATCAGACCACCAAAAAATGAAGCTTTTGAGAAATAAAAACTATAGCATTTAGGGGGCTCAATGGGCCTTTAAACATTTTATATAGAAGTCAAATACTACTTCGTTTACAAATTGCTACTTTTATGACAAATAATTTCACATTTAGTGATGTTTTCTCAAGGTAGTAATCAGCCTAAATCTTAAAACCATTATTCAAAAGTTATAAAACTCACGTTTACCAAATCATATCCGTTTCTGAGCCACTATATGCCTTTAAGTGTTTGCATTCATTATAATATTTGAGGTTATTTTACCAACAAGTTTCACTTAAAAAAATACACGTATTTCCGTGCATAGAATAAAATTAAATAGTTGATGGTGATTTTTGATATGAGTAACAGATGGGGAAGTTAGATGAGTGGTGATCGTGCGAACATCATTCTACAAGTCCAAGCCAAATCCGTGTTGGCATGTTCACACTCAACTTGCACATGTAGTCCCTTACAAAAAATGTTCTTTGTAAAAGATATATACATGTATATGAAACCTGGCTCTAAGGCAAACATTAATATAAATGTATTTATAACCATTTATTTTAAGAAAGTACGCACCCCCTAATTCAAAATCCCAAGGTACTTCTTCATCGCGAGTATAGCAAAAGGGACTCTATTGAAGTTTCATGAAATGGCGGGACCAGAACAAAATCCGATATTTGTGTACCATTTAAAATAGGTCTGAAAAATAACGTGTGTGCAAATATTCAGATCATTCCCTTACCCCATTTTTTCCCCACAATAATCATTTTTATTTAGCAACATGACCCAAAATGAAAAGCGTTGCAACATTTTTCACTCAAATCGGACAAAGAATTGCACAAGTTATCGGGTTTTTATCTATTGAGAGTATATTTCTCTATCATCCTTTGCAGAGTTTTCCATTTTAAGTGTCTTTACTTGGCCTATTTAAAATTTTGTATTTTTTAAGCTTTTTGATCTCTGTAGAGCTCCTTAAATTTGTCAGTTATATTTGTTCCGTTACACTAACTTTAACCTTGACCACGCTAAATTTCTTAAATTGACTCGTCCGTCTTTCAGTTTGGACACAACCATTAATTTTAAATGGGAAATCATTGTAAGAAATAATAGTGTAAACCATAATCAAACCTGGTATGCAAAAGTCACATAGTTATATTCATATGTCGCTAGCATGTGCTATTACTATTTACTATTTCAATAAAGGTATATGTTTGTAAACGGATGCATATTCAAAAAAATATATATTTTGTTTTACCGATCATTATTATTTTACGAAAATCAATCTAAATAAAAAATAAAGCCGAATTGTTCTTTAAAAAGAAGGCAAATATATCAGGTCTATAAAACCTAGATCTGACCTGTCAGAAAAGAAAGGGGGACTTTATCTGTGAAAAATTGTACATATCTCAAAATTGGCCTCATCAAAGTTTTCAATTTCATTGTATCTCTAAATAATGAATTGAAACTTTAATGTAAACCTAGTGGTGCTGAACAGTAGAGAATCTAAGCGAAATTTATACCTGAAAATTAGAACAAGGAAGTACGAGCAAATCTTTATATAGTCTCATTATCCTCGCTTGGTAGATCAAACCATCTTTGTATATATTTTTTGTAAAGTAAAACATTGACATGATCAATATGCTAAAATTACATCGAAAATATTTTTAAAATATAGTTGACTCTCATTAAGTCAAAATCGCTTTACTCAAAATTTCGCGTTAGTCGAAGAATTTCTAAAAAAAAATGTATTAGTATACACTCGAATTTATGCATGCGTCAATTTTGTACTTGTCCATCTTGAATTAAAATTACACAAAACACACTTTATATCCAAGTTGATGTTTCAAGTGTTGTGTCCAGATTGCTTTTTTTGGTTCAACTATTTACTAACATATGGCAAGAGTTTTTCAATAACGTTTTTTTATATATATAAAATAATAAGTACATTTATGATATACTTAAAGAAACATAAAAAATGTACTAAAAAGACATTCAGTTTAGATATGAAGCTGTTCAGAATTCCAAGTTTCTTTTTTTAAAGTAGACCGGAGATTATTTAAACAGTTTGCTAACATAGAAAAGCGTTCATTTATATTTTGAAGCCTTGAGCTGAGCCATGTTGTATCATTTACACGTTTTGTTGCCCTGACTCATTACATAAAAGATCATGTAACACAATTTTTTTAAGGTTTTATATCATAAATATGATGCCCATATTAAGATTTATCAATATTGTAAGTTCCAAAAAAAGCATTATTTATAAAGATTTTACCGAATTTAGCATTTCATGTAAATAAAGGGAGGTAATTAGACATTTATTTTCTATAAAGTCTAAGTCAATTTTTTTCAATAAGAAATGAATGCATTTATTTTAATGATTACATATAATGTTGACAAATATTTGCAGTACATATTTTACATAGTCTTCGATGTTTGAAAATTGTTTTGGAAGCATAATTATATACATATATAAAATTTCGGATTCAATAACTACTCATTTACATGATAATCATATGTATTCTGTCTGTCAACTCAATTATATTTCCAGTGTTCAAGTTCCATATCATTGTGAAGAAAGTCTAAAAAGTGTTAGGGATTTTCAGATATCAACATTGCTACCTGTACATATATTACTTTGGCTTTACCAGTTTAAATTGTCCTTCTTGGCTTATTTTGCTTATAATTTATTCTCATCATAATTTTTGATGGATGGTCAAAATTTTGCAAATGTCTTCACCAAAGCCTGCGCAACACCAAGGTCAAGTTCTACTTGGAGGTAAAGCATGTCATTTAGCGAGGGAGGGTATCCGTGTTCTATGCATGAACATGTGCATATTTCTAGTTTATTTTTCATTAGATTCCCCCATTCCTTTCAAAGTCGAATCCTGTGACAAAACTTCCTTGTCTAGATAGGTATATAAGTATCTAGATCGCAAAAAGAAAAGCATTAGAGGGCGGAAGTGTAGAGAAGGCAAAATGATTTGGAACAGTTTTGGAATAAATTTCAGTGTTTTAGTGGTCTGTTTGTTAATAACGGTGGGGAACGCACAAAATTGGAGAGGGTGAGTTTTTTTTATGATATATTTTTTTTATTATTCTAACTCCGATGTTATCTTTGTGGTAAAAGTGATAGTGAATTAATGTAAAACACGTTTATTCGATTCATAATCTGAAATAAAATATTTTACTTTTATTGGTCATGTTTTACAAAAATTCTTGAAAATCTTTCATTTTATCCATTTTCAACGGACCCGCGAATTCGCTAGAATATCTGGCTATTTCAGTCCATGAATGTTCTAGTAAAATTTGATGATCAATTCGTTACGTACCGTTAATGACGTCATTTAGCACCAGACGTTTCTCTATGATATATGCAAACGTAATTTAGTTTATTGTCATTGTTTTGATTATTCACGTAAAACAACACTATTTCTGGCTACAGGTTTAGAACATGTTCCGGTCCCTTTATTTGTTTTTCATCCACATTTACCTCCTTGCTTTATGTTGTTGTCTTCAAAATTTATTATTTTTCACGCAACTTTAAATTTTATTTTTTGACATTAAGAAAACAGATCATTTCTGTATATTAACTCAAATCAAATTGTTTTCTTCCACGTGTATATGTATCAAAGTGTATTCGGTAAGTATTGATAATTTTAACCTGCCAAATGTGGGTACAATTTCTTCTTTATTGAAAATCTCGACCCTGTTTTGATACATTATTGATTTAAAATCGATCAAAACTGGGCGGTAAATATTTTACAGACCGATTTTAACTTTCACGGTCTATCCTCACTTTGCTCGTCGCTTTGATATTTTTTCTTTATCCGAAAATGAGAATTTTACCAACAATATGTTGAAACTTTATCCGTATTGAACCGTATTATGAAACACGTTGCAAGTATTTATTCCTGAATAAATACCAAAAATATATATCTATAAACATCACAAAATATTTTTCAGTACATAAATCACGCGCGCTTAAACAGATGTAAGGAGAGGCTAAAAAGATGCTACGAAAGTTATACTTTGTAATTAGCCATCCGTAATAATTTGTTTTTACTTATGCAAAATGATTTTGTTATTTAAGAGCGTTCCGCTTGGAAAGGAGAGAAACTTAAGTTATATATATTTTACAAATTTTATTTTACAAAATTAATGAATAATTCACTTTTCGTTTAAATAAAAACTGTTCGTGACTTTGCATCTGATGAGTAAAGCATATTCATCGTTATCGTTATATTTTAAAGAAGGCGTAATAATATTACGACTAACTCGGAGGAAATTAATGTCCGAAACATAATCTTAGTTGTTGTTGGTTTTTTTAGCATCCTTGGGTCATATTTCCGTAATAAGGTGTTTGTTACGGTATTTTTCTGGGTTAAAATTACAAACATGTACATAAGAAGTTTTTGATGTTTGAAAATGTTGCAGGTTTGGCAAAATGAGTATGCTTGTATATCACAACGGTTATTGCCAGCTGTCGCCCACGCTCCCCGGCACCGCCTTATTTAAATTAATTATATACTAATATTAGATAATTGAGAAACATAATAATAACGTATTTTGTGTTTCGATACTCGTTTCGCACCGCATCGTATCACATTACATTACATCACATCACATCACATTACATGACCACATCGTGATTTTCGGACCGGATCCCATTCTAACATCGTATACTATTACAGTTATTTCCTTATGTAACTTGAAACAATTTACATCTATAAATAATACATTTTTATACATCCTATTCATTATAATGTAAAGTGTCTATGACACCTTTTATGAAAGAAAAGATTAAAGCATTTTAATATTGTCCCATACCCCGAAAACTGCCTATCAACATGACCGCCGCACGTGCGCGTGACGTCATTCGGGGTATCTTTGTTGCGCATGCGATGTGTCTAAATATGGCATTTAGCATACAATGCTTGTAAAAGTCTTTAAAAAAAAATATATAAAAAAAATTCATTACTGTAGATTTGGCGGTAAATTTCATTTTCGAAATATATCATAAAAATATTTTATTGATAATGAATGTAAAAAATAAAGAAATAATCAGACAAACGTGTCAATTAACAACTGAAAGTAGAAAATTATAGGGTTGAAATAAATTAGATAGGAAACCTTGCTATAATATGTTTTAAGTTTCAACATAAAATAAAAATAATAAATGTCGCGTTTCAGATACAAAACAGATAAAAAAAGTGTCAGGGTCTAATGACTTTATACCACATATTTGTAGCAAATATTTGAATAATCTATTGATCATATATCTGATCTAAGATCTGAAAAATGTACATAAATGAGCCGCGTCACGACAAAATCAACGTAATGCGTTTGCGACCAGCATGGATCCAGACAAGCTTACGCATCCGCGCAGTCTGATCAGGATCCATGCTGTTCGCTATCAATCTCTCTACTTGTTATAGGGTTTGCAAGCGAACAGCATGGATCCTGATCTGACCGCGCGGATACGCAGGCTGGTCTGGATCAATGCTGATCGCAAACGCATTACGTTGGTTTTGTCGTGACGCGGCTACAATTATGCCAGTTCGATCTAGACTACTTGGAGTTTATATTCAATCGGTGACCCGTACTTGACCTTACTTGACCTTATTATACTGTTTTGATGATTATCTCAATTATTCTATTATAGGTTTTGATTAAGGTATTTGATTTAGTGTTTTCTGCTGTTATTCTTAATTTATTTTTATACATGTTTCTTTTGTTGTGATATGCCATGTAAATTGTTTTAAAATGTAGATATATCTGTCTTTAATTAGTTTCGCCCATTTGTTTCTCGTTTATTTTAGGGCATACGTAAGGGGGGTTTTTTTTTACTTCGGACCTTTCGCGGTTTTTCACGGAATAGCACTTACGTGTCACATTGAAGGATCCACGAAACCGTCGTATGAACACATCGGTGGATGTTTTCAATTAAATATTTTATCATTTCATGTTAAATTGTTGAATCCTACTTAAGCGGTGCTATATGGGGATGGGGCGTGGACGGTAGCTTGAACTTTCCAGTCCCGTCCATACATAGTCTCAATCAAACCGAGCCTGCAACATTTTATTTCATTTGTTCGTTCGTTTGTTCGTTCGTTCGTTCGTTCGTTCATTCATTCATTCATTCATTCATTCATTCATTCATTCATTCATTCATTCATTCATTCATTCATTCATTCATTCATTCATTCATTCATTCATTCATTCATTAAATGAACACTAACCAATTTAGTGTTTGAAATTACTTTTACAAACCATGTAAACAGTCGATTTACTACACCGATAAAAAAAGTTATAAGCCTATAAACTAATGTAAATATGTAACTTTTCATTTGAAATGCTTTTACATGTATCCTATTGGACAACGAATACTTTCAAACACTAGATACTGTAATTTGAATATTTGTTATGGGTATTGTGCACGCATGGGCATACAAAACAGGTATTGTAAGTTAGTGAAAGTAGATACATGTACATGCTATATTAACATAATACTATTTTGGTTTTTATAACAATTTTCATATCATAAACAACTTGATATGATACATGCATAATTACAGAAAACGACACTTCTCCCGCCGAAATTTTATACTTACAAGACGCATCCACAGTTAACAAAATATGCAAGCCCGCAAAGCTTAATCGGTTAAAGCGCAAGACTTGTTATCTCGACATTGTAAGTTCGATCCTCGGGCTGGCAAACTAAAGCTACTATGAAGTACAGATGAGACTTTAGGTCGAGGTCCCGTGTGCTGGTGCTTTAATACTTGGCACGCCAAACAACCAGGGGAAGCTTCAGGAATTGAGGCATCTTTGAAAAGCTTTCAAACGCTTTATTCCCTTCAATTTGAGCTTAGAGTTGCACACGATAAAAGTAAATTTTCATCTTGATATATAGTGTATTTCTTTAATAAAATTTAGATGTTTTCCTGTTTTTAAGAGTGCCAAGTGATCTATGCAAGGATTTCTAATTTAATTGTTATTAGTAACTTCTTACCCCTTTGGACCTCAGAGCTCCTTTAATAGCTATTTATTTGAGTTGAAATTTAAGTTATTATAAACGTCTGCCAAAATTTCTTTCAGATTAATGATATTATGTACAGCAATTTTCTTTTGAAAAATAACCTATAATATCGATCTGGTAAATGCGTATATAATTACAGCTTTTTTTAAAGACTAAGATGACTAAAACTTCCTGGTCTTGTGGGAGTACTTATAAACAAGAATAGTTGACTCGAAGAAAGACATTTGAAGAAGGACCATATGTCATATTAATGTAAAATGATATATAAAACGTTTGGAGTAATTTGGTTAGCTTTGTTCGTTGTTTTGGTAACCGTAACAGAGGCCCAGAATTGGAGAGGGTATGTTAATCTCTGATTTTTTCTGTAGTTTAAAACTTTAATTAAAGGGACACCACTGAGGGTTTTTTGTTTTGTTTTTACATGAAGGGACTGGAAATATTTTTTCAAGCTTTGTATACCATTTGTTGAAGGTCTAGACTAATATTTTACCTGTACCTTTTCAGGTCATTGGGTCAGTTCGTTTATTCTGTTTATTTATTTTTATAGCGCAAAATGACCAAAAATTGAAAAACGTTACAACGCATTTAACTCAAATTGGGCTTTGAATCACGAAAACATTGATTTTCAAATAATTATGAGTATTTTTTCTATAATCTCTGGTATATTTTCACAACTGTAAATCAATGCACGAATTAAATTTTTTATTTATTTTAAGCTTTTGGACTTCAGTGAAGCTCCTTTAACTATCTCCTTAAGTTTCAGGAGTTAAGAACACAACAGAACAGAGTTTATTTCATACCTTGTACACACATAGGAACATCTTTATAACAAACATGTGGAAATGTCATTTAAAGTTACATGATTTACAATATAGAAAAAAAAAACATAAAAAAACAACAAACAAATCGAATCCGTTCTCTTCCGCGAACTAGTTCTGATGTCATATATATGTATGTGAAAACACGATTGTGTTTCGAGTAATGTCCAAACCAATTCTCGCAGCGTTTACTAAGCGGACGCTGTCTTAATATGTGCTCACTTAATAAAACTTGCGAGTGACTTTTATCTTTGGCATATTTATATTTTGTAATATATTTATAAAATTATAAACATAATTTAGAAACAAACTTTATTTAAGTATTTACACTATAAAAGGATGGTCCTTAAATGAGATACTTTCAACCCGTATTTTTGTAATGTATAAAACATTTGACAGGAAATGATTGAAATGAACTTGACACGAAAATACATAACTTTAAAGTATTATATAAATCATGTTTAGGAATTTAGCACTTAAGTAAGATACTCAGTTTAACGGACGATGTATAATTATTAATTGTTTGAACATGTTAAAGATCCTGTACGCTTTGTGATTGATATTTTTACAGTGTGTATACCACACTTGCAAAAAGTTATATATGTATATAATTATGCAAATAAAACATTTTTCAAATATCGAAGAATATGTAAAGTGTGTACTGCAATTATTGTTGCATATTATATTTAATCAATAAATTATATGCATTCATTTCTTATTGGAAAATTTGACTGAGAATTTATAGAAAATGAATTTCTAATTACCTCCCTTTATTTACATAAAATGTTAAATTCGGTAATATTTTAATAAATAATGCTGATTGGAACTTAAAATATTGACAAATCTTAATTTGAGCATCATATTTATGAAATAAAACCATGAAAAAAATGTGTTACAGGATCTTTAAGGAGTGAACTATTAAAGTATTACAACTGTGTCATTCGCACGGTCATCGTTTTTTGTTTTGGTTTTTTTTCTTTGTAAACATTTTCTCATTTGTACAAGTATTAGCATTTCTAAAAATGCTAGAAATCGCCGTTCGGCCAAGTGCTCAAAAATCGTTTTTTCGTAAAATACACTTCTTCCAGAACAATAGTGCTAATTAAAAATATGCTTTTTTCTTCAAAAAGAAATATTCCGAATATCGTTTACCCCACAGGAACCCACACACTGGTTTCGAGGCTTTTACAAGAAGATAGTATTTCAATTCTACATAAGGTAACCCGACAAAAAACATGGCGGATGGCGTGCCCCGTATGCGCCCCCTTTTGAGATTTTTTGTCAACCATTTTGTTATCATGTGGTATTTATTCTACATTCTACATTCTGATTGGCTTAGGACAGGCGGTGTATTGGTAGAAATGGTCTAAATTTGTTTAACCATGCATCATACAATTTTGTAGTTAGAATTTCGTTACACTATTAAAACTAAGTGATGATAATGTTAAAAAAACACACACACACACACAAAAAAACACACAAAAAAAAGCTCATGTATATTAAAAATATTGTGTGAAGTAAGTGTAAGAGTTTAATAATTCCAAAGCGGTGTTTTCAGTTTAACACATAGGCATATTGAAAACATTTGAAAAGAGATCATTTAATCTTGGCTTGAACTTAGAATATAATAACGAAACACTTTGATCGAAATAAATGGGGTTTACCGACTTCGTTTTCAAATGAACTGCCCTTATTTTTGTAAATTTTGCTCATTTCATTCACGATCAAAATCCGCTCTCTGCTTCTCATGTAACTGATTCTTTTGAGTAACTGAAAGAAGGGAATAAATGGTAATGGTGTCTGTCTCTCAACCCAGGGATCGTGGGTTCGAGCCTTACTCGGGCCATGACCTATTTCTTCATATGACACCAGTACTGGTTGGTTCCAAGAAGCGGACTCGAAAGTGATTGATATAAGCTGCATAAACTTGTTTCGCAATAGAGCTTAATAGATATGTTTAAACTAACTGAAGTTAAAGATTTCGAGAATTGGAAACGAGTTGTGTACTTTTATTTACTGTTGTGATTAATTCTTTGCAAATTTGCTTTTAAAAATATTGTCGATTGTTATAGAATTTTCAGTCTCCCTCATTAAAGACCCATTACGACAAAAAAAAAAAAAAAAAAAAAAAAAAATTCTCGAAAGCATTGCACTTTTGGAGTCAAAGAGTTACACGTGCTCAACATGTTACTTCTTGTTCAGTTTGTTAATTAGTGCCGTGATAATGAATCATCATGATTGTTTTGTATGATCCATTAGTATAACAATTACAAAAACACATGTTCAACCTTTCTAAAGAAAGACGATAGATAATAATGAGCCGCGTCACGACAAAACCAAAATAATGGGTTTGCGACCAGCATGGATCCAGACCAGCCTGCGCATCCGCGCAGTCTGATCAGGATCCATGCTGTTCGTTATCAGTTTCTCTACTTGTAATAGAGTTGGTAAGCGAACAGCATGGATCCTGATCAGACTGCGCGGATGCGCAGGCTGGTCTGGATCCATGCTGGTCGCAAACGCACTACGTTGGTTTTGTCGTGACGCGGCTTATATGTATTTCTGAGGTATAATGCATTTTGAAATTGAATGAAGGGAATATAAAAAAGTTTAATGGAATTCCATAAAATTTTGTATTGTGACCAAAGGTAAAATGAAAATCAAAAGCAAATTGTAAAAGTAAGGGCTGTCAATTAATGTTAAGTTATCTGCTTGAAATGACCTGAAATAAAAAAAAATAAATAAATAAAGCAGACAAAACAACAACAAACAAACAAAGAAACAATAAGATAAAATCACGGGAATGTAACCCGAAGCCGAAGACGGTGACCCCCAGTTGTTGTTGTTGTTTTATTTCGGTTGATATTCTTAAAGGGAAAGACAAGGTTAGAATAAAAACTTGATTTCAGAAAAAGAATACTATAAATAATAAGTCTGCAAATTTTCTGCCGCCAAATAATAATATTAAACGAATGATAACAAAATTTAAATCGCTAAATCACCGATTTCTACAAATCGGTAAGCGCGGCCATGTTTGTGTATTGGCCGTATAAAAACAGGTGCGCGTGATGTCATTTCCCCACATCTTTAGATTCATGATAAATCTAGTTGAATCGTAAGGAAATATTAATATAATAATTAAATATTGATCAGACAATTTAATTTTCACAGGAGGTGTAGAGGAGATTTTTTATGGTTCAAAATACGTAACAATATCAAAAAAAAAATAATAAAAGATAAAGAAACGTACGGCTAGCCAAAAGTTCTAGCCGTACGTGAGTCACGAACGACTAGCCAGGACGCACTGTATTGTCTAGCCGTACGGCAATTTTCAAAATTATATGGAAGTCGAACGTTATAAAATTGTTGATTTTCATGCTTATCATTTGTTGTTTTATTTGTATGAATTATTAAATCATTTTTGTTAATTTTAAGCACATGGATCGAATAAAAAATGATCGGAGTGGAATAAATAAATAAAAAGAACATTGAATGAAAAAAAAACGGTGAATTGCAAAAATAATTATATAATTTTCAAAACAGTAGATAAATATCGAACATAAAACATGCAACGTTTAAATAAATCATTCTTTACGTCTTTTTACAATTACACTATGTTATATACCGCTTGTATTATTATCAATGTATTAATATCAGGGTTGTATATTTTTTGTAGAGATTCAATGATACATTGCTAGTCTGGTTAATTGGCCTATATCGAATATTTTAATGATTGATTTTTTGTAAATGATTTGTACATTGTTCGGATATATTAATCAATAAATGATTGATACGCTATTTCTAAACATTTATGTTTTTAAAGATTGTTTCATAATTCCAAAGTAAAGTTTATTTTTGTAACATAGGCCTCCGGCCCAAAATACAACATAATACAACAAACATGAAATAGCAATGGTAAAATACAATGAGATGATCATAGATATACATAGTATATTGTAATATAAACATTGGTAGACATCATATCAATTTTTTTTAAAGATATATAAAGAATTTCGTAGATCACTTGTAGATTACACTATATAATTACCTTTATATTGTTTTATGTATGTATTTTTAAGTACTTAATTGGCGTCTATATTTAAGTGCATGATCGAGAAAACGTGAGATATATAATGTCACATCTGCGTTTCTTACAACAGATATAAATTTTTCACGTGAAGGATTTTTCACCAGTATATCTGGTAGAATGTTTTTACGTATAGAATTATATATCATTTCATGAAACGAACAAAATTTGATATATGTAATACATAATTTTGATACAAAAATATTAAGTATCAAAGTCCCGATAAAATTAATGGTAGAAATGAAATAATTGCCGTTTCGTTAAAATTCAGATCGCTTTAATTCTATGAGTAATATACTTTTTTCCAATCGCATCTTTCCGACTCTTTCCGTCAAACTTCGGATCATAGTCGAGGTGTTCCAGTGCCATTTGCAATGGCGTTCAACGCTAAAAGGTCGACACACGCACAAGCGGAATGATAGCGTGTCATCGCCATACGATGCATGGCGATGCGAAGCATAATTTCTAACACTTATTATTTCAATTCATACGAGGACCTTTAAAAGTACGCGTCTTTAGTAGTATTCTTTTTGAATTATGGAAAAAAAGTTTAGTATTTCGTCAAACTTAACAATAGACAAAATGTTTTAATATCCCACATGCGTGTAAAGGGGTGGCTGTCGTAAAAATACAAATACTATGTGGACTCGGCCTAGTCAATTTTCGTACTCAGTTAGTTAGTTATTCAGTCATATTTGAGGTTTTAATTCTGGATTTCACGATCCTTATTGAATTATATACTTCATCCTCAATCATCAACACCATCCAAGTAAAAAAATGAGACCTGAAATTTGACATGCCAGCCGTCTTTCCCAGAAATCTGTATTCTGTTGGGACGCTCTTTAAATTGTCCACGTATGCTGGTGGGTGCTACATCTTTACAAATCCTTCCGGCTGGTGAATACACACACAAAAACAACAACTTTTAAAGTCATCATATAACACACAAAAACAACACATATGCAATAAATACACTTTAAGTATGGCCAATCAAACCAGGAATGACATAAATACGGGGGCACTTCAAAATGTTAAAGAACGATGCGGGTGTACATAAGTCAGTCTACCGGCCATATTTTGGGTCTATTTGGAGTAAACAGGTTTAAAAGCTGTCAAATATTTATTGAAGTCGGTACATAACGTACCATTGGTTGAAGTGGTTATTTTAATCATCTGTAAATAATTTTATTTTATTAAAAAAAATCCCCTTTATTATTGTTCCAATGAAAATATAAAAGCACGGCATGATATAGGTAAATTAAAATGTTCAAAGTAAATACTTCCTCGTACATTATATATTATTGACATAATAAAACGAAATAAAAATTTAATGCGTATATAATCCAAGATTATATACATTTGTATAAACAAAGGTAATTCTACACCTTAGTGACCTTACTTAACTTCCTTGTCTACCAAAAAGGAACATTGTGTAAAAACATTAATGCCATGTTTTTCGGTGGTTTTTTTTTAATTATTATTCTCTAAAAGAATATATCTTAAGGTCCAGTCCAGTCAAGTTTGGCGACATTAAATGTTAAAATCATCCTTTCCTTCAGAAACCGGTCTTTACATATTGAATATAATCGATGCAGATGATTCTCTATTTATTACTTTAAATTAATGCTAGTAACTATCAAAAGAACAACGCAACCTTCTTTGAAATAAATTTCCGTTTGCATGAACAACGGACCAGATTTATGAATCTTTTTGAGAACTTTTTCCTGATAAACGTTAGAAGGTACACCGTTGTTCAATATTTAGGTTTTTTTTCGGCCGTAGGCTGTTTGTTTCTATCGCGACTTCCGGTAAATTAACAGGCTATTTGCCATCACTTTTCCGGTATTTATCGAACGCGTAATTTCATGTGTTAGTAAAAATAAATACATGATATAAATATTAAACACTGAAACCAGATTAACAACAGCTGGAATTCTATTTTGATAAGATACGTCTTGTTAAACGTTTACTTCTTTAGTAAATTTATAAGCTTAAAAGGAAAGAAAACTAACAAGCAAAAAATAAAAACTAAGTGCTACGGAAAGATGATATTAAGAGTATTTTATTTGAAATGAAATTGGATCAGAATAAATTTTAGACGTGTAAACATCCTGGTCTCTGTAAAACTATACATTTCCAAAGTGTATATTTTCACAATTGTTAATACAAACATAAATAACTACGAGGTTTTTATCATCTCATTGAAATTCTGTGCACGAGACGTAGGCCTAAGGACATTTGTTTTCCTAGCTTTCTTTTGTACGGCCATGAATGCTTGTGCAACAATATACACTTGTATATAGAGTCGTAACAAAAAAACTTTATCTTACTAATAAAAGTTTTGAAAACATTTTATAAATTAACGAAATAACCAGTATTTGCATGATCCTTTATATTAGTAACTTGTGTGCTAACTTCCTAGATGACGAAGCAGCTGTATGGGTAATGAGACACGAGGTTATTCCCACGGTCTAAATTTGTAAACAAAAATTATCATTTTTATAAATTTAACACGGAATAACCTTACATAGATCAACGCCAATTCTATTTTTTTATATTATATAATCATATATGACTGCTTGCTCTTTTTTCAAGAACAGATTCTCTCTAATCAATTCAGGAAATTTCTTTAGCTCAAATCGCACCTCTAAATCACTACTATTTAAATTTTAGAAAATTCGCTAATCCAGATCGAGTATTAAATTTTGGATCATTGAATTAAATTGAGACAAATTTTGCCTGTGCAAATTGGACTTGGAAGTATTGCTCCTTCAATTCGAGTCTATATATTTCGCTTACTCAAATCTTGTCTAGAATTTTGTAAGCTCTGGCAATTTCGCTGATGGAAATTAAGGCAGTTAAAATTTTGTTTATTTAAATCGAGGCTGGACAGTTTGTTTATTCAAATGAGTTTGGGTGTGTCTAGAAATACTGCTTATTCAACTCGAATTTGGAAAGTTTGCTCATTCGAAATCTATCTAGACTAATCGAGTCAAAATAATGCTGATTATTCGAATATTGTAGCGTAAATTAAATGGATAATACGTAATGTATACCGTGTGTTTCGACGATTTCGAAATTCAATTCATTTTTAGCTGATGGATACCAAAAAGACAAAAGTCCTTGCTGTAATAAGCTTAAGCTAGATGATAAATTACATTGTTATTAAATTTTGCAATTAATTAGTATGCGATATTTTATGTAATATTGGGAACCTGACATCTGATGTTTATTAAGCTTTATTTACATGAAAATCAATACACATGAAATATTTCATTTTGTGAACATCAATATATTTTAACATTTGTCATCATGTAATGTTTGGACATCTATTGTCTCTCCAAAAAAATATTCAAAATGTTTAAGCATTATTATTATGCCTCTTTACTGAAAGACATTTTCAATTTGTACATCACGCAACTTTTGCCTATTTAGCTGGTGAATATGATGTGATATGTACTAAAGAAATTATATTGATCAATGCTGTATGTAAAATTATCAGTGTGCTAAGTTTATTTAGCTTTGATATTTTTTTCTGATTGATAAAAAAAGTGAAAAAAAAGAAGAAGAAAAGCAGCAACGATATAACAAGGTTTGGCAGGGTCGAGTATCTTTCTTTTTCTTCAAGTTCTTCTCGATTTCTTTAATTACAGAAACACGGAGCCTTATAAAGTATGGCAGTCGGACACATGTAGAAGATGTATTTGCCGATATGGAGGGTAAGTGTATATATTTATTTCGCTCTATAATATATTACCACATCTAACTGTAGCTTTTAGAAATTGTTCATATAACAATGGTATTTACTTGACTTTTGTGTAAATCAAGTCGCAGGTCCCACCCAATTTTTCATATATCATTAGAAAAATATCAAAGCCCAAATTCTAACCTTCCGTCTGATTATTATATATATATATCACATATGTACATTTGTTGTGTATATTTGTAATCTAATTAAACAACTTAATGTCTTTCTGATGATGAATGACATTTGATAAATGTAAAACCAAATTATTCACTAGCTTTGTGATTATGTATTGCGTAGAAATAATGTCAAACCTGTAATATTACGTGGTTTTGTATGTGAGTACATCACAAGTAGACAACATATAACTCTTATGAGAAATAAGAGACACAAGTGTATTCTATGACTACATGTTTAATACTGGAGATAAACTCTTGACAAGAACTGTTGGACTACTTTCTAAGCATGCGCATGTATAGATTTATATAAACAGTCTCATAATACAAAACGAAACTATTTGGCGTCTGTTTATTTGTTTGTTTGGTCTTTTTTTCAAGATTGCTTTTATCACATTTCTTCAGTTATTGTGCCCAGTGGAGATATTTCACTTGCAATACTCTTGTGACTAAACTAAGGTGTTTAAGAGGATGGAGACATAGAGGGGATTATAACTGTAATATCCGTGAGTATCATTATTTTTCTGACACTTTTATCTTATTGTATTTATTTATTTTATTTCTTTATTTAACTATTTATTTATTATTTTATTTATTTATTTATTAATTTTTATTCATTTATTTATTTATTTGATTATTTATTTGTTATCTTATTTATTATCTTATTTATTTATTTAACTTTAATTAATTAATTTATTAATCTATTTATTTATTTATTTTTAATCAACAAATGTTGCTTATTACAGGGGTAACTGAACTTGCCTGTGACAAATATGTATTAGATATGTCGCAGTCCAGAAGGGTGCTGGGCTTGAGGGTTGCTGCAAAAATGCAGAGACTCCTCTCAGAAAATATTTATTATCAAACAATATGAAGTCGGGCTCGCGCCATGAACACCTTCAATACGAGTGCAAATACAAAATAATGACAAATGACACAAAATCATGAATGATAGATACAGACATTCATATTTACCTGCAAAAATACAGAGACGCGCTCTCAAAAATATTTATTATCAAACAATATGAAGTCTGGCTCGCGCCATGAACACCTTCAATACGAGTGCAAATACAAAATAATGACAACTGACAAAAAATCATGAATGACAAAATATAGAATAGCAAGTATGGGATCAATACAGACATTCATATTTACATGACGAGCTCTCAATATTTGTTATCAAACAACTCGTCATGAAAACGTGCGGATGAGTGAAGGTACTTAGTGCGGAAATAAAATATTTAAGAATGAGATCCGCACCAGTGGCTAGTGGCTAGTACATGCTTGTTAATAAATGAACGAATGAAGAAATGAATGAGTACATGAATAAAAGGATGAATAGATGAAAGATAGGAAAAGAGACACAAATATAGGACTTCACAAGATATATACAATAACAAGTACAACAGACATGGCATGGACATGTACATAACATAATCTACGGTATACAATACGAGACATACATTGACAAACACCATATAACATTAACACATCAATATGACCCTGTGACAGATATAGGCTACATATTTCTTACATAAATGCTCAAGCACTAATATAAAACTAGGCTATGTATAAATTACAGTGATCAGGCCCCCACACTGAAGGGCAGTTCTAGGGGTATACACTATGTGTTGTGGATAGGAATATTGTACACTAAACACAGCAGAAGCAAAATACCATTTTCGATCTTAAAATGGGGAGGGGGTCTGTGTTATTTCTTATACAAAAATTCACAAGTGTTTACAACATTTTAAAATTATTTTCTTTTGACATTTTCCAGCAATATGTAGGCCAAACTGTGGATTGGTCGGAGAGTGTGTCGCCCCTGGTAAATGTGACTGCAAAGGACTGGCAATAGGTCAATATTGTCAAGAGCGTAAGTAATTCTTTTCAATTATATACCACGAAAACGATATTTTTTTGTAATATTGATAAGTTAGATAAGTTAGGCCTGGTGATGAATCAAGTCATCAAGAAAGCAAGACATTCAGCCTGTTTTTCCAGGTTACATGTAACAGAATCAAAGTACGACGGACTGAAGACGATCTAGTTAATTTTGATACCTATCATTTTAGACTATCAGTACTTAAGCCGTTTTGTATTTATTATTTAGATCAATGTAATAGCTAGAGCTAAATCTTATTCCTCTATTTAACTGGAACTTATAAATCTTCTTTTTTTAGTGATATGTTCTTATCAGAGACCATGTTACCCAGGAAACTGTTATTCTAATAACAGATGTAACTGTACCAGTGGATTCACAAAAGAAAGTTCGGCGTCGGAATACGGCTGTTTAAAAAGTACGTTTTATATCAAAGATGCTGTTTGTTTTTATCTATACTCTGCAAGAATCGGACAAAAATGAACTACATTTTCTTACACATTATAATTATGATCTTACATTAATAATAGCTAATCGACCTATCGTTTTCAGTCTTTTGGACGGGCCGAGAGAAAATATACACGTATTGATAACAGTTTTTTATAAAGGAAAAACAGAGTGAGCAAATGATCTGAAATTGTGCACAGAAATTATTTGTCTTCACCTACATCAAATGAAACATGAATCTCAAAAAAATATATCCAACCCCGTAATGTCAAAATATCTATTTTATCGTTTTGATGACACGACATCATGCTTTTTCTCTTTCTTTTTCTTTCTTTTTATCGTTTTTTTAATAATGTCAAAATTAAGGAAACTTGGTCACATAAAACAGTTTGCTAATCGAAATATAATTATTTACTTAATTTACAGTTGACACAAATAACAAACCGTACATTGGTAAATCAACAAGTGTCATAGAACACACTAGAAAGACGGATAAAAAATTCCTTTTCTACTTCTTGTTGGACGGCACGGATGAGACAATGCGCAATCTTATTGTTTGGAGTAATCAAAGGGTGTTTAACATCATGCGTTTCACATTCGAGGTTAGCTACGAGCCACCTGAGCCTCTGGCTGAAAGACCGGTGTATGTTCATGAGACAAAAGTTGGTATTACAGAAGGGAAAGTTTTACTTCGAGTTCTAGATTACAAAAATGGTATATAAGATTCAATCATTGTTTCTCTTTAAATATTGCGATATATCATATAATACCATGTCATGTCATGTCATAACCAAAGTTGCAGTCCTTGTTTGTTTACATATATTGCGCATACACGTCTTTGATGAAAGAACAGACTTAAACCAGGTTTGTTTTCATTAAACCTCGCATATTACTCTAATCATTATTCAACTTGGCTACACTACTATGATTAATTGTGTTTGTATTGTAATTTTCACTATCATATCGTATAAACATACATATATAATATCATCTCATATAGGGTACTTATCGCACCACCATATATTTTCGATTCGTTCCGTATCTTACCATGACATATAGGGGCAGGGAACATATTCGAATGATGGCCCCTGTTAATTGTTTTTTAATAACTCAGACGTTTTGAATGTCCTGGAAACTTTTGATATATCTCTGTCAATGAAATGTTTTCTTGTTTGTGTCAAGTACGTATATTTACCTGTTTGTGTGTAGGAAATGAGCAGTCAAACTCCCCACAGCGGTTACGTCACGCTTTGCTCCTTTTGTTTCTGTACTGATCAGGGGAAGTAACCGCTGCGGGGTGTTTGATAAGCAGTATTTCATTCGGAACTGCCTCGGCTCACAGGTGGCAGTATCAGTGTTTGGACACCCCATCCCTATCTGCCTCTGGACCCCTACTACAACCCTGAAAAAAAATAATTCAACACTCTAAGGCTTACTATAAGGTACCAAATACAAAACCTCCGATAAAATTATATATATATAAAAAATTGTCCACTATCAAATTATAGTTATAGAAAGGTGAAAAGCCCACTATATGTTCATTTCCCAAACAATGTGGAACACGGGAAATCGTCGTTTCGGCGACTGAGGCGCATTCCGGAGGCATTTTGCTGCATCATTCATTTACATCAATAAAAAGAACTTGAATTATACAGCTTACTTAATTCAAGTTTAACGAATATCAATATTCTATCGATTTTTTCTATTTCACGGTATTTTTTGACTTGTCGCTGCCATTTTGGATTCTGATACCTATGTGTTATACGCGATCTGATTGGACGTCAAATTTGGCTCGTCCAATCAGATCGCGTATTTCAACCCAGGTATCAGACTGCAAAATGGCTACGACAATTAAAAAAATACCGTGAAACAGAAAAAATCGGAATGATAGTGATATTCGTTAGACTTGAATTAGATAAGCTGTGGAATTCTAGTTCTTTTTATTAATGTTAATGAATGATGCAGCGAAATCCTGCCGGAATGCGCCTCAGTCACCGAAACGACGATTTCCCGTGTTCCACATTGTTTGGCAAATGAACATATAGTAGGCTTTTTACCTTTCTATAACTATAATTTTGATAGTGGAAATTTTTTTTTATATATATAAGTTCATCGGTGGTTTTGTATTTGGTACCTTATAGTAAGCCTTAGAGTGTTGAATTTTTTTGTCAGGGTTAAAGTATGGGTGCAGGGGCAGATAGGGGTGGGGTGTCCAAACACTGATACTGCAACCTTTGCCTCGGCTATTATCTATAGTAACCTCGGAAACAATACGGATGGAAAGTAGTTCTACCACGTAGTTTCAGATGTAAACAGAAACAGAGATAATGTAAATCGAATGTATATATTTGACATCTAATGTCTGTTCCGGTACTCTTATGCTTGAAAATATGTCTGACAACAATTTGTAATTTAAATATGCCCACTGATGTTCAATTTTAAACAAATCCGACTAAATGTCAACAGGTTGGTTTTTTGAACTTTCGGTTTCTTAGCGTAGGTTAGACCGAAAGACGCATCCGTTCTGTGTATTCATACTATTATGTTCGAGGTCCTTATCCGAAGTCTGACGGAAAGGATCGAGTAGTTGCGATTGGTAGTATTTAGGGGTTTTTATCCGAAACTAAGCATATTGGTAACTTTGTATGTATTTGTGACTCTCTGAATGGAGGTGAAAATGTTAAAAATCAAGCTTTGACAGTTGGCGCCAAACAAGTAAGAAATTTTGGATAATTTTTGTGAAAAATCTAAACATATGACAGACTCTTTATTGGTCATTTTTGAAAATGTCATTGATTTCACAATGTGTTACTAATATTTTAAGGAATATGGCGAATTCTAGAGTAGGTGCTTGCTGCACCTTCATAAGAATTGCCCATATTGGTATATTTTAGGGATGGGGTATTTAAAATATAAATTGCTGTCAGTCATTATTTTTAGGAGCATTGCATGCAAACTATTATTTTCTCCACTGGTCATAACTACCGTATAAGTTGACTCTTATTGATTTTGGAGTCACTAGGTCAAAGGTCACAGCGGCCTTTAATGTCAGAAAGGTTTCCATAGATCATCTTAAAATATATTAAGGACAAAGTCTTTCTATTTCAAAAAGCAATTGGTTATAACTAGCAGATGACCCCTATTAATTTTTAGGTCACTAGATCAAAGGTCAATGACACAGGGACCTTTAATGTCAGAGTGTGTTCCGCTGATGATTTAAAAAATTGTTAATCACAATGACAAAGTCTTCATATTTCACATACTGATTTGTCATAACTTGTAGATGACCCCTATTGATTTTGGGTCAAAGGTCAAGGCCACAGAAGCCTTAAATGTCAAAATGGTTTCCACTTATTACCTTGGAAACTATTGATCAAAAAAGTTTTCGTATCTCACATACTGATTGGTCATAATTAGAAGATGACCCCTATTCATTTTTGGGTCAGTAGGTGACAGGTCAAAGGTCATGCTCACAGAGGCATTGAATTGTAGTATGGTTCCTGCTCATTATAATGAAAGCTATTTATCACAAAAAGTCTTCATATTTCACAAAGTGATTGGTCATAACTAGTAGATAACTCCTTTTGATTTTGGGGTCATTTTGGCAAAGGTCAATGTCACAGAGGCTTTTAAAGCCGCTTATTATCTTAAAAAACATTTATCACAAAGTCTTCAAATTTCACATACTGATTGGTCATAACTAGTAGATGATCCCTATTGATTTCTGGGTCACTTAGACAAAGGTCAAGATCGTTAGGGTTTAAAAGGTCAGAGTGGTTTCCGCTTATTATCTTGAAAGCTATTTATCACAAAGTCTTCATATTTCTCATATTGATTGGTCATAACTATCAGATGACCCCTATTGATTTTGGGGTAAGTAGGTTAAAAGTCAAGGTCACAGGTACCTTTAATGTCAGAATGGTTTCCATCATTATCTTGAAAACCATTTATCACAAACTCTTCATATTTCACACATTGATTGTTCATAATTAGTAGATGTCCCCTATTGATATTGGGATCACTATGTCAAAGGTCAAGGTCACAGGAACCTTAAATGTCAGAATGGTTTGCGCTCATTATCATGAAAACTATTTATCTATTTATCACAAAGTCTTTATATTTCACATATTGAATAGCTATATGTAGTAGATGACTCCCATGGTTTTTTGGATCACTAGTTCAAAGGTCTTGAGCACAGAAGCCCTAAATGTAAATATGATTTCCGCTTATTACCTTGAAAATTTGTATTATAAAGTCTTCCATGTACCTATATATGGCAAGTTTCTATAACAAAATTACCAATAATGTAAGTCAAGGGCTAGAAAGAGAGCATATGTGTCGTTCTACATTTCTTGTTTTTGTTGTGTCATCCCTGAAAATTTCCTGTCTGCTGGTGCCAATTTAGAATAAACTTAGCATTAAGTTACCCCTTGTTAAGTTTCTTAGAGTAGGTTAGAACGATAAACCATATTCTTTCTGTGTATTGTGTTCGAGGTCCTTATTCGAAGTTTTACGGAAAGGGCGGAGAAAATGCAATTGGTGCTTAGCATAATTATCTTATCCTTCCACCCAGAAATGAGGTCCTGAATAATACACACAAAACAACCTTTAAAGTCCCCAGATATCACACAAAAACTACAAAGATGCAAAATATACACTTAAAATATGACCAGTCAAAAGAGGGACCACTTTAAATGGGGCACATGAAAATTTACAGAACTATTTTCTAGACTGCAACAGGTTGGGACCAAGGCGACACTTATCACATAATACCATATTGCATCAAATTATATCATATCTCTTAATTAAAACAAACATATGCTATGCATACAATTTAATTTTTTTTAAATCTATGTAGCTATATTGTACCCTAACTATACATGTACATGTATACACACTAAAGATATTGATTTAAAATAACGTGTTTTATAAAGCAAAAATCTTTTTTTATCATGTGTCACACCTGGTCGTTTATTTATTTATTTATAAAATATTCATTTATTTATAAACACTTTAGATGAGCATCCTACACAAAAGTACGACATCAACTGTCCTTCATCAAATCCGTTAAATCCACAACAATTGTTTAATTGTACGATAGAGAATGCAGAATTCAAAACTCTGATAGAACATGCAGACACGTGAGTAGAATAAGAAAATTATGAAGTTAATGTTCCTTAGTAAGATCGAAACATCCTATGAAAGAAAATGAAACTTCTCAGCATATTTTGATCCGGCATATTAACACTCATTTTATTAAGGATCGTGTCATTTGGATTTGGGAAAGCAGACAAAAACCCACACGTCAAAACACTTAAACTTAGAATATTATAGAGTGGACACAAGCCCAGCCTTTCCAATGATTTATTAATTTACCACATGATTTGGATCTCGCATTTTATTTTACATGTGGTCAAGACAGTCTGTTTTAGATTGCTTATAACTGATAAAATGCCATTTTTATATAACAATACATGTACTTAAAAAAATTTAGCAATAATCATTCCAGTAAAGCCAAATTTATCTTTTTTAATTATTTTTAGGTTAAAAGTTACTTTTGTAGCTACAAATGGAGGTTATCGACAGATGACTTATGAAAACATTCTACGACCCGAGGAAAAATTCACAGGACAGACTAGTAGAAAAAATGTAATATTTCTATATATGTATCCAAATTATCTTTAAACACTCCCCGCATGTGATAGCAGAATACCCTTAAGTGCAAATATCTAGCTTTAATTTGAAATACTTTCATAAATAAAACGTATCTGGAACTTCAAAATACATATGTATTGTAAAACTCCTTCAATTTTAACAATAAAAGTAATTTTTAATTATAAAGCATGAATGAGAGCACATTGTTATGAACATTAGTGAGAAGGTGCCAGATTTTTTTATTACGTATTCATAATCAGAGTCGGAGTTGATATTTTCATGCTGGTGAGGAAGGATAGCGATAATGATGTCCGCTTGGGTCTACAGAATGTTAATTTCGGGAGACCTCGTCAATTACAATATGTACAGACATTATACGGAGTTTGACGGAAATGTCCAATAAGTTACGTTTGGGAATATTACTTTCACCAGTAATGGTTAATAACGCAAACCATTGGCAACTCTAAATGGGCCGTCAGGCATTTTTAATTTACACACAGGTGTTCGCCATAATTTTTGTCATGCCAGAAAGGGTAAAATTATCATACAATTATCTCCCCTTGATCATCAAGCCAGCACCTGTTTGGTATAATATGAGCCGCGTCACGACAAAACTAACATAATGCGTTTGCGACCAGCCTGCGCATCTGCACAGTCTGATCAGGA
The DNA here is from genome assembly GCF_026571515.1 of Ruditapes philippinarum. Lineage (NCBI taxonomy): Eukaryota > Metazoa > Mollusca > Bivalvia > Venerida > Veneridae > Ruditapes > Ruditapes philippinarum. The sequence goes on from NW_026858064.1 coordinate 386,835, forward strand.
TCCATGCTGTTCGCTTTCAAATTCGATAACAAGTAGAGAAACTGATAGCGAACACCATGCTGGTCGCAAACCCATTATGTTGGTTTTGTCATGACGCGGCTCAATTATATAGTAAATGGGTACTGGCTTGATGATCAAGGGTAGATGATTGTATGATAATTTGACCATTATTAGCATGACAAATGTGTCGGAATTGTGTTATCAATTTGTGATTAGTTTTTGTTTGCCCTTAAATGATGTCATTTTAACAGTAAATATATTTATTGTGACAAGTTGACGCTGCGAAATTGTTTTACGTCTGCATACAGAACAAGGCCAACATTCGACAAAATTTAACTGGTCAACCAATTATTTTTTCAATAATACATGTAATTGTTTTGTTTTGCTTTGTAGGTCTATTTCAAATTTGATTTCCAAGCCCCGAAACACTGCACTGAAGATGATATTGGCGGATATACTTTTACTGACTGTGTTAATTCAACAATGTTGCACGTCCCTGAAGAATTTACTAAAGTAAGGTTCTTTAAAGTAGTTATACCTCGTTTAAACATTCTTTTTTGGACATTTCGTAACAATAACTTTGTTAGATTAGAATTTTTCTACATTTTTTAATTAGTACTAATGGTTTGTTTGTTCACCAGAATACACAGACGTTCAGCTGATAAACTTGTCCAATTAATACTGTGCCCGGTTAACATCATCCATTGATTTTTAGCTAACCTGAGGACAATGTCCTCAACGTGAACTTTTGTGATGGCTCGTTGTCCGTCGTCCATCGTCCGTCCGTCAACAATTTTACATAACATCTCCTCCTAAACCACTTGCCAAATTTGTTGAAACATTGCAGGGATGTTCCTTGCATAAAACTCTACCAAAGTTGTTCAAAGAATTAAATTCCATAAAGAACTCTGGTTGCCATGGCTACCAAAAGATTTTTTTTACAAAAATCTTAAAAATTCTCTTGTAAAAAACCACACGAGCTAGAGCTTAGATATTTGGCATGAAATATCTTATAGTGAATTCTACCAAGTTTGTTCAAATAAAAGCCCTAGGGTCAAAATTGGCCCTGCCCCGGGGGTCATTGATTTTTCTTTTATGTATATAGTGAAAACTTAAAAAAAATCTTGTAAAAAACTGATAGAGCTAGAACTTAGATATTTGGCATGAAACATCTTCAAGTAGATGTCTACCAAAAAGCCCTAGGGTCATCATTTGCCCGGCCCGGGGGTCATTGATTTTCCTTATATGTTTAAAGTGAAACTTGTAAAAATCTGAAAGAGCTAGCGCTTAGATATTTGGCATGAAACATCTTCAAGTAGATTTCTACCAAATGTAGCCAAATAAAAGCCCTACGGTCTGAAAATTAGCCCTGTCCCGGAGTCATTGGAGTCATTGATTTACATTATATGTAAATAGTGAAAACTTTCTTGTAAAAAAACCAAAAGAGCTAAAGCTTAGATATTTAGCATGAAACTTTTTCTAGTGGATGTCTACCAAGTTTGTTCAAATAAAAGCCCTAGGGTCAAAATTTGCCCTGCCCCGGGGGTCATTTTTCCTTACATCTATATAGTGAAAACTTAAAAAATCTTCTTGTGAACATCCAAAAGAGGTAGAGCTTAGACATAAGGCATGAAACATCTTCTTGTGTATTTCTAACAAGTTTGTTCAAATAAAAGCCTTAGGGTCATAATTGGCCCTACCCCATGGGTCATTTATCCTTATCAGTGTATAGTAAACACTTTAAAAAATCTTCTGAAAATCCAAAAACACTAAAGCTAAGATATTTGGCATGAAACATCTTCTAGTGGATGTTTACCATGCTTGTTGAAATAAAAGCCCTAGGGTCAAAATTTACCTGGCCCAAGGGAATCGTAGTCGACAGTTCAATCCCCCAGCCAGGTCAATGTGTGTTCTCTTTTTCTGTTATATTTTTATTAGCTCACCTCTCACTTAGTGACACTTAGTGACAGGCTGAACTATTTAATTACATGGGGGCCACAGCTAAAGTTAGAAAACAACAACATCTAAACTACTGGTTCAATTTGAAATAAATTTACACAAAATTTTCCATGGTGACATTACACAAAATTGTTCAGATTAAACTGTCCCTTGTTTTCAAATTGTGCTTCTTGGGTGAAACAGGGCTCAAGTTTGACCTATTTCTCAGGTGAGCGATCCAGGGCCCTCTTGGGCCTCTTGTTAAGATTGTACTTCATCCAAAACTAGTTTTACATGTTTAACAACTGTTTTCTACTTATAACACCTGGTTGTTTCATATAACACTCCTTTCTCTCGTTTCCTACATATGACGCTTGTTTCCTGCCTAAAAACCCGTTTACTATATGTAACATTTCTTACATTTAACTTGTGTCCTACATGCAACTTGAGTTTACTACATACGAGTTTAACTCTCGTTTCCTACATACGATGTATAACTCTTGTTTCCTAGATAAAACATCCGCTTCTTACGTACGATATAACTTGTGTCCTACATATATCTTTCTTTTCTACATATGATCCTGCAGATTACCGTCATATTACACTTATGTCTGTCATATTTTACTAGAGTTCTACATAAAATTCCCGTTTTGGAGGTGTAACGCCATTTTTCTACATGTAATATACCCGTTTCTTACATATAACTTTTATATTTCATATAACACTATTGTCGAACATATAACACGTGTCTTATCAAGATACTTTTACACGTAATTGATCTTTAATTGAAAGTTGTATCTATAAAGGAACCAATCAGAGTTCGCTGGAAGGGCTGGACAGACGACAAGTATGGATCACAAATGTGGATGTACTATTTAGAGCTTCACAAACTTGTTGTAAAAGATGCTACACTAGAACTCACTGAACTTAACCCAATCAAACCTATGGCCAGAAATCAAACGTTACACATGGGTAATACGTCACACTACCAGACGTTTACTCCTCTGGAACCAGGAATGTATAGGTATGTTCTAATTATTTCACCATGGAAATTATTATTTCACCATATAGAAATCACATTTTTGATCCGTATACTATGGTGGTAGCATCCATTTTAAAGCCATGAAATATTTGACCGTCAGTTTATAAAATATCGATCCATGAGATTTTGTATCGAAATTGTATAAAATGTTGCTCGTGTTTGTAGTAAAAAGTTGAGTTTTTAAGCGACATTTTCTGTCTACAATACATAGTTGACTAAGCCACGCAAACACATATGACTGAAGTGTACTTTAGGCAGCCGATCGCGGCCATTATAATCCGCGATATTTTGTTTTGATGCATACCTTGTAAAAAGTCGAGTTAAAGCATTAAGCCTCGAGTTATTATGCCGTGCATTGTCTCTGAGCAAAAAGCCGCAGCACTCACCGCGATATTTTGAGACCGTTGCTGAGAAACAAAATGTCGCGTCCTATAAATTATCCCCTCGATCTTTTTGTGCAATTTCTACAACACTGGCAAAAAATGTCATGTTATTTCCTTCTGTTCCTCAATTTTTTATAGACGAACAAGGGATAAAATGTAGGGTCAAACCATGGAAGCTACAGGCCACTGGATTCAAAATGTGCCTTGGTGTTTTCAACAACTGTTATAAAATATCGAGGTTTATACGTTCACTGATATTTTGTATGATTTCGGCAGAAATCTCGCGGGTTTGTTAGTTGCTCGCGACATTTGATAATTAAACGATAAAATTTCTCGCAAGGTTTTGTCTGTTTTATAATTTTTATTTCTTTTTATCTTTATAACAATGCTGGCTTTGAATTAGTCATGAAAACAATTAAAATCATTCTCACATCGGCCATAAGGTGTGTGACCAAGCAAAATTAGTGCGATCAGTGGAAGGAAATAATGTAAACCATTTAAACTTTGACGTCCTTTTTTAAAGTCTGGACACAATTTATTATTAATACCTATGTTACTATATAGTAATAAAATCTAAGGTATGTCAGGGCCATTATGGCAAGATCTGAGTCATTATGCAATTTTGGCTGCCTTGCTACTTGGCATTATTTTTCCATAATGGGCGAGTGAATGAGCGCACGTGCAGAATAACGTAATAAACTCTCAGTGACTTTCAAGATGGCTGCTGACGTTGAATGAACTGTAGTCACTTGCACACAAATATTTCAAAGTTTAAATGACATAATCACAATCACCAAAGTATAACATTGAAGATTTATAAACTCAAGACAAAACATGACACTCAGAAATTCCAAAAATGATTGACGGTAGAAAAGAGATCGGATCGGTGGCATTTAGACCTAGACATTAGACTCAGAAACCGTTCTTGAAGGCACAAAACATCATAAAAAACTGGCACAAGATCTGAATTTAATTCTCACAAAAATGTAAAGAGAAGGGTAATCTATCGTAAAAAAACATCAATAAAAGAACATTTTTTATATTTATTTTGTGTTGTCATGTTTTCTCAGTTAATCGGAAGGTTAAACTGTATGACAGATATTTGTTTACATTGACAACTGTCCGTTTTTTAGAAAGGGCGACAACCAAGATTGGCGGCGATGTCTTAACGTCGTATTTCGGACATAGGTATTAAAGACCTTAATACTTGGTTGCTGCACACCAGTATGCGATAATGGCTCTCAAATTTATTATGTCCTTCTGGCCATCGCATAATGGTGAGCAGCAACCAAGCCAAGTATTAACCTCTAAATAATTGTCTTTTATTGTGCAATAGATGTTATGCGCTTAATTGAAAAAAAAAGACAAAACAACTAGTGTAAAGCTATAAAACGGAAGGTTGTTTACTTTTTGCATTCTTCGTGTAATATTGAAATGAAATATTTACAGTAGCATTGAATATTGAAATGAAATATTTCAGTATCTTATTGGAAGTCAGGGATATTGCCAACAATTCACGGATAGCTCGACGGTTTGTCCTGTATGATAAAGAGTCAGACGTAGAGTTGAATCAGAAAAGTCCTAACGGATTGCACGTGTCGTCTGCTGAAAACCACACTGGCTTCAAATGGCAGTCTGCCGGAAGTGAAGGTAGTGATATCTGTTTATATGTAGTTAGATATGGATTATATCTCACCAAGGAGGGTGTAATTAAATGTAAACTTGTTTATTGTCACAAGATACTTTAAAATAGACATTTGTATTTATATGTCTCTAATTATCACTAGTTCGGACACAATGTCGAGCAGTTCACAATCTTGTCATTCTACCATACAAGAAAACATTAAATAACAAACTTCTTTATTTTATTTTGACATATAACTGTATTAAAAATCTTATGCCAAAGTTACATATCGACATACTGTAAAAGCAAAGTAAATATTGTGAAACAGAATTTCTTAAAAGTTTTCATGATCTTAACTATATAGTTTTATGACAGAAACAACAATGACACTTTTTACCATTTTTTTGAAAGTTGTTTGTTTCAAAAGTGTATGGAACTAATATTTGAAAGCCATCCCCCAATCCCCCATTTTTTCCCATTTTTCCAATATATTTTTTAGGAGAAATTACGGACATTGTAGTCAACTGGACTGGATATTTCATGAACAAAGCTCACGAGGAAGGTCATTACAATAATGAAATACAGACTTTTAAACCACAATTTGAAGATTTAGAAGATGATGGTATTCTTTACACGAGAAAGTAAGTCAGTGTGTTAAACATTTGTATGATTTATTATGGTGTGCATATTTTAATATTGTCATTGATGATGATTGACGGGTAGGCTAACGGCTGTTAATAAGAAGGATTAAGTTCGTTAATAAGAGGCGTTAAGATCTCAAAAAAGGGTTAATTTGGTCAATGAGGGTTTAAGGTTGTCAATGAGGGAAGGGTTCAGGCCATAAATGAGGGGTTAAGATCATCAATGAGGGATTAAGTTTGTCAATTAGGGGTTAAGTTTGCCAATGAAGGGTTAAGTTTGCCAATGAGGTGTTAAGGTTGTCAATGATAGGGTTAAGGTCGTCAATGAGGGGTTAAGGTTGTCAATTAGGGGTTAATGTTGTCAATGAGGGGTTCAGGTCGTCAATGAGGGGTTAATATTGTCATTGAAGGGTTAACGTTGTCAATGAGGGGTTAAGGTCGTTAATGAGGGGTTTAAATTGTCAATGAGGGGTAAAGGTCATCAATGAGGGGTTCAGGTCGTCAATGAGGGGTTAATGTTGTCATTGAAGGTATAAGGTTGTCAATGAGGGGTTTAAGGTTGTCAATGAGGGGTTAAGGTTATCAATGAGGGGTTAAGGTCGTCAATGAGGGATTAAGGTTGTCAATGAGGGGTTAAGGTTGTCAATGAAGGGTTAGGGTTGTCAATTAGGGGTTAAGGTTGTCATTGAAGGGTAAGGGTTGTCAATGAGGGGTTAAGGTCGTCATTGAGGGGTTAAAGTAGTCAATAAGGGGTTAAGGTTGTCAATGAGGGGTTAAGGTCGTCAATGAGGAATTAAGGTCATCAATGAGGGGTTAAGATTGTCAATGAGGGGTTAAGGTTGTCAATGAGGGGTTAAGGTTGTCAATGAGGGGTTAAGGTTGTCAATGAGGAATTAAGGTTGTCAATTAGGGGTTAAGGGTGTCAATGAGGGGTTAAAGTTGTCAATGAGGAATTAAGGTCATCAATGAGGGGTTAAGGTTGTCAATGAGGGGTTAAGGTTGTCAATGAGGAATTAAGGTCATCAATGAGGGGTTAAGGTTGTCAATGAGGGGTTAAGGTTGTCAATGAGGGGTTAAGGTCGTCAATGAGGAATTAAGGTCATCAATGAGGGTTAAGATTGTCAATGAGGGGTTAAGGTCGTCAATGAGGGGTTAAGGTCATCAATGAGGGGTTAAGATTGTCAATGAGGGGTTAAGGTCGTCAATGAGGAATTAAGGTCATCAATGAGGGGTTAAGATTGTCAATGAGGGGTTAATGATGTCATTGAAGGTATAAGGTTGTCAATGAGGGGTTTAAGGTTGTCAATTAGGGGTTAAGGTTATCAATGAGGGGTTAAGGTTGTCAATTAGGGGTTAAGGTTGTCAATGAGGGGTTATGGTTGTCAATGAGGAATTAAGGTCGTCAATGAGGGGTTAAGATTGTCAATGAGGGGTTAAGGTCGTCAATGAGGGGTTAAGATTGTCAATGAGGGGTAAAGGTCATCAATGAGGGCTTCAGGTCGTCAATGAGGGGTTAATGTTGTCATTGAAGGTATAAGGTTGTCAATGAGGGGTTTAAGGTTGTCAATTAGGGGTTAAGGTTATCAATAAGGGGTTAGGGTCATGAATGACAGTTTAAGATCGTCATTTGGGGTGTAAAAGTAGTCAATGAGAGGTTAAAATAGTCAACCAGTGCTTCAGGTTGTCAATGAGGGATTTTAGTCTTCAGTGAGGGGTTGATGTAAATGCATCACTCGATGACATCATATTTATAGGTTTTTCGATGACATCCTATTTATAGGTTTGTAAATGCATCACTCGATGTTATCATATTTATAGGTTTGTATTGCATCACTTGATGACATCATATTTATACGTTTGTAAATGCATCACTCGATCATATCATATTTATAGGTTTGTAAATGAATCACTCGATGACATCATATTTACAGGTTTGTAAATGCATCACTCGATGATATCATATTTATAGGTTTGTAAATGCATCACTCGATGATATGGAAGGGGAGAGAACTCGTGATCCTATCGCTAACATTCACGGTATTGTGAAATTTGAATACCAGTATACCAGGGACATTGGTTCACAAATACCTGGAGCAGTCTGGACGAAAGTTGAGCCAATTAGTGAAACGACCACAATACGAGAGCAGATGAGTAGCGGTAATGATAAATTCATATACTGTTTCCGGTTTACAATTACTTTAAGATTGTATTATATAAGCTCTTAGATTTATTTCTTACAATAAGGATAACTGCATCATTATACTTTTCAGCACACCATTCATAGGAGCTCGGGAACGGAACCACAGATTGTGTAGCATATTTCTGATCCTTTACCGGCTTTACATATTGTTTGTCAAACCTATAAATATCTTTTCACATCATCCGATAGTATAGTTTTTAGAAAAAAAAACTCAATTTATCAAAATCTGTTATTTGGAAAAGCGGTTCAAAGTTAATGGTTTATTTGTCAATTTTTTAAAAGAAACAGATCGTGTTGAATTGGCATTGTATTCTTTGAGGCGTATCACTCGGGTAGAAAGAAAAACTATCTAGATGTAGGAGAAACATTTTTTGAAAAGCTGTTACAGGATCGATAATATGCGCAATCTGCGGTCCCTTTTTCGAGTTCCTTTGACAGCAACATACATAGTGGATTTGATTTTGTGCATGTGTCTGTTTGTGTCATGTCTTTTCCATAGGCTTGTTATTCATTATTTGATATTTACCATCGTAAGATGTAGTAAAAAAGCCAAGGTTACATTTAGAGGTCAGATTTGTTGAACAATCAAATACATTTTTTACTGGTTGGGTAAGTTAACAGTGACACGATATACATAATTTCTGTTTTAATAACAAAATATACTACTAGTTTTATTTTATAAAGCAGTGATTAGATTTTTGAATTTTACCTCATAGAAACTAGCATATGTGTTTATTTGTAATAATTTTAATTTTTGTTAAAGACATTTACAACAACTGTGTTTAGTCCGTTTAAGACATAGACAGTTTTAATCATATTTAACATTGATCACATATCATGAAAAGATATTAATATACAATGTCAGATAAATAACTCTTTCAAGTCGGTCTTTATGTAGTTTTGTATGAATATATTCTTCAGGCGACCAGTTAAAGATAAGGGTTCGAGCTTATGATGTCCTTGGCAACACAAAGATGGACTCGACCATCGTGACAACAGACTTTACTAAACCCATTACTTCAAGTGCTGACGATAACACTACCACACATATTGTGCAAAATACTAACGTCAAACCCTTCAACTATTCAAGCAGGTATTTGTGTAATTTGTTTAATTCCTTACGACGGGGCAAACTTGCCCGATGAGTATGAAAGAAAATAACATAATAATGCCAGGTCCTTAATGTTTTTCTCCAGGTCCTTTACTTGACCCGGCAAGTGCTGACAAACATTTTATATAAGTGAGTATTGATATAGTCTATACTATTTTTTCATCGCTGTACCATATAAAAGAAAAAATGAATTTAAATCAATTTGTTTAAACTGATAATGACCAGAAATTTAACGTTTTCAATAAATATTTTCAAAACTATTTCGTTCTTCTATTTTTATCTTAGTTTTGTTCATATATATTGCATATTATGAAAAAAATCAAGTTTCATTATTTAACTTAGCGTGTTCCTATATTTATCTTAGCGTGTTCCTATATTTAACTTGGCGTGTTTCTATATTTAACTTAGCGTGTTCCTAGAAGCGTATGATACTGAAAGTGGCGTCCGTGATATAGGTGTTAACATAACAATCATGATGCAAGGTGTGTCTAACATTTCTGTCAGTAAAATGGTCAAGGCAAACACAGACGATGTAAGTATTCTTTCTTTCTTTTTTTTCTTCCTACATTCCTTCGTTCCTTTCTTTCTTCTCTCTTCCTTTCAGTCCTTGATAAACAATATTAATTCATATTCACGTACTTAATTTATATCTTTAACACTTACTGATTTATTCAATGAGAATAAGTCATAGAAGAGGTCGGTATTCTGGAAGTCGTAACCAGAAATCCAAAAATGTTGAAGTTGAATAAGATCCTCGTCACTTTGGGGATTTGAACCCATAATGACCCGATTAAGAGCCCCGTGCTTTATTTCTTAAAGCGGTCCAGCTCAACTTTGTAAAATATTTCTTAGACTTTCATTTTTTGTCACTTTGTGTATGTAGACCCTTTATAATGATACACATTTGCAATGTCGCTTTTCACTTGATAATTGTGACGTTTATAAAGATTTATATACACGGCTGGTGTCAATTTGTGGAAAAATGTCTTTTTTTCTCTCGAAAAAGATGCTTGGTGTACTGTAAATTTGAATTTATTTGACAGGCCATATATCGAGCCTCTGATTATATTTCCAAACAACAAGGGCCATATAACCTGTCAAAAATCTTGTTAACTTATGTCCTGAAATCGTCTGATCTCCTCAATGATGTTCATAGTCTTAATACATTGTACATGCAAAAATGAAATGCAAATATTTTCTTTGTTATCATCTTTACAGTTACATAGCAATATTTGTTTTTTATGTCAAAACTTTTTAATTGCAAGACGAATTTTAATCAAGGTAAGTAAGCAATAAACGTTGTTGATGTTCAAGATTTACTTCCCCTTCAGAAAAGACACCCGGACAGAGATAGTGAGTGCGTGACGTCAAGAGACAAGACAACCTGCTTTTTAAAGAAACAAACTGTGAACATAGACAATTGTTGGCTGACGGTACCAAACCAAGCGTTACTGTCGTCTGCTAGTGCCATAATAGATGTTATTGCCTATAACCAAGCCATGCTACCCAGCAGTGTCAGATTTACGGTATACATGTATACAAATTAAATGTGATAAACATGTTTTCTCCTTTTGACTTGACTAAAAATGATAATTAGAATGTTCTTTGACTTGTTTATACAGTAAAGACTCATTACAACGACACTGTTGGTTCCCAATGGATATGTCAGTATATCGAATAAGTCAGTATATTAAACTTTATCATTCATCATGTAATGATATGCTTATTCATTGGTATCTGAACATTTTGTATTTAGATCTATAAAAAATCTATATTGAAAGAAACATGTGTGTATGTGTTCACTTTATACATTACATATCATACATATTATACAACAAACAACAACTTTAGAATAATAATAACTAAAATATTTAAAGATTGGTATGAAAATGATAATAAAATACAAAAGGACTTACAATTATAGGACTTTTAAAAGTTAACAATCAACTAACCAAGCTTCAATACCTGTTTTAACACCTTGCGGCTTTTGTTCACGGCTCAATGATATGCGCGATTCACTGACCAAGTGTCATTATAACAGGTACTGATTGTATAGAAAATAACACGTTCGGTTTCCAACTTCATTGTGTCCGAGTCACAATACCAATTTTCCGTTATAAAAGATTATAAGAACGTTGACAAAAATTGGTTTTCATCAATTCACTGTCGTTATTTGAATTTGTCAACATAATGGATTTCGATGTTTTGAGTCCTGACTGCATTTAGTTCTCTTATGAAAGAAAGGCCTACAGTCATATGGAGCATTTTTCAAATTCGAGACTAAGTGTCATTGTGTCTTTGTGTAATTTTATCACATACCTGTAAAAATATAAAAAAGATAAAAGTTTTGAAAGAAAATGTATATAATATGTTAATATTGATAATTTTATGATAATTCAATGATAATTCCATAAGGATTTTAGAATACACGGGAGGCCGGTGTTATGGCCATGTCACGATAATCTGGGCTGCCGTGAAGGAGAGTGAAATACTTCAAGTGAATATTGATAAACTGGTTCATGACCAGAGTGAAATTGAAAAATCTACAACTTATTATAGAGCGCTTTTCGAATTAACCACGTACGAGTCTTAGTCACATTGTTTCTTTGTTGTAATACAAGTAGTATAGGGACCTCTTTGGCGCCACAACTGGCACAAAGAGGCCCCCATACTACTTATACATTTACCAAAGAAAATATCAATATATGCCACCATCTTATATTTTCAGATTCCAGAAATAACTGCATTAGATGGTCTTGTAAGCTGTAAGTTCTGTTTTAGTTTTGAGATTTTTTATTTCTTGTTAACCAGGTTTTCAATAAACATTGTACTGCCGAAAACAGGGGCGGGCAGGCGGGTGGGCGTCAACTTTGGTTTCAGCACGATAACTTGAATTTTCTATGGCATATTGACACCATACTTGGTGTATAGGTAGGTTATATCAAGACACAGCTTGAGATTGCTACCCAGGTGTCTGTGATCAAGGTAAATGTCACTGTTACTAAAAAAGAAATTTAGTTTCCGCTCAATAACTTTAGTTTGCTTTATTCTATAGACACCAAACTTGGTATATAGGTAGGTTATATCAAGACACAGCTTTGGATTGCTACCCAGGTGTCTGTGATTAAGGTCAAGGTCACTGTTACAAAAATAGAAATTCAGTTTCCGCTTAAAAACTTCAGTTCGCTAAGGCCTATTGACACCAAACTTGGTGTACACCTAGCTTATATCAAGATGCAACTTGTGTTTGGTACGCAGGTGTCTGTTATCAAGGTCAAGGTCAATGTTACTAGAAATAGAAACTCAGTTTCCACTCAATAACTTAAGTTCTCTTAGGCCTATTGACACCAAACTAGATGTATGGTAGCTTATATCAAGACGCAGCTTTGGAATGCTACCAAAGTGTCTGTGATCAAGGTCAAGGTCACTGTTACTAAAATAGGAATTCAGTTTCTGCTTTGCTTAGTTCTATTGACACCAAACTTGGTGTAGAGGTAGCTAATATCAAGACGCAGCTTGGGATTGCTACCCAGGTGTCAAGTTCAAGGTCACTGTTACTGAAAATTAAATTCAGTTTCTGCTCAAAAACTTCAATTTGCTTTGAACTATCGACACAAAACTTAGTATCTGGGTAACTTATATCAAGACACTATTTTGGCGGGCGGGCGTCAACTGTTACTAAAAATAGAAATTAGGTATCCGCATAATAACTTGAGTTTGTTTAGACCTATTGGCATCAAATTTAAAATGTGGGTAGCTTATATCAAGGGGCAACATGGGATTGCTACCCAGGTGTCTGTGAACAAGGTCACTGTTCCTTAAAAAAAATCAGTTTCCACATAATAACTAGTTTGCTGTGACCTATTGACACCAAACTTGCTGTGTCGGAAGCTTATACTAAGATGAAGCTTGGGATTGTTACTTAAATATCTGGGAGCAAGGTAAATGTTCCGTACACTTTGACCTTTGATACTTAATTAAGCATGTGTGTAGCTTGCATGAAAATTTAACCTGACATTGATACACAGGTATCTGGTATAATTTTTAATTTTAACCAGTGAAACCAATTTTATGTGTTGGTACAAAAAACAGCATCATTTTTTACTTCACAGCCATATTTCATTATTAATTCCTGTCACATCAAAACTTGGTGGTTGAAAACCTGCTTTTCGTCACATTGCGGCGCTTCTTGTTTTTCTTATATTTTTTTTTTATTTTTTGTTTATTCAATTGCTTTATGTATTTTCCATCTTTTAGTTATTGTCAGTAACTCAGACAGGCTAAATTTCGAGGTGATCATTTGACCAGAGGCCTCAGGGTTTGACCCATTAACATCCAAAATGACCTCATCGGGCATGTGATTTAGTCAGATTGTGCGTCATATTTGATAGAATTTTCTCCTGCATCTGGAATTTTTCATTTTCATCAAAGAAATTGCTAAAATTATACACATTTAACAAAGTAATTGGATGTGTATCTAAAAATGTATGTTTAGTTTAAGCCATATTTTTCACCCTTTATGGAGACTTAAAGATAAGTTTTTATTATTCTTTTCATTTCTTATTTTAAATACTTTTGTTTATTCTGATTTTATAGATAATGGACCTGAGTCAGCACGAGTGGAAAACGTGAAAACCGGAAGTTTCCGAATAGTTTGGGACTTTCCGACAAAATTGTCCTGCTATGCTATACAAACTTCAATTATTTTAGTGCTGTTCAAGAAGGTAAGAAAGGATGTTTACTGTTCATACAACATATTTCTAATGCATTTTATTAGTTATATAGGAGATTGATTATATCCTACGAAAGTAGGGATTAAATACTTCAACGACAGTACCCACTATTCTTAAAAAGAGGAATTTCACATTGGAACAATTTAAAAAGCGGAGTTTCTGATTCATACAATTGGTTAGGAGCCTTTTAATATTCATACAATTTAAATGGACAGAGTTTCGTTATTAATACCTTAAAATAGGAGTAGGTGGGGTTTCATTGTCATTTATACTTTATCAAATATGACGAGTTAGATAATATTTTCTTGACCTTTCTAACTATCGTTTCAAATGGGCTGACTACGCCAACTTTTGCTATTACTGTTGCTACTGGTCTTATAATTTTTTAGAACATCTAAACATTATTTTCCAGTCGTCAAACGGGGATATTGAATTAGTTACCCATGTAATTCCTGGTTCAAACACATATTTTGACGTGGCCAACCTAGACTCTGATACAGAATATTTACTTGATTTCATATCACAAATAGGTGATAAGAAAAATCCACCAATGAAGCTTACGGCCAGGACGTGTAAGTATATAAACGAATACATCCAAAGTTAAACATTGGCCAACATGGTCCTTGACTTTCAATCAATGGTCCTTCACCAATGTTGTTTGGGTTCGATTCCCGCCAGAAACTTTGGATGTTTCTACCTAGCCAGCTCAAGGAAGGTCAATGGCTGTACAGAAATAACGCATGGTGGAGCAAGCCACCAGGAAAGCGCAAAAGTTGCCGTATGACCTTCACTCTGTTGGAGTGACGTAAAACCTGACGAAAACAAACACGTTAAAAATGTCAGTGTTTACAAATAATATAATACTAAAAAGTAATGCCTGTTAACATACTTTTTGAATTGAATAATTAATCTGAACTGATCAAATATATATTTTCTTTATAATCAAGATACAGTACATCGGTTTTCTTTTTTTAACCTCTAAGTTATTATATAAACTAAATCGTATTATATTATAAAAACAGACATGTATATTTGCAACTCTATATTATGTTGATTTCTATTTGATAAACATGTATCTTTATTTCAGCTAAAGAGCCGGAAACTGGTCTGAGTGTTGGAGTCGTGGTCGGCATAGCTGTAGGTATGGTAATATCCCTCTTATAGTGTGACATCTTAAATTGTGACATCTAATAGTGTGACATCTTAAAGTGAAAAGTCTTATAGTTTAACACATCTTATAGTGTATCATCTTTAAGTGTGTCACCTTATACTATTAAATAAAATAACGTGGCACATCTTAAAGTGTATCACTGTGTATGTGACATCATTAAGTGTGGCATATTAAAGTTTGACATATTATTGTGTAACATCTTAAAGTGTGACATCTTATACTATGAAATCTTATAATCTTGTACATTTTAAAGTGTGACATATTCTGATTTATTTTTGATTATTTTCGTAGTTTTTAAATGCCGTCTGTAATGTGTAAATTGCTTTCTTTGTTCCCTTGACAATATTTACTTATTGATACATCTTAAAATTATTCATTAAAATTAGCAAGAATCTTATTCTAACCGAAAAAACTAGCAGTCGTATCTTTTTATTTTTACAGTATACTTATTGCAATATTGTTTTAACCCAGTAGATCAGTAAGGTTTTGTACTATTTTCAGGTGTACTATGTATTGTTGCCCTGGTGATTGTTATCTTTATATTCCTCGTTCGGAGAGGTTATGTGCATCCCCAAGAAAGAGCCCGCCGGGTAAAAAGGGCAGTTACTAGGAAATACAGACAAACCGTATATGGGGAGTCGGACACGATCAACCATCGCCATCCAACCGGTGTCTCGAATGAGGCATACGATGCTGAGAAATTTGGCAGTCCATATGACGTAAGTGGCAATTTGTATGACGTCACATCATTATCCATTATATAATGTACTGTCTGCAATTGATTTAAAAAAATTCACACTAGGGGGCGTGACAAATGTTGCATGAACATACTCAATCAAACTGGGTCTGTTATTTTCACTATTTGCCATTGTTTTCATGACTTCTGAGTGATCTCCCTTAAAAAAAAGAAGATATCATAAAACATGTAGATCTGTTTTTCTTGCATATCAGACAGGATTATCTATTGTTTAATAACCTGTCTTACATCCCCATATAAGACAAGTAGCTTTGTTATAATGACATCATTGTGCCTTTTATGAATGAATTGCGTTCTTAGGATGACATCATTTTACCCTTCTGAATGAGGTTCGTAAGTTAATACGCAACTGTAAGAAAAAAATGTGCGTAATGAGAATATCAGTTTTTGTTATTTCTGTTCTGAAACTGTTATGTAATATGCAAGAAAAAGAATCAAACCTCGGCTGTCAGTACAGAAAGGAATATCTACCTGTAGGGTAACTAACAGTTTGGCGGAAATTCGGCAGAGCCTCGTTACCGCCATAAACAGTTACCCTCGAGCTAGATATTCCGGTCTATACCAGCAGCTAGTGTAAAATTCATATAATATTTATTATAGTCCTTATGAATGAAATATTGAGTCATATTGATAAAAAAATTATTTTCAATATGAAAAATTTTTTTTCACAGCAGTGATACATATTTCCCGTCTTTTCACTGGTATCTTGCCGGACTTCTTTCTTCTAAATTCAGCTTATATACAAAAGTAACCCTTTACCTCATATACACGCGAAACAACGCACATTCGACCCACCCCCAATTTCTTAGGCCTCAAATAGTGAAAAAATGTCCTGTTGATCCTGAGAAATGTTGATTAAAAAAGTGACCACTTTTTGGGCGCGGCCCACCAACCAAAAGATACATCAGGGGGTTGCCAAAAGGGGGATGTTCCCCCTTGTGTTTGGGGGGTTTGAAGGGGCGGAGTCGCTTTATCTCAATCCATTTAGAAGTTGCAGCACTTTGAAGTCAATTTTGATGGAAAAAAATCCATGCAAAATAGTGATTTTTGTCAATTTTGAGATGTCCCCTCGTTGCGATGGTAACAGGAAATTTAAGCCTGAGCATGTTGTTACAAAGGCAATGGTCCAGTCAACATTTGTGTCAAGTTTGATTAGTACTGAAGCAGTTTTTATAGTTTTATAGCAATTTGAACATGTAACGGGAGACTTTTCAATGAAAACAGCCATTTTTCACAAAATGCCCACAAGGTATTGGTTAAAGAGGAAGTCTTTTGAATACTTAGGTCAAAAAGTATAAAATAGACAAACATTTTTCTCTATAAATATGTGATTTGTTTCATCTCATGGCATGAAAATTATCATATATATTCCATACCACTCAATAGACATTATTCATGTCCTAATAGAAAAAAAACTCCTTTATATATTTAATTGTATTTTCATTCATTAGAATCGGAAGACAATGAGTGAGCACGAGGAGCTGTACCTTTATGGAGGGATGGACATTAACATGCCGGAAGTAGAACATATTGATAGAAACGATATCTCGTTTGAAGGTATTATAAAGGACGGCCATTTTGCAAGAATCTACAAAGCCACATGGAGGACAAGCCGAGGAGAAAACACAGTTGTCGCCAAAACATTAAAAGGTTTGTTACAGCACTAATTAAAATGTCCAGTATATAAAAATGCATATGAATGGTAAAAATACCTTTAAACGGTTTGCTGATGTGGCATTTATAACTTTCTACATGTTAATTATTAATGATCAAGCTATTTAGGTACCGCTGTACATGCATGTCTTTAAAAAATTGCTTATTCAACGTCTTGTCTTGGTATTCTTATTTTGCGTCATTCTAGCACTTTTTTGTGGCGTACCTATGAAAATGGAATATGTTGATACACAGAGGTACATTTTTAATGTGCAACATGACAGATACATTTTTAATATGTGTGAATCTTTTATTGTCCAACATCATGTTGGATGCTACAGATTTCTCTGTTGCTGACAGGTGTTGCTCTAAACAGATTCAATTGATTATTTAATTTCATGCCTTACTAGCATTGTAGTATAAGTATTGATAAGGTTGTTGTTGAGAGATTATTGTTGTACAGAGGGCGGCTATGCAAAGGTTGCATTGTGAATTTATATTGACACATTATTGTCTGTAATTATAGATAAGTTCACACCAAATGATGAAATGTTGATGAGAGCCAAGATCAACTTCACCGGTACAGTGGTTGGTAGCCATCCCAACGTCTTGAAATTCCTAGGAGCTGTTGTTGGCGATGAACAAAGTAAGTAATAAAAAACTATTAGGCAATCATCATGCTATATCGGTGATATCCGTGTTTTTTTTACATTTTAGCTGACTTTGTGAATGTGAACGTACAGAGATTAAATTATATCTTAGATGACAGAAATAACTATTCATATTCTGATTTGCGGTTGTTTGAAAATGTGCTTTGTATTTAAAATGGAAAATTTTCTTTTGGCAAAATCGTTGTAAACATAAGGTAGTACATATCAGCATCATCGGTAAATTTCGATAATTGTTGTTTTCACTGAAAAGATATTTAAATATATTAAAGGAACTCCACTGAGGTTCAAAAGACTAAAAACATAAAATTTGAATTTCTTACATAGATGAGTTGCATGGGGCACTTAAAATAGCAAGATATGCAAAAGATAATTAGGAAATGTAGTCAGAAATAAATAGAAAATCATATTTTTAATGTTATTCCTTGCCCAATTGAGTGAAAAGCTTTGCAGTTTTGGGTAAATTTTCATAATTAGAATTATCAATTTGAAAAAAGGCATGAGTGTATGATCTGAAATTTTGGATAAAAGTTTTTGGTCTAGACCAAATGATCTCGAACTAAAAATATTTCTAGTCACCTTATGTCAAAACAAACACAGTGGAGTCACTTTAAAACACATTTAAGCATAGTTTCTGTTCTTTTACTAAAAAGATATATAAATATATTGAACTTTACATTTTTATCTATATTTATTTTTCTTAGATTATAGCTACATAATTCAAACTAAAATTATATTACTTCAGTGGTATTCGTAATTTTCGTTTTTCTGCCAAGTATGAAAAAAAATGATTGAAAAAAAAACTATAAACATGTAAAAGTAGTGTATGTTTACTAACAAGTAATTACATGTTGTATTTTGTAGTGGGTCCATTTATTGTGTATGAGTACTGTGAGAATGGTACATTAAAAGACTATCTTGTACAAAACAAGAACAACGTTACCATCGAGTTACAAGAACACCTGTATAGATTCGGTCTTGATGTCGCAAAGGGAATGGAATATTTGGCTAGTAAAGGGGTATGTGGCAATACACAGTTTTTGAAAGCCAAAGTTTAATTAACGCTTTATTATTGAGTAAAAAGTTTATCTTTGGGAAAAATTGTCACTTGAATGCATTAAGTATGTATTGGGAATTTTAAAACATGCATTATTTTCTATCCTAAAATGTTTTCAGCATTGAACATAACATAGAAAACAGAGAGTGAATTAATAATAAATACTGCAAGTTTGTAATGTTGCTATTGGATAACCGTGACGTTTATATAAACTATATGCATAGCTGCTTTGAATTAATGAAGTGTTTTCATGTTTCCCTCTCAAAAAGGGGGAAGTTTGCTGTATTATAAATTCAATATAAAGATATTTGAGAGGTTATATGGCCATAAATAAACGGGTTTTTGCAATAAAACCCTTGCAACACAGTTCGGGTTATATAAAGAGTCACCTGTTTTTAAAAGGCCATATAATCTTTCAAAAATTATTTTATTTATAATATATTGTATTATATTATATTACATTATATTACATTATATAGATCGTTCATAGACGTCTTGCTGCAAGAAACATTTTACTGACTTTCTTAAACGAGATCAAGATTAGTGGATTTGGACCGCAGCCCGACGAATCTTCTGATGGTGACTCGGAAAAACAGGTAAATACAGTTTTGTCATCTGCGTCTTGTATATTTTGGAATGCTTTCATGAATACAGAACTCTATTTAATTTCATTTTATTCAGTAAACAAAAGTTTGTCTTGTATTCAATCATCGACAAGGAAAAACAACAACAATATAAAAATGTAATGAAATAAACACTTTTGATTGGTGATGAATAAAATTTGCCGTCTGCTTCAAATGAACAGTGACATTAAGGAAACAGTTCATTTGTTTCAAACTTTTGTTCTTGGGAATTGAACTATTATTGATATGCACAAAAGATTTTTTAACATTTTTGATGTAAAGTAAAATAACAAAAAGCTCAAATAATTTGATATTTAGATATAAAGAATTATTTGTTTAAAAAAGTTTCTATATGGTCAAGATGAGGTACTAATTGATGTTACTCCTAGATTAAGAAATAAAACAGTTGCAATATACATAGCCATATTTTATTGTTGGTTTTAACTTTTCGAGTCTTTTAATTCAATTTTCCATTTCATAACGATGATTTGAAATAAAGGATATTTTTTCACATTTTTTTATTTTACCTTTTATGTTTTTTGTTGTTTTTTTCTCACAAATTAAATCTTTTCTAGCTTAAATTTAAAAGTTAAACCTTACGATTTGAACGAAGCCATTTTTTAGACACAACAATTGGGCTTATTTCACATGTAGTTTCAAATGTGTTCATTCCAGGAGCGTATTCCAATAAAATGGGTAGCCCCAGAATGTATGACGTCAACAAAGGACGCCACAGAAAGAAGTGACATATGGTCGTATGCTGTCGTGCTATGGGAAATATTTACTTTAGGTACATCTTATAGTTTACAAATGAAATTGAAGAAGAAAAAACAACGGAAATTTAAATTTGAAAAAATACGCTTACAATGTAAAAACATGCAAGTAAATAAGTAACAATAATAAGTTTTCATAACTTTTTTTCTATCAAATTTGTACCAAGACAAGCAGCAAAGGTTTGTCCTTGATTGAATCATAAACTGTATATTATTTCTTGATCATTTTTTCTTTCAGGCGAAACGCCATATGCAAAGATGAGGAGCCGTCAACTTCCGGTAAGCCTCAAGAAAGGCGAGCGTCTACCTAAACCCGAGCAGTGTGATGACACGTAAGTATTTTAAATATTTATGAAATATATTTTCTTAATATAATTACAGCAGAACCTTTAGATATATATAAAAGGGAATCATCTATGAAGCAATGTTATTAGAAATAATTGATTTAATTTAGTTCTTCTACAATTCATTTTCATAATAACATGCAGGGCAAACAGCAAAGCCAATCTATGTTTCTTATCAATTGTTTGTCCACATTCGGAGCTGATTTATGAAAGAAGAGAGCATTCAATAAAATTAGTTTTCTTCTCACTTATACCTTTGAAGTTAGTTAGTTTTTGTTTAGTTGTTGGTATTGTTGTTCTTTTCCTTTTTGAGGGGCAAGGGAGGGGCATGATGGAGAGTTTGCTTTGGTTTACAGTTGTCAAGATATTTTACTGACCATTTGTGTTTAAAATTAAAATCTATATGCCTACAGCTGACTTGATGCTTACTTCAATTCTAACATTATATATGATATAATATGATTAATCTAATTATTTCTTTAGCTGGTATGGCGTTATGAAGAGATGTTGGGAGTATGACCCGCACAACAGACCACTGTTTGTAGACGTGAGATCTGAGCTGGATGAAATGTTTGTGGCGTCCCCTGGTGACGATTACTACTACTACAAACGTTAAATTTTGTATATAAAAAACTATTCCGTGTATTGGATATATGTGCAAATATTACAAATTGAATGATTCAAGGAGAGATAAAAATTGCATTTCAAAGACCTTATGTTAAACTCTGAAATATCTTGCTGGGAATAAAAACAGACTTTTGTCACCAGAAAAGGGTCATAACTACACATACATCCGATTATAAATTTAAAAAAAAAAACCAAGAACTTTGGTATATTTGAATAACACAAGGCAAAAGTTTACATCTTGTTTTTGTTTTGTTTTTTCAAAGATATAAACATGTATTTTTTACTCTAATCAACCAGGTAGATCTATTATATGAACTTTTGATAATATTTTTGTTACATTTTTTTTTAAATGGCATAATGTGAATTATTGCTAATTTTGTAAAACGTTGAAAGCTGCATAACTCCAGATAAACCAAAATATTTCAAGAAAATCAACTTTGAGAAAAGACTTCTAAATTTGAAGTTTAGCAACAATATTCCAGATAAAGTTATGATTTACATGTTATGTGCAATTATTGACTGATTTTGAAGTGTTCTTCTGCGTAACTAACGCAGTAAGGGCTTTTTTGTATATATTGAAAACGTGTACTGTAAGTGATCTTTGTAATGTTAAAATTACTTTTTTTGTTTGCTAAACAATAATTTACCAATTAGCATGAATCTGGAGGCATGCAGCTTTAAGATTATTTACATCTAGACTAAATTATTTCATTCATTCACTTGACATTTTTTTTACTATTTACAAACACTTTCAGATTTCTCATTACTTGTATAGCATTAATTTGTTACTTGAAAGCTATTATTTCATACAACAATGACTGGGGATATTAGATTAATGTATTGTCTGCCCATCTCTTTGTGAAATACAGTACACGTATTTTATTCATTATAATGAGGATAAGATCAAGTCGTTGAAATGCGTCCCCTGGCTTATTTTAAAGACCCTGTAACACAATTTTTCATATGGTTTTATATCATAAATCTAATGCTCAAATGAAGATTTATCAATATTGTAAGTTTCAAAAAGCATTATTTGTAAACATATTACCCAATTAAACATTTTATGTAAATAAAGGGAGGTAATTAGAAATTAATTTTCGATATAAGTCTACGCCAATTTTTTTTCAATAAAAAATGAATGCATTTATTTAAATGTTTGATAATAATGTGCATAAAGTTTTGCTGTATACAAGTATATTTAACATGTTCTTGTATGTTTGGAAATTGTTTTAGAAGAATAATTGTATCCACATACAAAACTTCACTTAACTGTATGTTACATCCTTAATTACAACATACAGGATCTTTAATAAACATGGCAAGAAACATTTTCGTTAAAGGCCCATTATGCCCCAGAAATGCTTTTTATTCCTAATTTTGAAAACCTTTTATTTTTGTTGTAATTTTTTTAGGTCCCAAAAAGTTAATCAATGCCAGTTCAAAGAACTATCTTTTTCTCCTGTTGCTTTTTGGCAAATAGTACAGTTTATAGAGAATAAGTATTGTGCATGGAAGTTAAGATACTCCTTTGTTTACATTTTGAACTTTCAGGGGACAGATTATTTCACATTAAAGCGTTTCTAGTATTTTCTTCAGTAAAAAAGTTAATCAATGCCAGTTCAAAGAACTATCTTTTTCGTAAACATTTATTCGTTTGTGAGGTAAAATGTGCCTTCGAAAATATTTTGATATGTTATATGACCCAATATAAATGACTGTAAGCAATATATAGATTATGATATACTACAATTTCTAAGAGAAAAAAGACGAAAATTAATACTTCATTAGTTAGCAACAGTCGATGGTATATTTTGAACAAATCTTTTCTTCAAGTTTTTATATGCACTGATACAAATAAAATCTCGAATCTAAATATGAAATTGTATATTATGTAACTGTTTTGCAAGTGATATATGACCAAGTAAACTAGATATACTAAAATGTGAATAACTAGAGTGATTAACCAGTTAATTGTTCTAAGTTTATATATATACAACTAATTATATATACATGTATATTGGAGGAGCTTCAGTATTAACAATAATAATGTTCACTACTGTTATGTTTCGATCAATCGCATCTTCTCGGCCCTTTCCG
This sequence comes from Ruditapes philippinarum, assembly GCF_026571515.1. NCBI lineage: Eukaryota > Metazoa > Mollusca > Bivalvia > Venerida > Veneridae > Ruditapes > Ruditapes philippinarum. The sequence continues at coordinate 410,277 of NW_026858064.1, forward strand.
TCAAACTTCGGATGAAAAATACTGCATGTCGAGGTATTCCGAGAGAATTCCAATAATACTGCAACATTTTTTTAACAACCGGTAGTTTAGTTATTTGATAAGCATATGTTACGTTATCAGACAAGTATACCAAAACAAAATAAGTATACTTGTCCGACATAACACTTGACTGAATTGAAATCTTTTTCATAAAAAGTGGTTGTTATACACTTTTTATGAAATAGATTTCAATTCAGTCAAGTGTTATGTTGTGACATTGTTTAACACTACAATGATACATGTACACATTTGGGGAGGGAAATGGGTATAGGGTGGTCATGAGTTTTAGAAATCAATTAAAAAAAAGAACGTGGGATATAGGCCATTTATCAAACTTTCTTCAACAGGTTATTCCTCTGAATACCAAAAATGAACATAAATATTATAAGCTATAAAGATTTTTGACAGGTTATATTGCAAACAACCTTTTATGTACGCCCATATATCCGGTAAGAAAAATTTATAGCTAATTTATAATACATAAAGCATTTTTTTAAGAGAAAAAATTATAAAACGTTATAAATCGACAGCAGCCACATATATAGTTTATATAACCGCCACGAGTGTCCAATGAAAAGAGATGTTACAAATTTGCAATATTTAAAGTTATGTAGTAATTCACTACGTATAATCTGTTTTATATGTGACATCATTTTGTAAGGTTTCTACATTTCTTTATATATCTTCATATCCATAAACATAATCCTGATGAAGAATTATTGTCGCATACTTATATAAATTACATTTTAACTAAAATCAGTCATTAATATCATGTATTTGTTTATATTGAACTGTATAAAATTTACATTAAAAACCTATCTAACATTATGTACATATTATTCACTGTTCATTGTTTTAGTACTTGTTGTAAAACTGCTATACTTTAGAAATAAACTCTTTTAAATGAATCTGTTGTTTAAGAATTGTTAATTTCACGATAGTAGTGTAACAGATTCTAGTGGGTTGCCGTGTAACAGATTCTAGCCCATTGCCTATCAAAGAATCTTGTGCATTGCTATGTAACAGATTTTGGTGCATTGCCGTGTAGCAGATTCTAGTGTATTGCCCTTTAACAGATTTTTAGTGCATAGCAGTATAACAGATTCTAGTACATTGCCGTATAACAGATTTTTAGGCAATGCCATGCAGCAGATTATAGTGTATTGTCGTATAACATATTCTAGTGCATTGCCGTAAAACACATTCTAGCACATTGTCGTATAACGGATTCTAGTGCATTGCCGTATATCAGATTCTGGAACATTGCCGCATAACAGATTAAAGTGCATTGCAGTATAGCAGATTCTAGCACATTGCCGCATACCAGATTGTCAAGAAAAATGACTGCCTTGATGTTATTTAATCTAAGAAAAGATTTCGTTATAAATACTTAAACCAATTTCCAAGATATGGGGTGGACAGCACCGCCTGACATAAAATTGAAATATTCTAAGTTGGAAAACTAGCATGTAATTGTTTGGTTAACGCTATTTATTTTTTAGATATTTTTATCTATTTAAATCTCAAATCAATATATACATTTAAACAACAAACTCTGACTATTATTTACACCCAAAACAACGAACTCTGATCATTATTTACACCCAAAACAAACACACATCATTTATCAGCCACTTATACGAAATATCTTTTCACGTATACGTCTTTTATAAGAAACAATACTAGACACCTGGCGAGCCCAAACTCTAAACAACTTGTTTAATTAAACAACACAATAAAATCACCAAAAAATGAAGAATACAGAAATGACTATTTTCTACATATCTAAGATACACTATAAAACAGATAAATACAGAATCCCTGAAGAAAGCCCAACACGGCAAAATTGAAAATGTTGCAGGCTCGGTTTGATTGAGCCTGCTCATGGACGGTACTGGAAAGTGCAAGTTACCATCCACGCCCCCTAGCACCGGCTTAAGCAGAATTCAACATTTAAACATGAAATAGTAAAATTTTGAATTTAGAAACATCCGCAGATGTGTTCATACGGCGGTTATCATGGAACCTTCAATGTGACACTTCCGTGCCATTCCATGAAAAGCGGCGTATGGTCCCTAAGTAATAAAAAGCGTGTGCCCTAAACGAGAAAACAATGGGCGGAACTAAATAAAATGGAATTTTGAAAGGGGATCAGAGGTTATGAAGCCTGCGTATCACAGATAAAACGTCAAAAGACAAATTTAAAAAGCAAGATACATAATATTGGAACCACCCAACTAGAAAATGTCGAAAAGTTGAAACTAAAAATACCACAAGCACAACAATAATGTCGTGCTGAACGATCTTCAAGGATCGAAAATATAACATCATTGATTAAATGTACGGGGAGACTTTTTACAGATGCCACACGGCACAAATAACACGGATGTGATCATAGAACAGATAAACACAGAATCCCTGAAGAAAGCCCAACTCGGCAAAGTTGAAAATGTTGCAGGCTCGGTTTGATTGAGCCTGTTCATGGACGGTACTGGAAAGTGCAAGTTACCGTCCACGCCCCCTAGCACCGGCTTAAGCAGAATTCAAAATTTAAACATGAAATAGTAAAATTTTGAATTTAGAAACATCCGCAGATGTGTTCATACGGCGGTTATCATGGAACCTTCAATGTGACACTTCCGTGCCATTCCATGAAAAGCGGCGTATGGTCCCCAAGTAATAAAAAGCGTGTACCCTAAACGAGAAAACAATGGGCGGAACTAAATAAAATGGAATTTTGAAAGGGGATCAGAGGTTATGAAGCCTGCGTATCACAGATAAGACGTCAAAAGATAAATTTAAAAAGCAGGATACATATCCTAAGGGTGATTCAACATTATTCAAGTAGGAATATTGGAACCACCCAACTAGAAAATGTCTAAAAGTTGAAACTAAAAATACCACAAGCACAACAATAATGTCGTGCTGAACGATTTTCAAGGATCGAAAATATAACATCATTGATTAAATGTACGGGGAGACTTTTTACAGACGTCACACGGCACAAATAACCACAAACATTTAACCAACAATATTAACTTCACAAACTCTAATCAGCATCAGAAAAGCAAACTAAAGTACTCAATATTTACATTTATCCGCAAAACAAAGCATCAACTAATATAATCTTGACTAAACATACATTCAACCAATTTCAACCAAATATTTATTACCAAACAGATATAACTCAACAACCAAAACAACTAATTACAACCAATAAACCCTGATCAATCAAGATCACTACAATAACATTCAACCAACTTCAACAAATTAACAAAACTCCCTTCAAAACAACAAATTCTCTTCTCAACAAAAAAAATAACCGCTACACCCTATCAGCGTGTCTCTCCTAACTGATTAAAATCTCTCTCAAAACTCGCATATTTTTCTGTTTTAGAGTAAAGAGAAATTAATATACGCACAGCAAAAGGTTTACATTGAAATATGATACATGTAGTGTACATTCAGTGTATTGCTGTAGGAAAACATTAACTCTTTGTAAAAAATATCTACAGTGAAACTGTATGATTATTCTGACAGCCCAAAACTCAAGAAAAAAAATCCAATGTTTTTAAGAAAATGAATAATCTACAATATCTCTTTTCAGGCATCGAGTTTACTTAGGTAATCTGCACACACGTTGTCCTTTCCTTTCACAGCTACTATTCTAAACTTAGAGTTCTGTAGAAATAATGCTCATCTCATTATGCGGCCACTTTCGACTTTACACTTCTAAATATATGTTAAAGGAACATGGTCTGTATGTAGCGCAAATTCTTTCCCGTACGAATATTTGTTGAATTTCTTTATTCCAAATACCATCGCAAGACATTCCCTTTCAATAACCGAGTAGTTTCTTTCTCTATTCAGCAGTTCCTTACTCGCGTCAGCTTTTGGAAGCAGATCATCATCAAACTGTTGAAAAAGTGCAGCTTCAACTCCTGTGTCTGAAGCATCACATTGCAAAATAAATGACTTTGAAAAGTCTGGAAGTCGTAGTATTGGTGATTGTGTCAGTACTTGTTTCAATGTCGTAAAGGCTTTTTTCATGTTCTGGTTTCCATATGATTTTATTTGGCTGTCCTTTCTTCGTAAGATCTGTCAATGGTGCAGCAATTTCTGCAAATGAAGCAATGAATTTTCTGTAGTATCCAGCTAATCCAAGAAATGATGTCAGTTGCTTCTTTGACTCTCGTCGCATAGCGCTCTAATTTTGATCAATTTGTCATCTTCCATTTGCATTTGTCCTTTGTCAACAACATGACCGGTAAATGGTATACTTTCAAATCCAATCATTCATTTAAAAGATTAAACTGTGATCTTTGCACCTCGTATTCTTTTGAACAACTGTCTCAACATCTTCATATATCTCTCCCATGTAACCGTATGTCCAAGCACATCGTCAAAATAGTTATCAGTATCATTCACTCCAGAAACAACTTCCACATCATTCTATTAAATGTTGCACCAGAATTACCAATTCCAAATGGCATCTTTTGAATTGGTAACTACCTTCTGTTGAAGAAAATGCTGTAAGATGTCTTGATTTTGCTTCAACTGGTATTTGCCAAAAAACCTTTGATCAAATCAATTTTTGTGAAGAACTTATCTTCTTTAAGTTTCGTCATCACATTCTCAACATTACCCATTGATTCTGTATCAAATTTTGTTACAGAGTTGAGTCGTCTGAAGTCAATACAAAAGCGGTTTGTATTATCCTTTTTCTTCACCAAAACAATTGGAGAATTATAATCAGAATTTGCTGGTTCAATGATATACAAGCATTTTCATAATTTCATCCTCTACCGTTGTCCTTTTTGCATATGGTATCGTATATTGTCTAACACCAATTGGTGTTTTGTCAGTCAACTCAATCTTGTGAGATTCAAGACCTGTAGTTCCAGGCACGTCAGTAAAAATATCCTCAAATTCTTGAAGCAACACATTAACTTTTTGCTTTTTGTTCAAGTGATACATTAACTTCTCTGTTCGTCTCTTCACCCTGTGTGTCTACTAGTTCTAAAAGATTTTCATCATCAACTACCCCAGTATTATTATTATATCTAAAATGCTTCGGCTATTTTGTCAGTCTCAATTCTTGGTAAAGCATCACTTCTGGGTAACGTGTAGCATAATCAACCATAGTTGATATGTACCTATTTCCCTTTTCCAATTCAGGCGTTATTGGCCCTATCAAATCAACCGCAATTCTCTGGAACGGAGTGTCAATAATAGGCATTTCACCTAAAGGAGCTTTCTGAAGTATACCCCTGGGCACCGTCTTCTGACAAATATCACAGGAACGACAAAGTCTAGTTATATCACTAGAAAACCTTGCCAGTGAAAACTAGACTGTATCCTGTCTAAAGTCTTGCGTACAGACAAATGCCCACCCACTATAGATTCATGAACAACTAAGTACAACCAATAAACCCTGATCAATCTAGATCACTACAATAACATTCAACCAACTTCAACAAATTAACAAAACTCCCTTCAAAACAACAAATTCTCTTCTCAACAAAAAAAAAATAACCGCTACACCCTATCAGCGTGTATCTCCTAACTGATGTAAAATCTCTCTCAAAACTCGCATATTTTTCTGTTTTGCCGATTTGACATTTAACATGTATAGAGAGTTTAATATACGCACAGCGAAAGGTTAACATTGAAAGTTGATACATGTAGTGTACATTCAGTGTATCGCTGTAAGAAAACATTAACTCTTTGTAAAAAAAAATCTACAGTGAAACTGAAACTGTATGATAATTCTGACACAGATTATAGTGCATTGCAGTATTTCAGATTCTAGCACATTGCCTGTAATGGATTCTTATACATTGTCGATTAACAGATTCTAGTACATTTCCGTAAAAAAGATTTGGTGCATTGCCGTGTAGCAGATTCTAGTGCATTGCCGTATAACAGATTCTAAAACATTGTTGTATAACAGATTATAGTGCATTGCCGTGTTCACTATGAATGTCTTCTGCAAGGTCAGACAGACCTATAACAGGTCTAGTATATCGCCAGATGAGAGAATGGTGCACAAATTGGTACATAATACATAAATTGATGTACACAAATTGATGTATTCAATCATACGCTGGTCGGTGAATAAAAATGTTGATAAATGCATTTCTGTAAATAATTTGTTGTTTATTTATAAACATGTTTGGCACCTGCACATAACATTAGTAATAGTCTGTTTTATTGACAAAGAATAAACACAACCTCTGATCTAGATTCCTATGAAAAATTGTATCTTTAAGACATAAATTTATTTCCATATTCCATATCTAGTTATTATTGTGATCAGGTATACTTAGTTTTAAAATTGCCTCTTGTCAAAAAAACCACTTCCAATTTTGGGATGCACCAAATAGTGTATCATGCAGATTTTCAAAAAAAGTGCAAGAATTGCCAGTGTTTACATCAATATCTTTAGTTTCAGGATATTTCTATGGATATTATCTATAGAAAGTGCAGGTGCTACAATTCACACTGATATATTTACAAAATAATGGGTCTTCAAAGATTTAAATGATAGCCTGGTACACCAATTGGTGCATCATAAAAGACACCAACTAGTGCATCATACACTTACTGGTACATCATGCACTAATCTGGCGATATACTAGACCTGTATAAGGTCAAGAATTTTACATAGCTGAGCAGATGATTCTTTCTGAGAAAATCAGAGAAAAAGAATCTGAAGTTTTCATAACTTGTATATCGTGAATATGGATTGAAATTTTTTTGACATGGATGCTGGCAAAATCTAGGCGGCAATATGCCCTTTAGTTTTAGAGTGCTTACAGCTTCAAATACGTAAAAATATTGAGGACGGTGGTTTTCTAGTGCAGTAATTATGTCATTTACTAAAAACGTATTTGAATTTCTCGTTACATTTGTCCATATATCAACCATGTCCGAATTACCATCAAGTTCCGTCAAATTTCCGACACAGTATCGCTGTTAATATATGTAGTGGTCAGACTGCTGTATTAATTTTCAATTTTCACATAGACTAACATTATAAGTACCCCCTAAACCTAACTTAAAATTGAGTATTCATGCTACAGATGCATTTTTTCTAGAAGAATGACATGCCCGAATCATTCAAATGATCTTGTTATATAGAGTTGACCCACCAAATCTAATAACAGGACTCACATAAATTCG